>NC_090869.1:47575680-47600680 GCF_036669935.1 Montipora foliosa | reverse complement strand
AAACGCAAGCATTTACTGCCAACCAAGGGATCACTTGGAATATTCTATCTTAGAAAAAGCACCATGGTGGGGACGCTATTATTGGCGAATGGTACAGCTTATAAAGAGAAGCCTTTGTAAAGTTGTCAGAAAGACGCAGCTGCCTTATGAAGAACTACTGCCAGTCCTCATAACAAAGAAAGGGACGGAGCACCAAACTCGCGCCCCCACACCTATGTCCACTCAGAAATCACAGATCAAGAACTGCTGACGCCAAAGCACGTGGTCATTGGAAGACATGCTACACTACCAAATCCTGTTGAGCTAAGCGATGAGGAAGAAACTGCCCTCAAGGTAGAAAGGAGAGAATGTTACCTCTGCAGGTTATTGGAACATTACTGGAAACGATGGTTCAATGAGTACCTTGTGCCGCTGAGGGAATCCCATCATTGCGGAACCAAACGAGGTCAGAATAAAGAGGCGAAGGTTGGAGACGTAGTCCTGATTCAAGAAAAGAGTCTAGCGATGAGCAAATGGAGATTGGGAGAGATAACCAAGCTGATCGAGAGCCGAGATAGTAAAAATGTGCAGCTGTGTTGAGCATCAATAGCAAGGAGGGAAAGCCCTCAACGTTACAGAAATCAGTACAGAAGCTCTTCCCACTGGAAGTGAACACCGGAAACCACCCTGAAAACGAACATGTCGGAGCTGAACAAGTCGAGATTGTCCAGCAACCTGATGTGCCAAATGAAACGAGACCACCAACATGAGCAGCAGCTAGTGCAGACAAGATAAGGAGACTTATTGACCAACAGTAAGCAGTTGGTCAAGGGGAAATTGTCAAGAATCTCAGCACCTACCGTGACAATAAATAACAGGACGAACTGAATTGACTGAAATAGCCTGAGGAAGTTATCACTCATGAGACCAAATAAATTTGGACGTTTACTTCATCTGATGACAGCGGGCATCTTTGCAGTTTAGGGAATGGTGACATGTTATTTTTCATACAACAGTACCTTTTGTTGTACGAGGGACAGGCAGCCTTTTGTGAGAGAAAAACAACAGGTTTTAAGCCCTGTAAACGAAGGATTCAGCCAATAAATTCTTTACAAGGTCTGAGTGTTTGTAATTTTTCGTGAAGCTATAGGCAACTGCAATTACATGTAAAAGGAACTCGTGCTACAGGCGTCTAAATTTATGAACAATAGTATACAGTAGTAACAGATAATAATGCAGAGAAATCACCAAATTTTGCCCCAAAATGCAGGAAAATGCATCTCCGAGAGTGTTAAATTTCAGTAAAACAACCGCTATCCAGCTCATTGCGACACGTGGTCTGGCTTGTGACTCCGCGCCTTTCAACAGACACCTTGAGCGGCGCTACATTGGCAGACCTACAAAACTACATTTTTCCAGACTGTAAAGAAGTAGACCATGTCCAAGTCTGTTCGTGCACTTAAAGAAATGAAATTGTTGCCTTTAAAGGGTTTTATATTGGGTAAAAAATTTTTTTTTTCATATAGGAATTAAAGTTAATTTTCAAAGGTCGTTTTAGTATATTTTGTTATAAGCACAGAAAAAACATAGAGCTGACAAGTGGAACTGACCTGTACATGTTCATAACAAATCCTGGTGAACAGTACCCACACTGGCTGCCATTGTGTTCTGCAAGTCTTTCCTGGATTGGATGGTACCCATCGAAACGACTGCAACAAAATACACAATTTAATCCTTCAACATCACAGGTTTGACATGTAAGCACCATGATAATAATTGAAAAAAAAAAAGAGTCCCCCTGTTGAACATAATATTGACTACCAGTATTCATCAACTTCCTTGTTTTTCAGACCTGAGTGCAGGGCAGACACTTTATCATTGAAAATTCACTTCATTTTAAAGAAGAACAGCGTACAGTATTATTACCACTGAAACCTTAAGAAATGCCTAGAAGACCAAAACATAGACCTGTGCATGCATTATGTACATGTGGTTAGTGCTAAGTGGAAGAAACTTGTCTTGTATTGTTTTATGTATGTGTGAATCGCTATATTGCTTAGCTGTGTCAAATCAGCTGCCTTTTCGGAGCTTGGTAAACTTATGTGTGAGGGGATATTGCCAACGATCAACAACACACATTGTTTGAAACATAAAAGGCTCTAACAATTATGGACTAACGCTCTGAGACATGCAAACAAGTGAGAATGCGAGGAGTGATGACAGCAAGTACACTGGAAAACTGTTCATGTACTTAACTAAGATACTGCTGGCCAGTATTGGTTTGACTTTTTGGAACATCATGAGATTAAGGAACTAACAGGAAAAAATAGTAACTAAACTTGGTGTGAGATAACAAATCAAGCACAAACTGACACTCTGCAACAAAGTCATTAATGATTGTAATGAGTTGGGTGGTGTTGTATGACATGTATGATGACCAGCTTGGAGGGTGGGGAGCATCAGCACCACCAGTGTTTGCACAGGAGTCATCTTCTTGACTTGATCAGGTTTGGAAAGAGTGGTGGGTGAATCATAATTGCCAGCAAAAAGGTTATCATCATGGGAGTTCTTGGGAAGCAGGTGTAGAACTTTTAGTGGGTATATAAGTAATTATATATACACAGACAGGGTGCAGAGTGAAGCGAAAGGGATGGTGCAGCAGGTGGAGTTTTCATGTCTAGCAACTTGGCATCTGTGTCTAGAGTGGATGGGTGGGATTTCAGGAACTTAGAAGGAACCTGGTAACAATCAGACATCTTCATAGATAAGAATTGCTATAGAGTTGACAGCCAACAAACTTTGTGTTGCAAAAAGCCCCATTTACTCTAATGACAAGTACAATTAGGTAGCGATCATGGGCTCTAAAGAGATTGGAATTGTTTTTGGCAAATTGAACCTGTAGGGATGATTATCCTTGCATAGTTTAAGCTGTCATAGGACGATGTCTTTGTCCTGTAGGGATATCTTGTGGTTAGAGAACTGGTCCTGCTGAGTCCTTATCTCTCCAGCTGAAAGATCTGGGGAGAAGTTAAAGGCATTGAGGTTTGCTGTAGCAACAGCAATTAGGGTGAGGTGAGATACAGGTCAACCCAAAGAATCATCAGGTTAAGGTGGTGGCATTCAACTTCCAGTACTGCCCCCTCAACAACTGGGATATTGTTACGATTTCATTGCCATTTTCCAATGTTATCCTGTGGTGTAACTAAGAAGTGGATCATCAATGTACAGCAGGTGGACCATCCTAGGGCTCATCTGAATACAAAAGCAGATAAGGGTATCGCATCTAGTAATTGTGATGCTCATCTTCCAGCAGGGTTACAAATAAAGTGACACACTCCCTGAGTACAATTTCTGTATATATCACACATTGATATTATGACAAAGTCAGGTGGCAGACTGGTCTGTCCCTATAGTGTACATGTAGGTTTGGGGTGGAAGGCAGTGCAGTGGTGATAAGCTTAGGTTATGTGATAGATGGCCTTTTCCACTTCAAGATCCTACAACCAACACTTGGTAACGTTTATAAGCAGATGACCAGATAGTGGAAGTTGGAGCAGAACACATTCACAAGAAAGTGTGATTGTGTGGGCTGTAGAGAGAGCTGCCTAGGTAGTACAAAATGAGGAATAGAAGCTATCAGACCACAGGATAGTTTTGCCTGATTCATGGACAGCAATGGTGACTTCAAATGGTGTAAGAAGAGATGAATAATGAGGGATTGATGCATGCAAGAACTTTTAAGGCTTCATTATGAAAGATCCCCTGTGGCTAATAAAAGTAAAGTCATTCATAATGCATACTTCCCAATGCCTTCTATTGTTGTAACACTTGCGTTGTTTACTGCACACAATGGAAACAGGCACTGAAAAAAAATGACAAAGTACTTGTAAAAATAATATGCTTGTTTCCCCAGGTGATCTTTCTCAACAACAAAATCAAACCCATAATATTTTGTTTGTATTTAATACGCAAAGAAAAAGTTTGCTTACAGAGTTGACAGCCATTGCTACAACTTTGCTAGAACTGAGATCTTTTCGGGTTATTGACACTACACAGCAGCCACATCCTCCCTCATAGCACATCACCTTTGTACCTATTATAAAACAAGAAAATATGCAGCAAGTCTCAGATAAAATTCAATCAGTTCCATGGGACCTTCCTTTCAAAATTCATTCTTTATTTCTAAGACTGTCTCTCCTCAACAGTGATCTGTATATGTGCCATGATACTTCTGCATGAAGTGAGTGCAGGTGGCTCCCCTAATTTTACATGTATGCCTGCACTCATAAGTCTCTTTGAGCCTCTGCTGCGGAACAAAAGTGAAATAATAGGACCAACAACCACATTTAGTAATACGCTGTATGTAAATGTGTTAAAGAATAAAACAAGCACCACCTGCTATATTTTAACTAAAGTCAGTGCTATTTTCAAAAACTCAATTCCTTTTTCCTTCATATTTGGGTCAAGAAAAAAAATTATGTCAATCACTCATCGCCTTTGAATGTATCATGCACATACACTACTGATTTTTCATGAGGCAATGGAGTTTCCAGCTCTATGACAATCAAACTTCTGTTTTGTATATACAGTCATGTACATAGTTCACTTCTGCATTCTTAATCCAGTGAAATCATTATCCCTGCAATCAAACTCTCTGGGGCCTACAAGTGAGTTCTGAACACAACTAAAGGGGGGCCATAAAAACTGAAACCTGAAAACTGAGACCTGAAGTCAAAATAAAAACCTTTGGAACAAATTTTAAGCTTAAAATTTTGCTAGTTGCATCTTAAGGAAGCCAACTCTCAAAGTTTACAGAAAAAAAGTGAGTTTTTCTTTCAACTAACAGTTTAACAAAGTGTTTTTTTTTGCAGCTGGCCCATTCAATTTTAGACTTATAAAAACTTAATATGAGTATAAAAGCTCTAAATGTTTCTCACATACTGGCATTTCATATTATTGTTTAGGTGGAAGTGGAAGGCACTAATCATTATATTATTCCAGGGTGGGAGTAACATGGAAAAAAGCCCAAGTTGGGAGAATAGTATCTCAAGTGTGACTCCCAGCAGTGCCATTACATAAATAAAAACAATACCGGATATTCTACATGACTGTATAGTAAGATTATTATTCAATGTACTGATCATACCTTGCAATCCTGGTTGATTTCGGATCCATTCATTAAGACTCATGGAAGGATCAGGATTGGTGACTATATACTGTGTTCCATTCACAGTAAAGGTAATCTCACTAACAGGGGAAGGAATGGACCAAAATACAACATCCTTCATGCAAGACTTGCATTTTCCTCTATAAAGACCACTAGATAATACCACATCATCCTCTGGAACAAGCCTGTTATCGATCAAAGCCAACCAATGTTGCACATTAATTTAACCCTTTCACTCCTGTAAGGGCCAATGAGACTTACAGATTTTACTCTGTCTAACACCAAACGATTTTCTCGTCAATGGGGAACCCCACAGGAGTGAAAGGGTTACGAAAAATAATTCTGCTAATTAATGCTGTAAACATCTTCCTTGTCTAGAATTTGATACTCTTACATGTTCTGTCTATTGCAGGCTACATGTATGTAGGTCAATTCAATCTCTGTGTGGCAATCATGCTACAACAAAGTTACATGCATATTTTATGTTACTAACTCTGAGCAAAAAACAATTGGTCAAAGTCTTCAAAGAATAAGATATATAACTAGTGCTATTATGTGTTATCACGCCCTGTTATGTAATCATCTTTGTAATGTTATGTCATCCTTTGTACTGTAAACTTATTTAAGGAAATTGTAATTTATTGATTACTTGCACTGCAACTGATGAAGGTCACCGACCGAAACGTGTTTTTATTAAATTTTTTACTCTTTTATATTTTTTACTGTATGTACCTATATATTTTCTTTCGCTCAAAGTTGTCCGTCCTCGTTTTTCATACTAGTTTTAAATTCACCCCTCGAGGTTTGGACTGTGAATCCTTTCGGATCCTTCTGGCGCAGAATCATCTCTGTTGGTTCAAAGCATTTTAACTTATTATATACATATATATATCATGCGTCGAAGGCTGGGAGGCGTCCAACCACCCGAAACCCTAACCCTAAACTCTAACCCTAACATCTGCATCAGTTGTAACATATTGCTTGAGGTGAGAATTTTAATAACAGAAGACTTTTGGAAGTGGAAGAAATTCAGCTAAATTCTGGAGGCACTCAGCCTTGAATGGTCTTGGAAGCTGCATACCTTGTCAATTGATATCATGTGTGACGACACGTTGGATCTGAAGGGGAACATGAAAGATCCCAAAAACCCATCAAATCAGTCAGGACACCACAGAAAATAGTAGGTGAGTGAACTTTATTTATCTGGCTGTCAATAACATGGACTTTCCGAAAGAAACGTCAATTTGAAGTTTTTGTGGAAAATTTTTCTCGATCACTTGAATCGGCCGTTACATGTCATGGACATTTCCCACATAAGCTAATAATCCCATGGGCTAAAAATAAAAGCCATTACTACATGGCAAGCAATTCTCATCCTAAATGGAGCACTTTAATTGCCTGGCTTTTGGTCACGATTTTACAGTTCAAACCCTCACCATCGAAACGGTCCATTTCCATACTTTTTCTCTCTCCCAGGAAATTCAAGTTGAGTGAAACACAAGTTCTTAAAAAGCGGAATTTAATTTGTTTTCATCACAAAAGACTTATTGGTATTACAGTACAATACTAATGTATCTAATAGACAGTAATGTTGCAAGACATTTTATTGATAGTGACAACATTTATTATTGATAACCACAGCAAAGGCATGTTGAGGTCACTGGGACTTTTTTCATTTGTCGAGGGAATGAAGTTAAAGTATTGTCAATGTGCCCAAATTTAACCTCAATCACCCCCTTTCCAGGTCACGATGAAATGGAGGAAATGTAAATGGAAAGAAAAGAAAAAAACTCCAGCTGATATTAAATAAAGCCACTGATCTGAAATTTGTGCATGATGTAAAATGAGAAAGCAAGACACTACAAACACCCCTTGCACCAGATCGGGGGAATAAAATTAAACGATCCCTCAGATGTCTAAATTGTATGAAGAGAGAAACAAAATTGTAACTTAAATCTGTCCTGTTACTCGTCAACAAATCCCAGCTGCAAAATTATAATCAGTGCTGTAGCTTGAATCACATGGCAAGCTTAACTCCTAACCCCAAAATACTTTTTTCACTAAAAGCAATCTTTGCATCTGTTCAAAACGCATTGCAGCCATTTTTTCCTTTTTCTGTTTATGCCGAAAATATTGTAATTATGCAGAGGATGCGGGTTTTAACATTTGAGAAAAAAGTGATTTATGGTTTCATTGTAGTTTTTCTAATCATTCTACAAGTTTGAATAACAACAATTTCATCAAGGTTCTTCTCATGATTCTAGAATTCAGCCCAAGGGAGGGCAAAACTGCGACAAACAATGAAATACGCTCAAAGTTCACATGTCAGAATTGTCTGCAAGAAAAAAGGGAACGATGTGTCTTGATCTGTCTAAATTCACAGAACTTTCACCTACTGGAACAAAAGCGACCGATGTGAAAGTCATGCGCGATATGACAAGGCAAAACCTAAGAACTTCAACCAAAGTCACTTGGCTTACACTAATTTTTTAAACGAAACGAAACAAAACAATATGATACAGAAACAATCTTAATCATTCGTTAAGGCTAACCTTAGGCCTAATTAGACCTAAACAAAAGTTTTTAGGCCTAATGTTAGCATCGGTAAACAGTTAGGAACGTACCTGCCCGGAAAATTTCAATCAATTTCCCCAAATTATAATTTTGGTTTGGCAATTTTGGTCACATTCCTATTTCGCGAAACATATCGAAATTTTCCTTTGGTACAACCAAAACCATTTACCAATGAGAACATTAGGTTAGGCGTAAGGTTAGCTTTAATGAATGTTTAGGATTCTCTCTGTATTTTGTTCCATTTCGTTTCCTTTCGTTTCGCAAAGTAGTGTATTAGCCTTTGGTTGAAGTTCTTATTCCGGATTTCCGGATTCCTGATTTTAGACAAACCCCCTAATGAGGTTTAATAAGTTTAGCATGTGACCTGTACTTTAAACCTGTCGCCATTTTAAAACGGTTAGCTTTCAATAACTGCGTGGCTATGCCGTTCAAGGTTAGGATTAGAACCTGTAACAATCATTCCAACAAGACTCCCGTATGAATAGCAAATACACTTATCCACCGGTACCCTATGTTTCAATATGCGGGGATTACATAATTGCAATGACACACTTTGATTTGAAAGATGATAAAGCAAAATATGTCGCTAAAAGCAAAACTTCAGTTGTTGGTGAGATTGAGGAAGAAATGACTTTGTTTGAATCGGTTCTGTTTCAGTTCGTACATTACAGCAGCCTGGGCCATGTCATCCTGCCTCCGAAAATTCATATTTTCAGGTCGCGACGTGAACGATTCGAGCTCTAGCGTGTGTGGCCACTTTTGCACACTAAACTACAGCCATGCGGTGATCTTATTGTTATGTGTGCTTAAAGCTTGGTTTACGAACATTCTCTCTTTAAAAATATTAACAGATCCAGACAAAAGATTAACGAGACACTGTACTTGTTGGGATTTGTCATTTCCATTGTCTCCAAACTTTTCTTATATTAACCAAAGATTGACTCATTTGAGAAGACAAAGGTAGCCAAGGACTTAATTAATGCAGTCAATACCACGAAAACCCTTAGCCTTGCAAACAACGGATTATCAATATATTTTCTTGTTCTGCGCGCGTTTGTCTACAATTTAGCACATTGTGGGCAATATCACCTTTACCTTGCAAAACAAACAGGGCAGTCCAAATGAGGGCGTGCAAGGGAACTTGCAACAGCTTCTACAGGCATAACAATTTACAAACTTCAATGGAGATGGAACAACTTCGTCAGGCTACAAGCCAAGAACATATGATCATAACACAGCAAAACATGGCAACCTTACCCCACCTCCCCTACCTCCACAGGTTACCCATTCTCACCAATCACCTCATTACGAGGGATGCCATAGGCAGCCACGTCAGTAATGTATGCAGTTTAGTCTTTCTTTTTTTAATTTTTCATTGTTGTCACAAATGTGCACATCCCAGGGATGGTAGATTACCCGCTCGATAAAAATGCGGTATGATACAACCGCAACCATCGCGCTTCCAACTCTGGCCACGCGCCCCGGGAGCGAATAAGTTCTCACTGAGCTATCGAAGCAACTTTGATCACTTAAAGAGGCTAGGTCACGCAATTTTAGGCATTTTCAGCACTGATCGAATGTTCATAGAATTAACTAAAATATCAAAATAACTGTTCAAAACTATAGAAGAACTCTAACAAAACACAGGGAAGCCAAGAAGGGACATGGATGGACAAAACTGGAGAGGATTGAAATGGATTGAGTTTGGGTAAATTTGAAAAACATCAGGCCAACCGTTTTCCAAATTTATATCAGTCTATATCAAAATGTCATTTACAAAGCTTGAAAATCATTCTCAGTTGTTATGTGGCCGTGATTTTGCAAATGAAAGACTCTTGCTCTGCCAATATGACGTTTAGAGCTCGTAATTAACAAAATTAAACAAAATTACCTAAAATAGCGTGACCTAGCCCCTTTAATGGTTTGCTGTATCTTATTTATCTTCTTCCTAGTCACAAATGTGCCCCACAGGTATTAAATTAAGTCCCGCTTGGGAAGTCCAATTGATCTGTTTTTCTTGCGAACCAGTTTGTACAGTCGCTCGAAAACATTTTGCGGATCGAACCACAGTGTTCAATAATTTGGCCATTGTGTCAAACAATTTGTGAATCGAGCCAGTGTGTTCAATTGTGCCAAGCTTATCAATAGAGTGTTTTCACATGACGCCATCAAATTGTAAAATCAAAGCTGTGAGACTCATGTAACAGGATTGAAATACATTGCCCTTGGCTAGACATAAGTGACGGTGGCAAAGGGGTTTCCGTGACGCGTTATAGCATCAAAATTATTAGATCTCCGCCGCTCTACCGACTGAGCTACAAGGTCAGACGGGAGCAGGCCGTGGGAACTGAAGATGTTAAAGTCACGGCAATTAACATGTACAAGTACAAGGAAAGGTTACGTTTATACAAACGTTGGCCGTGTAGCACTTATTTTAAACAGAATTAACTGAAGAGAGTGTAGTGTAACGTGAAGTGCTAGATTTCTATCCCATATGAACCCCTAATAATATAGTTAGCCCTAGTAATATAGTCTTGGCAAAACCGTCCGTAATATTACTCATTCGCGCAAAAGAGACAAACAAAAGAAAGAACAAGCAAAGCAGCAAACCTTAAATCTTTAAGAGTAGCATTATTTTGGGCGCCTCAACTAAAATCTTGCAAAGTCCAGCATATAAAGGGCTACTATCTAAGGGCAAAATACTGTGGGCCCATTTGAGGACACCATGTGCCACACTAACAGCTGATACCGTCTTCTCATCTAACAAGTGCGATAAATACAAGTTCTGTTTTCTTTCGCTTCGCTCAGCCGAATAGAAAACATTTCTATTATATGCATAGAAGAGACAAGTAACAAACAAATAGTGGAGGAAGCCGCCAGCAATGGTCGAGTTTATTTCCAAAACACTGAGCCGGGGACACACAGGATACAGGTTACAAGCCAAGGAATATAAGAAAAAAATCATACGCTATTTGAAACGACAATAAAAAATTGTAAGGAAAAAACAGTCTCGAGTAAACTGGTCGGCGTCAAGTGGTGTGACATTCACGAGGAGTGGTATATAAAGGCCTAATTATCCCAATGGGAATTAATACCAAGCAACCTAATTTATGATTTTTTTGGGGAGGGTGTTTTTTTTTCAAACCCACCGACCGACCCAATATCAGGAAACGTATTCGACATTAAAGGAAAAAAAAAAGGGGGGATGGCCTTAAACGTAGGTAAATGTTCCTTCAGTTTCTTTCTAAAATCATTGAGCGAGGTAGCATATTTTACTGACTTCGGGAGTCCATGTTTCCATAACTTGGCCCCAAGAAAGTTTAATGCTCGGTCACCTCGCAGCTCTTACAAGGTCTCACCTGGTTGGAGACCACCCTTGAGGTTTACCAAAAGAACAAATAACAGAAACAATGGACCCTAGGCCTAAATCAAAAGGGCCATTTGTTTCTGTTACCCTAGGCCTAAAACAAAAGGGCCATTGTTTCTGTCATTTGTTCTTTTGTTAAACCTCAAGGGTGGTCTCCAATCAGCTGAGACCTTGTAGGAGCTGCGAGGCTACCGTGGGTAATGCTCGTTGTCCTGCGGTTGATCTGCACTTAAACAGGGAAGGTTTTCTGAAACCTTTGAGGAAGGTGTTCTGGGGCGTTGTTACATATAGTCTCTTCCTCTTCCAGACTTATCTAGGAAGATCGAAGAGACTCGCAGGGTAAGTAAGCGACACGGGATGCCAGAAATCGTGCGCTCGGATAACTGCCCCCAGTACGACTCAGCAGAATCCTCCAAATTCGCTAGAGACTGGGAGTTCAAACATGTCACGAGCAGCCCCCTCTACGCACAGTCTAACAGGGAAGCAGAAAGAGCGGTGCAAACTGCGAAGAACCTGCTACAGAAGGAAAAAGACCCTGCCAAAGCTCTTCTGGCCTATCGATCCACACCGCTGCAAGGTGGAAAGACACCTTCCGAGTTACTGTTTGGCCGGCAGATAGAGGAATGAAGACAGGAGGAGAGTGAACGGAAGATAAAACAGAAACAGAACTACGACTTGCGACACAGAGTCAAGGAATTGGTTCCCTTCCAGCCAGGCGAGCGTGTATGGATTCATGACGAAAACAGACCAGCTACAGTCAAGAACCGTGCGCAGGCTAACAAGCCACGATCTTACCTGATAGAGGCCTCCGGCAGTATCTTGAGGAGGAACCGGTCCGCTCTTCAACCATATGCTGACGAGTCGTTGAGCAGCGACAAAAAGCCGTCGACCAGCGACGACAAGCCGTTCCACCAGGAGGACAGACCAGCTGCGCTAGAACCAGCCGTTATACCGGAGGACTCTGTCATGCGTATGCGTTCGGGACGACTGATCAAGCCTCCCCAAAGACTTGACTTGTAGTCCAATATCACCTGATAGAGACAAACGGAGAAACATTGTGTATTATTACTTTTTTTGCTAGTCTTCTTTCAAAATGTTTCAGTTCACTTTTTTTTTTTAATTTTTGCAATAAGAATATTAATCATTTAGTAGAATACTTAGAAAGGGAGATGTGGTGTTAATCATTTACTAGTAACGCATTGTAACCTTATAGGGGAATTGATTAAAAAGGACATGATTCATTCTGATCTACAATATGGCTCACGTGGTTCTCTATTAGAGTAATTGTACAGTACTGAAAGAGATGTTAACGCCAGTGAATGAAATGAACAGATTATATTTTCTTTATTGGCTCGGGTAGACGAGAGCCAGTGGTAAAGCATCCGAACTAGTAGTAATCGGAAGGTCTTATGTTTGACTCCTGCAATTGAATTTGTTCTCCCAACACGATGGCATGTTGCGATGTATCCCCGAGTCACCCTTCGACTGAAAATAAATCTCTTCAAAGGGTCTACAGTTAATCAATGATACGCAAATAAATTATCCTGTATTTTGAAGTTAATAATATACATGAAAAAATTACTCGATTCTGATTGGCTGAGAGCAGTGCAGTTAAAGTGTAACACGGTGCAAAAATTGTAATACCAGGTGCAAATTACACATCGAAATTCTAGATTATGATTGGCTGATAAACAATAGGGTTTGGTCAGAACCAATCAAATCTTTTGTTTTCAAATCAAGCGGCGCCCTGGATCGCGCAATTTATGGCGCAATCTTTCACTGATCTGAACTTTTTCATGTACAGGTAAATCCCCAGGATGCCCAGACTCGGAGGGTAAAAAATTATAAAGATTTGTATTATTATTGGGAATCTCGATAACAAACTGAAAAAGATATTTACACACAAAATTTCTCAATAAAAAAGCCGTACTTTATTGTCCTGGTGATTTTGTCGCTTTTTGTGTGGTTGTTTGGTTATTACTGGGTTGCCTTATAAGGCAAACCCAGTCGAGGTCTACGTTTAGTTTGTTTGTTTCCTTTTTTTTTTTTTTTTTTTCGTTTTTTTTTTTTTTTTTTTCCGTGTCGGTAAAAGTCTTGCCTGTCACTCCCCTGGTAAGTAGTGTCTTTGTGTATAGAGCCTTCTGCGCGTATTTTCTTAGGATCGAGAGGGTAGTGGAACTGCGTAGATTTCTCTTGTGGACACAGTAGAATCATTAACTTAGCCTGCAATGGCGTCGAAAGTCATGCAACGCGAATGGCGTTTTAGTGGATCCTTAAACAAAATATACCCTTATGGAGCTCAATAATGGAAAGTCAGTTGGATAAACTAGGCATGAATCTCAAAAGCGACGAGTACTGGACTTCGACAACAATCTATCGCCCGTCGAGACGAAATCAAAGTGAGCAGTATTTACCTGAAGTACATGGTAATTTGACACAATTGAGTTTCTTGTCTTCACGCACGCACTCAAATAGGAAGAGGTTTTCGCCTCTAAGAGCAAATATGTTGTTTGTTTCAATAAAATTTTCGCTGGAAAAGGATTCTGTGGTATTTTCTGCCTTTGTGAATTATAATATCATGTAGTGTATTGAATTTTCGAGCTTAAGGTTCAAATGTGATATGGGAGAAGTTTTTTAGTATTGCTCTGTAAGCAGGAAGGGTTCACAGGCCTGTTGGAAGCGTGCTTGAGTTTCAACAAAATGAGCCCCAAAATCAGTGAAAACTTGTGACGCAGATGAATAATAAAGTAGCTGCTATTTCCAAAATGATGGAATTACCTGGTGATAAATCACGTCGTACACGTCTTGGAGAGTAAATTTTGACTTTGCATAAACAAGAGTTGGGCGATTGTGATCTTTGTTTTGACTTCGCTCATTTCATTGTCAAACTTTATCACACTTGACAGAAAAAGAAACTTACAAAAACCCGGTATCTTGGGCATATGAATTACGGGGTGGTGACTTCTTTGCCTAAAAGCAAGTCACTTAACGAAACTGTCCTTTTTCAAACAACAACAAGGATTCAAACAGCTTCAATTCTTACAGAGTTCGATAAAACATGCGGTGGGGCAACCAAAGCGATGGGAGCTGTGTTGGGGTTTCAGTGTGAAAGTACAAACGGCTACTAACACTCTTATAACTCTTTTTTCATTATTATTTTACTAACCCACAGTCTGCAGTCTGCATTTTACCCTGAGTCTGCATTTTATCCCTGGTCTGCAGTCTGCAGTCTGCGTTTTACACTGACCGGTTATTTGAGTGGTTTTTGGCAACAGAGGTTAATTATTCGTAATGCGATCGCTTCCGTTGCCGTTAGCAATGGGTCGCAAATTTGACACTTTTATCGCATTATCACATTACGCATTGAACCACGTTATCTATTATTCCTAAAAATCTAAAAATATTCGTGCCTTATCAGTTTTCGGTCGAATTTATGTCCAAGAAGGCAGATAAATTGCAGAAAATATTAGTTTTGCATCCAAAAATTCGTAATCAACGCTAAAATGACCAAATTTTGCCTAGAAAACATATTTTACTGTTATTTTTCTTAAATTTTTTCGTTCAACTTTCGCTTTTATAAAATGTTTCAGTTTTCTGTAAATAAGTTATATGCTGTTGGAAAGCTTATTTTCTTAGCTTTAAAATGATGTATTTTTTCCCCCTAACTTAAATATTTTTTGAGAAAAAAAAAACATTTTTTGGCGATGGCTGATTTACCGCGGTTTTCTCGCGGTTGGGAAAGAAGGAAGAAGAGTTAGGCCAGTAGCCAGGTTTTTAACCTCAGAAAAGGATCTGTTTCGTCGTACGAACGTGTGAGGACCTGTTAATTACCTTTTGGTTAGTTTTTGCAAGCCGGGGCTGCACGTACCACAGGCAACCCAGTGTACCCTCACGGAGGGTCTAGTTTAAGGACGTTCTCGCTAATTGTTTGTGCGCAACGTTTACTGCGCAGGTAACGCGACTGTAATATGTCACGCATTACTTCAAGCATCAGTTAAGGTCTTATGGCGACAAAAACGCCGTGGAAAATTTTCCAGGTCGGCTAAAGAATGGCTCATTTATTTCCAATTCATCATGAAACGTTAAAGAGAAAGGACCGGGAGGCTGGAAAGGGTCGCTAATCGAGTTGTGGTGAAAGTTTTGAAAACTTAAGAAAGGTTAGTTTTAGTCAGCCACGTCGCATAAATTTATTGAGTTTGGTTTTTTAAAATGTTTTTTGTTACGTTATGAACTTATTAGTTCATTTTGAAGTTCTTTTCCTTTACTTTCATGAAAATAGAGCGGACCTATGAGGAAACAGCCAGATATTATATTTCACAAAAACCACACTCCAGAAGATGAGAAAGACGGCAATGGAGAGATACAATACAAAACACTAACCAAATTAAGAAAACCCCTGCTTGAAACTTAGTTGCTATGCTCGAGAAATTGTTTTTTTGGCAAAAACTTTCATCGATCGATCCTTTCTTGGGTTCCAGTCCTTCCCCGAAAGATCACGCAAAATCGTGACGACCTAAATTTTCTAAGAGCTTCGCAACATCACATCGATTTTACTCGTTTAGATCATCGATGACTTCTATTTTTTAAGACACGAATCACTTGCTCTTCTTACAATCTACAAAATCTGAAAAAAATAACAATATCAGAAGTTATCTTTTTTAAAATTTTTGTTTCCTTGTCTCCTGAGTTCCGGAGGTAGTTACAATGGGTAGTGCTTGCGAAAACGCTCGTTGAGGATTAACTCATTTCGTTCAACTACCTCGAAAATACTCTTCTGTTTACGACATCCCCAGTAGCATGTAATTATCTAAAAAACCCACTCCTATATTTCTATGCACAGAAACCTTCACTCTAACATATTACTTTTATGATTTTCGGCGGATGAGTGGATGAGGCTACATCTCGTCATGATGACTAGGGCATTTTTCCCTTGTCTTTTTCTCCGAAACAAAGTCGGTGAACTTCCAATTTGTTTTCATTTTTGGAATAAGTAATTTATGACGTAACTTCAGGCGAGAAATGAAACAAATTTCAATGTGGGAAGATTTTCGATTTTCTCAACTTCCCGGGTTGTCACTCGTACATAAATAATAAATTTATTTATGTACGAGTGACAACTCGGTAAGTATATATAAATATCTTTTTTCAGTTTGTTATCGAGATTCCCATACAAATCCTTATAATCTTTTCCCTCCAAGTCTGGGCGCCTGTGGTATATCATTAATAAGTAATCACATGATTTTTCTCGTGCAATTTTGAATAAATAATAAGTACTTGTCAATTTTTTCAAAGACGACAAATTGCACTCGCCCAATTTTGGTCGTCTTTGAAAAAATTTACTCGCGCTTATTTATTCCCAATTGCACTCGAAATCACGTGATTACCTATACTAATTGTGTTAACCTCACAAACAGATGTATTTTCTGGTGGTCTTTCATTGTTTTCAGTGTAAAATATTATTTTTCCTCGAAAAGAAGTGGGAAGAAGTATCAATGGATTTACGACACGTCGTTGTCCACACCCTTTCCTTTTCAACAAACATTGCTAAATAGATGGCGGCTCCTGAAAAGCTACTGAGAACGCAGGTCGCATCCTAATTTCCTTGTTCGGGCTCTGATCTTTTTTTCAATAATATCGTCCTTTTCCCGGTGCCAAGCAAATTACTTTCCTATCCTTCCCACCGGTGCATTACACTCTTAACATCTTAAAATGCTCTTAAATATTAAATTGAATGGTTCATTAGCAGGAAGTTCTGGCCGGCTATCAGTACGAATTCCGGTCCCCACCTCCATTATTTTGTCAGGATTGCTGTTGCCGCGATTAATAGTCTCTTAGAGCCTCGGTGACGTAAGAAAAATTCCACTGAGTCACGTCCTTTCGCCCACGGCTGAATTTCAGTAAAACTGTCCTCAAAGCCGGACAGAGCTCAACTAAGCTAGTAAAATGCGACTTGAAACTTTTGCATTATGAGGAACGTCGTCTTCGATCGGTGTTTCTTAATTCCTCGAAATTTCTTATACCCGGCTACTCGACAATTTCAGAGAGAGAATACGGAGAGATTCTACATCTATTTCCTAGTTTTTCAAAAGACAACGAGACACTGTCTAAATTAAATTTGTTGCAATAACCAAAATTTTTGCCGATATTTATGAAAACTGAATATCGAGAATAGAGTTTAACTGGTACTGATTAATTGAACGCTTATCACCTGGTCTTGTAAACCACCGGCAAGCAAGTGGAGTAATTTGAGTCTCTATTGTTTCTGATAATCATACAGAGTTCCCTCTGCCGGTCTCTTCACTGAAGCGCAATTGGACAGCTTGTACCCCCGAGCAAAAGATAACATTAAAATAGCATCAATTAAAGAGAGGACTGAGTAACTGCAGGAATACCCGGCCACTGATATCATTGTGTTCTTGTGGCGGCATCCGAAAGAGAGCATATATTGGTAACTGATTCATTCCTGTGAAACCTTCTGAAAGACATCGGCAGGAAGCAATAGAAATTCAGTCTTGTGAATTCGTATTGATTAAGACCAGGCGGTGTTTCGGGTTCACGTCCTCCCGAACCGTGGTCACCTCCACTCCACCCTTTTTAAATGTCCATACAGCTGTTTCAGGAAAGGTTGTCCAAAAGAAGTGTAAGAGAGTTTTCGACAATGCCGAAAGGCAGTATGGGAGATAATCAATAAAATAAATTCAATTTTGTAGTGAACGCCCTGAATCAAAGATGCCACGACCGGTCCTGTGAAGACCTATGGTGGCGAGCTATTTGGATGAAAAAGTTATTAGGATACAGCGTTGATGAAGTGGCAGTTCGCACAGGCTCATGTTGAAGCTCACTCTCGCTATCACGCTACTAAAACAAGGCCACAAACAAAAGGGTTCATTAGCAAGAACCCGGATGGCTCTTCACGGGCGCCACGATTTTTGGTACATTTCTGCGACTTTCTCTGCAAACATGACATAAAATAAGTAAGGTTAAAGTCGTCAGAATCATGCTCTCTGGTCTCTGTGAATCCTAACCCTTGTTACTAATTCATGGCCTGGATATGAATTTTGAAAGCCACTCATATCTCAATGTCAGTAACATAGTGTCAGCATGTATTTCTAGGTGACGTTTTCGATAGCGCTGCTGTCATTTTTTCGTTGACTGAAACTGACAGTTTACGATAATGCCTTTCGGCATTCTCTATTTTCGAATTCCCCATAATACACTTTGTTTGCCCCCCAAATTTTGCATAAACCATTGTTTTCAAATGCTCTTGGGAATATGCAGTGTCCCCAAGACATTTGAAAACAACGGTTTATGCAAAATTTCGGGGGCAAACAAAGTGTATTATCAGGGGAATTCGCAAATAGAGAATTCTCGCCCACGCTTTTATGCTTCTTTTGGGCAACCTTTCTCGAAACAGCTGTATGCACATTGACCTTATGAACACCGATATGTTTGAAGTAACTTTAGAATGGATCCAAAATCCCACCCATTTCGAATAATTTACCAGAAAACTTGGCGGTACGGGGTCGGAAATGAGAATAACGTGTAGGCAGGGACTCTAACTTGATGTGGCAGGGAGTTCGATACTCCGTATGTTTTCCTCATGTTGTAATTTTATCGTGCGCAGTCGACCCACAACCTGTAAGCTTAAAAAAAAAAACGTGCTTAATTTAACCATAGCCACTACAAAACTACACTTTTCCGTAATTAATGTTGCCATAAGCAAGTCGAATCACGTAACCCGCAATTCCAGAATTCAGAGTTGAATTCACAACCGTGTACGAAATTTCGAGACAGATACGAAATTTCCGGCAACGTGTAAAAATTTTTAATCTATTTCGCGGACATAAGTATGAAAAGCTTTAAAAAATGTGACTGCAAATTTATTCCACCCAAATGCCCTAATGATTAACTTATTGTAATTTCTTTTTACAGGTAATTCATAAAACGCTCTAAATAGAATTCTGTTGTTATTTTTTATCGTGACGTCCGTAGTCCCGCGGGCCTACCGAGTTCATGGTTTATTGGAGATTAGCGAAACTGAAAAACACTGCAGATACAGAAAATCTTTAGGCACCTTGGCATACAAGAGGGCAAATTATGCTAAAGACAAAATAAATTCTTACAACAAATCTCTCATTTTGCTGCAAAAGACATGTTGGGCCTATATATGACGTCATCAACGTAGGGTGTGTTAATTAACCACCGTCACCAAGCAGCATTGTTTGGAAGTAGATATTTGGGTTGTTTGCAATGGACCATTTCCGAGTTGTTGTTTGTCTCGGTTTCGAAATGAGTCTTAATGCTCAACTATTGAAAGGGAAATGAGTTTGAGTGCAAAGAATGTATACGCAACTCATTTCCATTTGAATGGCTGTGCATCAGGACTCGCTTTGAAACTGAGGCATGCACCAACTTGTCTTACTTTTTGTGTTGCTATGTTGGTCATTTAATAGAATTAACCGTGTGCGGCATACTGGCCCCATCGTTGGGAGGTTTGTTTCGCTGCGACGTCACTTCCTCGCGTCACCTGATATTCAAAGCTGAAAGGTGCATCTAATAATTTCAATACTACGGTGTTATCGCTCTGTTCGACATAAGCATTTTGTGGACTTATTTCTTATAATTTATATATGACATGTTCAGAGCTGTGTTGTATCTGTCGCTCTTGTTTACGGTGACTGTTGGTGAAATATTACCTTCGATTTTGTGGAATCCAAGTAACCCACTGTGAGTACTAAAGCATACATTCACCATCTTTACCCAAACATCAATTTCCTCTTTTAAGAAGCTTGCCGACAGCTTTATCGCTAACTTGTAAACAGCAGTTGTTATTGTGTAATGGATAAACAAAATGCCCGTGTTCATGCCTTTGCAAATCTTTGATCAGGACAAAAATTGGCCCAGGTGTTAAAAATATTACAATTTCAAATAACGTAAACTTGAGAGTGTAAAGAAAGATCTCAGTTGTATTAAGAGTTAGCATCGTTCCTAAAAGGGCATCGTCGAATTCCAACCTAGTTGAAGTACGTACGGTAACTAACGAAGCTTATAACGAATTGCACATCTCCATTTCATACAAAAAGAAAAGGGCTAAACTTCAAAACTCTGTGTCTCGATCTCTTTAGAAAAAAAAATCAAAATTAGTAAACGTGTACATGTATTTTGACAAATGCAATCGAGTGTCGGGTCATTTACAAAATCAATAACTCGTCAACAATGATAAACAAAGTAGCGCAATATTTAGCCTGAGCACGATATTGACGTTGGTCTTAAATAGTGGCACACTGCCCAAAGTTTTAGTCGATTTTAGTTTGAAGACTGACTTCTTTTCTATGTTTTAGCTTTGATCTCCTCGTCAATTCATCAAGAAATGTGATGCCATCGGACCAGTTGCCAATTCTGTGCCCCACACCTTATCAGTATCCCGTAAAGATGAACAACTTTTATTCAAGAGACCGCCTTTTTGAAAACCTGTTTCTTGTGGATAAGGCAGGCTTTGACGGCTGCAATGCTACCATGGGTCAAAAAATATTAGATTGCAAAGATCCAGTCAATATTATTCAGACAACTCTTGTCTTTCAACCTGCTAGTGCTTCAGGTCCCTCATTTAAACAAGGAAAAGAATATTACTTTATAAGTAAGTAGCCAGCTATTATTGTGCTACTTTGATTTCTTTTTTTGTGAACAAATTTTTGGCATTATATTGCAATCATAAGGAAACCCGCCTCTTTCTAAATCAGAATTATTCGAAGTAAAACTACTTTTAAAACATAAATTGGATGGACTTATAGGGGGTTCAGTTTAGTCAGTAAATCTGGAGAGATCAAATGTAACCTGCGATCAGGCGTACTTTTCTTTAGACAGGGGGGAAAAGGTACACCTGATACAATTTCTTAACGAATCGTCTGCTGCCCACCTGTCAAGGGTGATGTTATCATGTGTCATGCTATAAATGTGAACCAATCAAATTTTACCAGGAATTACCTGCATGTTTCGATTCTGGGAAAGATGCAACAAAAACAAAAATATAACTCTAGCTGGAATGTCTGCGAAGTTAGACTTTATCCATACAATCAAAGCTATTTCTGCAAATCCTGCTTGACAGTTGGATGAAAGGTTAAACTGGGGAATAACCAAATCATGATTCAGGAACATATGGTTACTATTAAATGGCTAGCTTGCTCTTGTCTTCATTGAAATCTGTGGCAAAATGGCAAGATATCCCAGATGGCACCCACAAAGAAAACATAACACTAAAAAGCTCAAAGTGAATGAGTTTATTACAATAATGCAACCTGTACGTGTAAGTCAGAGGAAGGTGTGTCTGCATTTTATCACACTAAATGGTAAGGCATTGATCAGCTATTGTTTCCTGATATTCAGATACTGCATCAGGATTAGAGGACTCATTACGTAACGTTGTAGGAGGGCGATGTGGGGCTGGGAAGATGAAGCTGAAAATATATGTTTGCAAGGGAGCAAGTGACTCAAAGTGCAAGGATGGAAACAATGGTTAGTTTTGTTCAATTAAATTGATTGATTAGTTGTTTCCAGTAAATAGCTAGTACATTACTCTGTTACCAATCAATGTTAGGATTTTTAACATCATGTAAAGTGGAACCTGGAATTTAATATTTCTTACCATCAATGCTTCCTCTATCTCCACCTTCTTTCTTTTTTTCTGTTCTCTCTGGAAATGTACATTAAGTTATATTTGAGATAATTATGCAAAGAGCTTGCCCTGATAATGTCTTTGTCAATTTCATCTGCAGAGAGGCAGGGCAGCTGGCACAGTGGTGAAAGCACTTGCCTCCCACAAATGTGGCCCAGCTGGGTTCAATTCCCAGACTTGGCATCATGTGGGTTGAGTTTGATGGTTCTCTATTTTGGTATGGGAGGTTTCTCTCCGGGTATTCTCCTCTCCTCAAAAACCAATAACTTTTCATTGATTTATTTGATTTCACTTAAATTACAGTAATAATTACTGTAATTTAACTCAAATCAAATTGTTGGATTTCTAAGTAGAATGTCATCTGTTAGTGGCACAGTCAGTGCTAAAAGACTTGACACTTAAATAGAGTTCATTATCATTATCTGCAGTGGTTCATGGTGGTTGGTCGGACTGGAGTCAATGCAAAGATGGCCTTCAGACTCGTTCCTGTGACAGCCCAAGTCGAGCCAATGGTGGCATACCTTGTATTGGTGATTCAGTAAGACAGTGTGCAACAAAAGCATCTCAAACAAAGGAAGGTATGGAAATACTGTAACTAGACAAAGCAAACCTGAGTCAGAGAGATGGATGTACGCAAGTTTCATGTTGATACATGTAACTCTTAAAGTGTACAACTAATTCACATATGTTTTACTACTTTTTAAATGACTGAGGATTCTTGATGTTGTACACTGTTTACTCCATGACTAATATTGTGTGTAATCTATTAACTTGTAGCTAACTCCATCTCAGAATCTACTACTGCTCAGTCAGGTAAGTTTTATTTAAGTATTAAAAGGCCCTCCTTTAACCGGCAGGCTTTTCGACTGTTTGTTTTTGTTATGCAAATTTACATTGCTTATTGTGGCGATCTGATTGCTGAATTTCAGCTTTGGCAGGATTTTCACACACTGTATATGAAAATTTTGTTCCACAGCTCGCAATGCCTGCAGGGTGAACATGGGCCTTTGATAATTACTCCTTTTAGTATCTGTACCACGGAGCAGCATTTCTTGTGGTAACTCTGTCAGTCTGGCTCAGAGAATTCTCCTTTAAGTACAGTCCATTGTGATGTGACATAATTATTATGAATTATTAGGAATTAGTATAATTACATAGGTGATTATTGAAAATTATCTGCACTGATTGGTTGCACTTGACAGAGGTGATTAGTATGTGATAATCAATGTACTGTAGGCATTTTTTTTCCAAAATGGCCCGAGCCGTTTTTGTTGAGGTGACAGACAAAGGAATTAATTATTTTAAAGAAAATGCACCTATGTAATAAAACAATTATTGTTTTAGTATACATATGCAAAGATGTAAACAATAATTAATTTCTTCATCTGTCACCTCAACAAAACAGCTTTAGTATATACATTAACCTTGCCGTCAGCAAATAATTGTTAAATACTGCTACAGTTATTAATGGTTTGGCAGTACATGACTGGAAATGAGACATGCTTCTAGTAATGGACAAGGCCCTTAACAACACTTTTCACAATGTCATCTTAATCAATGTCATGTTGTGTCTTATACCCCATTCACGCCAACAAGACATGTTTAATTAACCTGGGTTTAACAAAATAAAAATCAGTCAAAGAAGAATGTAGGACTGGCTGTAGCATGAGGTTCAGGTGACTTTCAATACATGCTTTGATCTGTGCTAAATTTGCTGTTGACAAAAATTAGTATTTACGATTTAAAAGAAAAGGCTTTGAGACCATGTTTAACTAAACATCTTCAAAACATGGTGGAGGTTAATATTTGGTTACCTTAAAACTGAAAATGAGCCCACATTAAGAACACAGTGTACATGTAGGCGACCTGTAGCTTACGGATACTAGTACCATTCATCAAAGTTGGATGTTGATTCATTTATGAATACAGTTAAGTATTATTATATCATTGCACAGGGCCTCCATCAGGAGACAGAAGAACTGGAGGTATGTTTTGCAATGAACTGAGATTAACAATGTATTAGGTACATCGCTGTTTTAAAAAAGAAAATTATTAGGATGTTTTCATATGGAAACCATTCATAAGTCTGCTTACGAGCCAAGAACCCCAAAACGCCGGAGCTTATCCCCGGTTTGCATAGCATGAAGCGACTCTAGAGGAGTATTTCTACTCCCCCCTGGATGGGATGCTAGTCCATTGCAGGGCTACCCCCAGCATTAAATTCACTGGTACCCATTTATACACCTGGGTGGGGAGAGGCATTGTGACAGTAAAGTGTCTTGGCCAAGGACACAACACAGTATCCCCAGCCATAGCCCCAACTTGGACCACTCCCTCCGGAGTTGAACACACTAACCATGAGGCCACCGCACCTCCTACAAAAACCATTTATACTGGCCTGCAAATCTAGTCACATTCTTAATATTCCCTAACAAGAAAAGAAACCAAGACTATTTTCTTGTTTGGCAAAGCTGCATGCATTCTTACCCAAGTCCAAAATAACCATCAGCTGGAGTGAATTGTTTCATGAGCTCTCCAATGAAAAGTCACAACACTTTTAGCAAATTCTAGTACATTTATATACTGGTAATAAAATAAGCAGAGTAATACATTTACACTTTTTTGAGTTTCCATCATTTTTCATGGAGAGACTCACTCAGAATAGACGTTTGGAAACACATACAGTGTACCAGATTTAAAACTACACTCTTGCTTCAAACTTGCATTTTCACTGTCATGTGGCCTCAGTCTAACAACAGACAGCTCCCTACACAGAAAGCTTGTTCATGTGGTTTTTACTGTACAGCATGTGACCAACTGATTATTTTTATTATTACATGTATTATTTAGATAACTTGTTGGAAAATGAAGTGCACATGAGCAAAGTGCTTTTTATTGGAATCTGTCTCATTGTTTTGGTTGCTGGTTTGGCTGTTGGTGCTGTGTTGATGCTTTTTTTCCAGCGGCATAATCAGAAACATCAAAGTAAGTGTTTTTTAAAGTTCATTTTCCTTCTTTTATGAAACAAGGAAGTGACGAGTAATTATACTTGGTAAAAATTCCACACTATCTTGCCAATGTCATGTTACCTCTAACCAATAGCAGAGGTTGTTTAAAATTCTATGGACTGAGCTACAAGGCATGACTAGTGTAAGCTTATCTTAAAAGATGAAGATGTAACCAATTTTATATTTATGTACATGTAGTTGCAATTTAATGTAGACCGAATTTGATGGTTTAC
>NC_090869.1:47565680-47568180 GCF_036669935.1 Montipora foliosa | reverse complement strand
CATGCACGGAAGATAAGAAGATAGCAAACACAGATGTTAACTTGGAGAGCATGGAAAGTGTAGATACACCGCGCACCGGTAGGTCAGTTGGTTGAGCACCGGGCTGCCATGCGGGAGGTCGTGAGTTCGACTCCAGCCGGACCAACACCTAGGGTCTTTAAATAACTAAGGAGAAAGTGCTGTCTTTGTAATTACATCCGCAAATGGTTAGACTTTCAAGTCTTCTCGGATAAGGACTATTAACCGTAGGCCCGGTCTCACAAATATCTTCCATGTTCATTAGTTCCCTGTGGGACGTTAAAGAACCCACACACTATTCGAAAAGAGTAGGGGATGAAGTTCCCGGTGTTGCTGTCCTCTGTGATTATATGGATGGGTGGGTATAGCAGGTCCACATCAGTTGAACAGCTGCCAAAACAAATACAAGTACAATGAGGAAGACTGTCAATTAAATCCGCGAGCGATTGCTATAGATTATGTAAGCCCTTTTATCGGACACACACAAAACGACCAAAACGTTGTTTAAATCAAGGGAAAAATGAATGAACCACCGATCGACGTTGCAAACGAGGGAATCATCACACTTCAAGCCAAGAACTCTCTACCGGAATGTTGATTTGGTATCTAATTAAACTATTCAAGTAAAAGTTCTGATCGTTAATCCAAGTTCCTGTGTTGCGTTTACTCCGTTTGACGAGAAAACTAAATCGATGATTTGAAATTGGAAAACTGTTGCCAACTTAGTCGTGCAGAACCTGAATGTGCGAAGTGAGCTCGGAGACCCTTAATTTGCCTCAAATTCTATATTTAAGAGATCGAGCCCAGACGACCTCGCGGCATATTCCAACAACAGTTTAGTTCACGAAGGTGAGATTTGGTGTCCATTGATGTTATCTTCCCTCAAAAGTGCCTGTAATGTTTCAGATTCACCAGTGTCTGCGAAACGACCACAAGGCACGTTTTTGATGTCCGCAATATTTATTCTTTCGCCGAAGTGAAGAGAGTGTATATGAAGCTTTTACCAAAACCCGTGGGAAGAATAACCAAAACATCTTTGCGGAAAGCAACTCCTTGATCACAGCAGACCTCTACTCTTTCTTGAGCAAAATTTGGTTCTTTTTTGGTATTTAAACAAGCAAGAACTTTTGATATACTTTCTTCGATGGTCTACATACGTTATTGATTTTCCTGCACAGAAGGTAACGAACTTAACGAAGGTTTCAAGTAACATTTGATTGACGTCTTCTTGTTATCAGCCAATCAGAAATTAATTTCCGCCCGCTCAGTGACTAATGTATTCAAAACACCCTAGTTTTCGTGCAGGCTGTATTTCAAAGTGCCCCTCCTCATTCCCCATTCTCCGCGCGAATCACCGCTCGTTAATTTGCCTCTCGCGCCAACAATACCTCCAGCTATGCAGGCTAGGGGCTAGGAGCTATTTAGCAAAGAAATAGTGTTTCGTTTCCGGAATGGCAAGGGGGGTGGGGAAAGTGATGAAATATGCTAATTCGGCTCACTCCAATTGTCATATTTCGAATTTTTACTCACTATGTTTTATATTACCAATTAGCTTGGAAAAAGCGATGACTTTGGAATTTTCAACAGTCTATCGCCTCAGCCTAACCCAAAATCATTCAGGTAGCCAAAGCTTTTTATTTGTGATCCATTTCAATTGCTTTTGTGTTCGTCACGTTTACATCTTGCCATACTTCACGTTCACGTGTTTATGACTCGAAAATGTTTAAGTATTCACGGTTTCAGCGGTCTCCATTTCAGAGCGCGCGGAAGTGAGATTTTCGGGTCAAAATACGATAATTAGAGAAGAGATTTAACGCGTGAAATGCGAAAAAAATTATGAATTCCTATCCAGAATTTACGTCTTTATCAGAAGACGAGAAACTAAAGTTGTTGAATGAAAGCTTCCCTCGCTACTTTCCCACATTTACGGTTGTTACTTCGGTTAACACTACTGTTAGTTTTTCCACACGCCCAATAAATGTATATATAGCTTTCGTGACATTCATTTCCAATTATGAAGTTCCTTAGGTCTCAAGTTTCTTGCATAAGTAACTTAATTATAGCTAGCCCTCACAGCACGATTCACTCCTTTTATCATCTCAAGGCAACAGATCATCTCTCACGAATCTTAATGTAAGGAATCATTGACATCTCGGAGATTTAAGTGAGTTCAGAATCTTTTTTTTTTGTGTAGCGTTATTCTCAGACGGTCCAGGTCGCTCGTGTCACGCACTCTACTCCCTTCCCCGGGGAAGTACTTCATGTCAAGCCATCACATAGTTGCCAACCCATCATAAAGTTGCCTTGAAGGCTTGATAAATACAGTTACGATCGCGAACAGCCTACTACGTACAAAATCCTATTAACTAATAAAAGCGGCATGAATGCGCAAAAGCTTGATATTAAAGCTGTTGTCACAAAAACGCTGAATGGTTCTGCGAATCCGCTTTTGTGCAATAGCAGAAAATTTGCCCACGTAAGG
>NC_090869.1:47558180-47560680 GCF_036669935.1 Montipora foliosa | reverse complement strand
CACAGATCAATGATCCTAGCACAAAGGTCACAACTCAATAACACGAAATGAAAGAAATCGACGAGATCGATTGACAAGTCAAAAGGTTGATAAGGAGTCGCTAGTTGTCAGCGATAAAAATTAATCAAACAAGAACTTATTTAGCTAAATTACGTAAGACATATAGGTACAAATAAAACTAAACTACATACATTTCCAAATAAGAAAAAGAACTAAATTCCACTAGAAAATACATTAAATAAGCCTTAAATTCCGAGGAAAGTACAAATATATATAATATGACAATAAAACTACTGGTATCAAGCAGTTAGCATTGTCATGCTCAAGAGTAGCGATTATGAACTTAACTAAATTACTGTAGCTTGTGATGAAAAAACTAAATAGATACCTTGAATAAACAAAAGGGACAACGATATTGCAATTGAATGACAAAACTAAGTGAAAACCTTTCACTAGAAGCTATCTAGAAATTGCTATGTATTTCCCGAACAGACATAACAGGAATGGGCTGGGAAAGCAGCAGTGGGCTTATCAGTAAAAAATCTGTTAGCACATTCATGCAATAACAAGAGATTAACGACAAGCACTCACGTTTCAAAACCAACACATGTAAGCTGATTAATTGGGCTGATTTGGCACACTATTCTGGTGCAGAAAACAACTACTACATCTTGTTCAGAATGTCAAAGGCATAAAGAATGAGGAATCTGTGCACAGATCTTAGCACTTGCTCAAGCAGAGACAGCAAGAAAGAAAACAAAAAATATAGAAAAAGGAAGCAAGTAGACCAACATAATGTAATTATTTGCCTGGATGCAAATCTCATCTAAATTCAGTTGCCAAAACTGTTATAATTGGTAACCATCACATGATTTGAACTTTCCACATTGTTTATGGCCAGATGCTGAAACTTGTACTCACTGAACTCACTTGCTTATATTTCAATTCCCTTTGATTTGTACAGTGTAGTATTGTAAGGCCCAAGCCAAACTTCACATGAGACAAACTAAATGGCAGTTTGGGGCAAGCTAAATTAAAATTGTTGGGTCAAACGTCGAACTTAATGTTGAACGAAATGCCAAAGTGAAAATATACATTATCATGCAAACTTTTATGTTATGAGTTACATGCAAGTTCAACTCACGAGAAGTTTAACATTTGTCCCAGACTCGGTGTTAACAAGTGCTATCCATCTGAGGACAGCATTGTGAGATATGACAGTCGCTCAGTCGTCCGTGTTAATAAATGAATCCTGTATCAATCTGGCAACTACTTAAGTTGTGTTGTCTTTTTTTTTCCTTTTTGGTTACGTCTGTTTTGCAGCGCTAACAGCTTCTTAATAACATTCTGTGTATTCATCCGACAACTAGGATGTGTTCGAAACGCACTGATTTGGAATAAATAATATTTCATCCGTCACCCGTGGAAAATATTGCCGTTCCTCATTAAGTATTTGGTGCTTTGCATCCCTCCACCCTCTACCAAGTTTATAGCTTGTCTAGAATGCAGAATGGTGGCAGCTCACAGTCATTTGACTGTGTGAGCCGCCACCATTCTGCGTTCAACAGTTTAACTTACAGTTTAAACTCAATTTGCAATCTTCAATTAACTAAAGCTTGTTGAGACAAGCTTAATTTGATGTACTTCTTAGCTATTAGCGACCATTCCATAACCTTAACTATTGCTAGCGTCGAAATATGTATAAAACAGAAAGCATAATATGCCGTGTTCTCCACATAACCAAAAAGAAATCACCTCTCAAGCATGCTTACTATCTATATGGCTCCAAACTGTCAGAGTCTGATGTTCACCCCTAGCTTGGTGTCCAGATCTCAAATACTCTTAGCTGGAACGAACATATCGACTATATCTCAAGGAAAGGATCTTCCTCCCTAAATCTACTTAGACGAAACCTGTACAACTGCTCACCTGAAGTCAAACCCCGCGCTTACCTCAGCCTCAGCCTTGTAAGACCCATCCTCTGCTATGCTAGCTCGGTCAGGGACCCATAGACTAAATGCAACTCTGATAAGCTCGAGAAGATCCACAGACGCGCTATCCGTTTTGTATTTAACACCTACTCATGGCAACATAGCGTGTCATCATTATTGTAGAAACTAAAATGGCTAGACCTGTCATCACTAAGAAAACGTGACCGAGCGATCTTGATGTTCAAATTTTAAAAGGCCTGGTTGCTTTTCCACCTGAGGATTACGTTACCCGCTCCACCAAGGCCACTCGAAGGAAACACGATTTTAAATTGCACACTTTTTCTCCATCACTGGATGTTTTCAATACTCGTTTTTTCCCAGAACTGTTATTGACTGGAACTTGCTCCCAGCTCATGTTGTACACTCTACGTCCGTTTCCCAATTTAGATCTCAACTTGATATGATTAATTATGAATTTTTATAATGTAGTAGCAATAAGTATTATTGTCATTGTTATTGTCATTATTTGTTTGCTTGTTATTTTTCATTTTATCTTGGTGTATAGCAAC
>NC_090869.1:47518180-47548180 GCF_036669935.1 Montipora foliosa | reverse complement strand
AAAAAAGTCCCACACAATTCAAAGAACATCTGTTCAAACATCAACTCCTCGAGACTATTTTATGACTTGCATTGTACTAAGCAAATTTAAACTACAATCAACAAAACAATACACCTTAAAATTCCAAAATGGCCACTATCATTTTGATACTGCTGGTTTTAAACTGATAGCAAATTAAAGTAGAAGGGAATGCCCGAACAACGATCTATCAAAATTTGCATACGACTCACATCAAGAGCTGAGGAAATCGTGACAGGTAATGCAACACCTTTCAAATAGGAGTAGAACTTCCGTCGAATTCGGCGAGGTAAACTCGAAGATTTTCCGAGAATTGCATGTTTATTGATGGTGTGCCTTTTGTATATTATTAATTCTCTCTTTTGATAGTGTGGAACAAAATAACACTGAACGTGAACTGTATGTTTATCGATGAAATAAACATCCGTGCGTGGGTTTGTCGTATTCCGAACGCGACAGCTGTTTGTGGAAGTGCGTCTTTTTCATGTAGTTCATAGTCGTGTACTATTTTAGTGCTGTCAAGCTATATGTATTCTTTCTTATAACAATAAGCAAAACAATAAACAAGCTAATGAGGCAGACGCGTATATCGGTATACGCACATACGCGTATGGTTATACGCACATACGCGTATGGATATACGCACATACGCGTATAGGTATACGCACATACGCGTACAAATATACGCGTATTGTGCGCATATTTTGGTTAACGTATTTCTGAGCGGTACTGTACTTAAAAAAATGCAAATTAGCCCTTGTTGCCTCGTTCAAGGTTAAAACATTCTTTTGAATTTTAAGTTAAGGCAAAAAGGGCTAATTTGCAAGCAAACAAGAAATACTAAAATAACGGCCATTTTGGAATAAGGTGCATTATTATTGCTATTACCAGTTGATATTGTCATGTTTCACAGTAAGCTTTTAACCTCATTTTTCCTCCCTCCACGTGATATCACATCTCAAATACAGCTTTGGAAATTTCAGATCTGGAAAGGGCATCAAGAGCTGACTGGTAACTAGGTAAATTAAAGACCGAAATTCCCAACTTTTCATAATTTAAGTAATTCTCAGCCATATCCTTCACGAGTTGAATAGCTCCAGGGAACGTAAAAGGATTGATGAGTGATCCAATGATTTTAAGTTCCTTGGCATAAACTTCATGAGGGTCAATTTTAATTGACGAGTTTTTAGGGCAGCAGCCAAATACAAGCATCTTTCCTCCACTATGTAACCACTTGATTGCCTGCTCAATTGCTGCTGGAGCACCAGTGCAATCAATCACAGCATCAAACCCCCACTTGTCATTGCCACAATGTTGGGCTTCTTTGCAATTGTGAACTAAAACCTCAGGATGCACAACAAGGTAGCCCAAGTCTAAGCCACTTGCAAGGCTTCTGCGTCGTTCTGACACCTCACTTACTGTAACTTTCCTGTACCCATGAAAGTGAAGTAAACAGGACCATAACAACCCAATGATTCCAGCACCGCATATAAGGATATCAGATGAGGTTGCCAGTGGCATGAGCAGATCAAAACCATGAAGAATGCAGGAATATGGCTCACACAAGGCTGCTTGACGCAGTGTGACCTGTGGTGGCACAATATGGACTGTTTCTGCAGGTACACGGCAATATTGAGACCATCCACCATTGCGCCAAATGCCAACAGTGGAACTGATTCCACCAGTTTTACAGAAGTGAGGCTGTCCTTTTGTGCAGAATGAACATCTACCACAGTTTGTGTTTGGATTAATCACCACACTGAAACAATAATGACATTAAATCAATCATTTATATGCCCTTCACAATGATGATGATAAGGAGGGTGGTTCTCTGACAGCAATGACAAGAAAGACACTTGCTAAAGATTACAATCATCTGGTGCTAGAAAGTAACAAATTTATGCCATAAAACACCCTACAGTTCAAAATTACCTACCCCAGCTGTACCTATCGTCAAGCCATCTCACTTGCTAAAGACACCACACTAACTAGTAGACGGCAGCTTCTTTCTTGTCTAATAACAACGACCACCCAAAATCTGCCGTTTAGAATTTTTAAATGCGGGCTCCAAAAAACTTACCACGTGATCCGCAAAAGAATTTGTCACATGACATAAAAAAAGTTGTCATGTGGTTCGTGTAAAGCGCGTTGGCAGTAATGGCATTCAACAAGAAACACTTTATTGGATCACGTGACATTATTTTTCAGATCACATGACAATTTGTTTAAGATCACGTGTTTAGCATTGAACCGCTTCAGATTCAAATTTCCAACGGCAGTTTTGCCACTCTACTGGTTTTGATAGTATCTCTCATACCTAACCCAAGACCTGGCTGTGAGCGGGTAATTAGTAGATCAAGGAGTACAATGAGAACTGAGAACATCCTTACTTTTAGCTAATTTAAACTTCGTATTGTTGAATGAACTGTAAGGAATTAAATAAGGTAATGGGTTAACTAGCACTTGTTAATTCAGGACATGTTTTGCAAAAAAGTGGACAAAATACATGTATTATTATTCATATTATTATTGTTATTCATTATTCAGAAGCAGCTTGTTTGCGCATTCTATTGACAAATGGCAGCAGTTTCATTAATCCTACCCAAAGTAATAGTAATAATAGTAATAATAATAATAATAATAATAATAATAATCATAATAATAATAATAACAATCATAATAATAATAATAATAATAATAATAATAATTGGTGAAAAGGAGAATGAGAAAGCTGAAAAGTATCAGGACCTTAAAAGAGAAATTGCAAGAATGTGGAACATGAGAACCTGTGCAGGTGGTATCAATTGTTGTAGGATCATTGGTAAGTGTAACAAAAAACTTGGACAAGTGGATGGGAAAGATGAATGTCAAAATTAGTATTTCATTACTACAGAAAACTACATTACTGGGAACAGTGAGGATTTTGAGAATGGTGTAGGAGCTCTAGAGTAAGAAGAAAACTCTAAGGGACCTTTGTTCATGGGCTATGACCCTCTCCCTTAGGAAGCAAACCGGAAAAAAGATCATCCAGTTCACAAAGATAAAAATAATAATAACAATAACAATAACAATAACAATAACGATGACGATGACGATGACGATGACGATGACGATGATGATAATAATAATAACTGTCATTGAAGTGTCAAGCGTATTTAGTGTTAATGCACTAATACTATTAAGGACACAACGGAAATCAAACGGAGAGGGGGAAACCAGAGTACCAGGAGTGCACATAAGTAAGAAAAGTGTTTGTGGAATTTTTTTAAGCGGCCTTCACATGATAAACTTAAGTTGGCAAACTCGTGCTGGCAAACTCCAGTTTGCCAATCATTCACACATCAAATAGGAGTTTACCAACACAAACGCACACACCCACATTTCACCCTTCCTCGCCATACAGTCTCCAGTAGCTCAGTGGTGAGAGCATCCGACTAGATCACGGAGGTTTGTGGGTTCGAATCCCATCTGGGGCTCAGATTTTTCCGAGTTCCCAGGGGGTTCCAACAGCATTTCATTTCATATGTGTATATCACTCTCACATTCACTTTTCCAGACAAAGTAGTAAAGGTGGTCAAACTTCACAAAATTTGCTACATTAGGTAATGCACTTTGTTTGAGCTGGACTGGCATACTATTAAACGACTCTAGTATTGATACATGGAAATTCATTCCAAATCACTTTTTTAAAAAAAAATTAACATGGAAATCTCAACTTGGATTACTTTAACGAGTTACATATACCTTTAAATTGCTAAGATAACTACAAAAGCGAACTTAATCTATGGAACAACCAAAACATAATAAACTGAAGGTAAATCACTGTTCTTGACAACTTGGATTGAGAATGGAATTTACTGCATCCCTAGAATTGATACATGGAAAGTTATTCCAAATGATTTTTTTTTTAATATATGGAGGTCTAAACTTTCAACTTCTTGCTCAAGTGAAATTACAGTATAAAGAAATAGACAAAAGACGTGTCAACCTTCTACTAAAGAATGATACAATGTAAATTACTTTAACCCATTCACACCTCAAATGCCCCAGAACAACCTCCCCATTAATGAGTAAAATCACCCTGTGTTAGACAGAGTAAAATCTATTAAGTGTCACTCTCAGGGGTCAATGGGTTAATGAGTTATGTGTGAATCACTATGATAACTACAAAAGTGACCTTAATCTATGAAAAATGAAGGTAAATCACTGACAAGACATTTTAAATGAACATGGAAAATTCCTTAATAACTAAGAATTAAATTGTACATACAATACAAAAACTAATTTTTGCAACTATATGATAAAAAAATCACTTCCTTTTTTCCTTCAGATTTTGAACGTGCATTTGCTTAATACCTGAATGACAAAATTTTGAGCTTTGAATTTTATCCAAAGGCTATTTACTTTGACTGTGAATCACCCACACTCAAAATTAACTAATATGACCTCAGATAAATTTTGTTGAAAACCTGTTTGGACCTTTATTTTGTTGCTCAACCAATTTGAGTAATTGTTAGAATTGACAAGTTCCTGGAACCAATCGAATTGCTAGCATCAAAATCTGACTTGGGAAATATTATATGCAATGGCATCCCACTGGATCAGCGTTCTCAAAGAACTCAGGTCTGCACCAGAGGTTTTTGTGGCTGCTTCACGATTAATTTTTGCTAAATTCCGTTGCTTTAAGGGTAATCAAAATTGAACGGGTGTAAACAAATTTGAACCAGAAAAAAAAAATTGAACCACAACATGTATGCATGCGTGTATGTACACAGAAGTTTCATTAGAAGCCGGCCACAGGCGATATACCGCCGTCTGTTTGTCAGAAATTTTTCTCTCACCGCCGGCTACTCTGCTTTGATTTTCACTCAAACCCTTGTAAAAGATAAGAGTGACACTGCTTACAATGATTAGCCCAGTCATCTACTGCAAAAGTTATTGAAACCCCTGTGTACAGTACAGGTGTTTTGAATGATCAGTGGAAAATGCATTTCAGTGGTAGTGTTCTACCATGCATACTATTCACAGTAAATCTTCAGTAATTACTACCTACTTCCTGAACAGTCAAGTCGTTGAAAGGATTGATCTCGGTATCGTTATCTCATTTGACTTCCATTTTAACATGTGACCATGTTGTAAAGAGGAGCACTATATTTCTTGCAACTTTTGAAATTGTGCCTCCACAAAAAGCCCAAACGATATCTTCCTCTTGTGGCTCCCTCCCTCATGTATGATTTTTGTGCCTTAAGGGAGCACTATAAGGGCAACTGTGCCTTAAATGCCTCCCACAAATCCTAATTTGCTAGCCCTCTCCAAGTGGTGTACACACTTCCCTTTCTCCAGCAACACTGTCCCTCTTTGCCCAATGAATATACCTGTATTGAATTTTCCATTTTTTTGCACACCATTCCCATATGGAGTAGCCTCAACTACAGAATATTTTGGGCCAACACACGCTAATTGATCAGGAGTATTTGAAGGTTTTTTCAGCCTAAATGCTGAGTACCGATACTCCCACCACATATTTACATAAGAATACGGATGCTAACCGGTCGTTGGCAAAACCAGGACCGGATCGGACTGGACCAGACCAGATCGGATCGGATTGGACCGGACCAGATGGGATCAGATTGACAAGACACGGACCGGCTCAATAACGAAATCCCCGCCAAAAGTAGACAGTCACCAGACAACGTGCTGAAGACAGGAAAAGTCGAATTCTGTACCTTTCTTTCTTGTGTAGTCGTCTCCTCATTTATTGAGACTTGTTGAAATGTTTTTTTCCAGAGGTGATTACAGATTCCAAAGCAGAATTATGAAAGATACCATGTGACGAATCGACGTCAATAAGCGAATTGACTGCGTGCGCGTCTTCTTCTTCAAACATGAAAACTGACAACAATTTATTTACTTACATGTAACACAGTCCCTTCTAATTGCACAATAGCCTGATTTGGCAACAGAAAGGGAACGTCAGTTGACGAAAGAAGAGACCGCAGAATAGTTGGGATTCTACTCGAGTAATCTGGCCTAATATGGATATTTTGCTGCGCGCGCCATAGTCAACTGAAATTCCCGTTCTGTTGCTATAAATGAGGAGATGACTACACAAGAGAGAAAGGCACAGAATTTGAGCACGTTGTCTGGTGTTATTAGGGAGCTTAAGCACGCGTGTTTTTTAGATGCGGACGACAACCGGAAGTGAATATTTTGCACGCCAGGATAGTGGTCTCTCTCAGCTTTTAAACTTGGGGTATCTAATAGTGAAAAGATACTTAGCGATATAAATTTGGTTGTGTGAAGACAAGTTGAAAGGGAACACAGCTCACTTCCGGTTGCCGTCCGCGTCACAAAAACGCGCGTGCTTAAGCTCCCTATTGATCCGGTCCGAGTTTTGTCGATCCGATCCGATCTGATCCGATCCGATCCTGGTTTTGCCAACGGCCATGCTAACCAAGGTAGAAGGGTATTTAGCAGTTCCTGCTATTCAACGATATGCAAATAGTGGGCCCTGTATTCTGTAGTTATGCCAAGACATTCAATTCTCACCGATCTCCGAGGGAAATCCCTTTTACTGATGCACCAACTTCACTGACAACGCCAGCAAATTCATGACCCAAGATTACACATTTAGAGGATGGAAACTCGCCAGCAATGATGTGAATATCTGTACCACATACTCCTGAGAAAGCTACCTTGACTAAAACCTCGTTCGAGGAAGAAACATGAGGGATAGGTGTAGTAATGACGGATAGTTGACCTTCCCAAAGTTGAACTGCCGTATTCATTTGATTTAAACTTCGATTGTCCCGTGATGTTCGTGGTTCTTGTGAACGACTGCACGCGATGCTCAGAGTCTTTGTTCATCTTGAGCAGCGGTTGGGGAACCTCAACAGCAGGGAGCTTATACATAGGGCGGTGAAAAGGGCACTCCGCTCTCGCTCTAATGTGTGATGCGGAGAAGGACTGGCTCGAGCGCTCCTTCCGCGCTTCCGGTGCAATTAATGGCTGCCAAAAATAGCCTCTCGACGAACCGGAAATCAAGTTTTCTTTCTTTTTTTTTGGGCCACCAGTAGTGTATTATTTAAAAGCCTTTTTGATATTTTTGACCCAAAACTCAATACTATTTTGTCTGTTGGAATATAACTCAAGTATTTTCGTCGGAAGCTGCTTAAATTTGAGTGAAGTAAGACAGTGTCGAATGCAGGTATGTCCCGCTTATCGTGACCAAGCCGTGTTCCGCTGCTTCTTTTACGATCACTCCACATTTCTCCACTCTAAATTTTACATATGTTTAAGATCGATAGCTTTTACAAAACATAGTAAAAAACCAGCTGGATATATTTGGATATAGCAGCGTTTCAGAACTTCAAACTTGCTCACTTAAAATCGCTCGCGACGAATCGCCCGCCGCAGTCAATTTTACCGACAATAAAAAACTATTTTCGAGATTTCGCCCGCTTGGGAAAATCAACAAACAACAAATACGGTTTAATCAAGGCGCTTGTAAGTTCATCTTGATAATTTAAATAAAATACGAGAAAAGCTTGCTGTTAATACTCTGTCCGAAAAAGTTTGCAAAGACATGGCTTTGCACAACACCACAGAAAAGACACAAGAATTTATGAAAATGTGAAATGCTTTGGAATGTCTTCAAAGATAACAGTCCACTGCAGTCAATAACAGATCAACGTGTTACCAACTTAAACCAAGTACTTAATTGCTTCAAAGCCTGGAAACAAGAGCTTCAACAAACATTCCACAGAAGGACTGATGCGTCAGAACACTTCATAACATGGCAAACAATGTTTGATCTCGAGGTAATATGTAGACCAGACTTAAAATGGATCACAGCAAAACAATGCAAAACTGATAAGTTATTGTAAATACCATGTCCTTGCCCCCTTAGGGATAACTATGCAAGAAAGCTATACTATTCCATGGCAACTCCTTCATATTTTGTAACAACTGAGGACAAAGCAATGATTACAGTTCCTTGTAGAATATCCTCCCGTGAGGAAAAGTAATTTGTAGCGTATCACTACTGCTACGTGTTAAGACTGACCCCATCCTCTCTCAAACCCCATATGTTTTCTTTGCCTTTGTGCAGTTTGGACACAAACAAATAAGCTAACCTGTGGCTGATCAATATGATCAAATTTTTGTTCCACTGTGTGAAACATAAATAAAATAATTACAAGCATAAGCCCTGGAACATCCCTTAAAAAATAACAATGAATGTATTTATTGTTTAAGGCTTGACTAGCAACACCGCACAGAGAACTTAAAAAATATAGCATAACTATTTCACACTCAAGGATCACAGGCATCTATTTTTGGGGGTCTGAGGGCTTATGTGTGGCTGATCTAGCCCTTTTACTCAATCAATTAGTACAAATCAATACAGTAACTCTCTGTTTCATATTGTTTTCAAGGTGTCAGTGTCATATTCCAGCACTCGGCAAGGTCTCTTTTTGACTTGTGGCTGTTTCTGCTTAGGTGGTCTCATACACCACAAGCCTTTTTGGAGACATCACCGCCAAGCCGGCCACTTCTGCTGAATAATTTTCATGGTCAAATATTTGTTAATCCCTCCTACGTGATTCAGTTTTTCATACATGTACTATCTGGCTGTTTCTGTGATTCAAGTTTTTAAATTCACACAGAGTTTGTTTCATTTGTTAACCTTATTTTGGTGTTGAGAGTTTGCTTTGTAAATTTCTCCCTGAGACTCATTCTACAGACTGTGTACATAATGTGGAATGCAGGACTTTTATTTTCAGATAATTAATGGTAATAGGTAACAATATTTAGCTCTATTTTCTATTTTGTTTTGAAAATAGCATGTTACCATTTCTGCTTGTGAGAGCTGACCATAAATAGGCTTACCAAATTCTCTTGACACTGTACAACTCTTCATAATTAGTAAGCTACGATGGTATGACATTTAGCCTGAGGTGCACCCTGGTCAGCCTGTGTTCAGTAAGCTCTCAATAATGACAATAAAAACACTTTCCCCAAATCCTGTGCCAATAATATCTCTGAACATGACTGATTGCTAAAGACATGATTAACCTTTGCACAACTATTGTACTCACAGTAAGGCACATAATTAGCTGAATTATCATTCAACTACAGAAAATATTGTGGTAATTAGTGACGGATCTAGACCTTGAGTTAAGGGTGGGGGGTTGCTTGCCCTGCCGGCTTAGTTGTTCCTGAAAAGGTGGAAAGGAAGCTTTGGACCTTTTTTGGTTACACCCCACATGTTTGTTCTTTTCTTAGATGGCAAAATTTATTTATTAAATTAATATATTATGTGATTTGGAGCTGCAGCTAGAAACAGTATCCCACACATAAGGTCTCATTGGGTTTGATGGCAGTAAAATAACATTTGGTAAAAAAAAAAATGTTTAAAGTTTTTATCATAACTTCTCATCTTGGTCCTGCTGGACTTCAAACATGCTCTACCATTTTGCACAAGGAACTTGTCAATCAACCGTTGCCCTTTGGTGTATTTGCAATGTGATCTTTGGATAGCAATTGATTTATTTTTCGTTTCCTTAATGTGTAGATATCCTATGTTTGTCACATAGTTAGTTTTAAGCTTTTATTTCCTGTAGTGTATCTTTATTATAGCTAGCACATGACCCCACAACCATGTATATTAATTATTGCTTCAATATTGATTGTGTTTGAATAAAAGATATTGTTGTCTTGTCTTGTAGACAATGCAAAACAGCCTCAGTTGTATTTGCATTATTTCTGAATGTTACTTTTAAAGGGCAAACCATTAAAAGTGGAACATAGTTTGCAGGAGTTCAGGAAAATTATTCAAAATATTCATTTATTTGAAGTTCCTGAAGCAGGTAAATCTTGAAGAGTTTATGTAACCATATTTGGAATATACGGCATTTCTATTTGGGAATGTTTAAGTCCACAGAATTCATTTTTGTTATGTTGAGAAGTACTGTAAGACTGTTGACTTCATGGGGCTCCCCACTAACGTGTAAAATCGTCTTGTGTTAGACAAAGCAAAATAGTCTGGCTTTAGACAGAGTAAAAGACTAAGTATGGCCGGTTTAGGGGTGAAAGGGTTAAAACTAAAGTGCGATTATCACTTTGATTTTTTTTCTTCATTTGAACCAAAACAAAGTGATTAATCATCACCTCCACCATTGCTATACAACTGCTTTGGCCTTTGGAACAAAGTATCAAAGTTGAAGCTAGTGGCTCAAGGAGTAAACTTTGCAAAAAAGTTAGCTTAAAAATACTTTTATGGTATTTGAGTAATACCGGGTATTGTACCACAAATTTGCATAATATCATTAAAGTCATTAAATCAATGAGAATCCAAACATGAGGATGCAGTTTGCTCAGGATGGTTTTTTTTTTAAACAACCCTTCATAAAGGTAACAGAATCTTGTTTTGTGGATGTAGGCTAAAGAAATCTGACCCCTTAGGGGAACCAGTTTTAAACTGACAAATGACTGGCATTTTATAATTCATAAGTAAAAGCTACTTGCTCGCTTACCAAATTTTTCTACAGTTCCATTCGTTTTTCAGATTGATAGCCTTAAATGTACTGCGGCAACTCTGCCAGCTGTTTGATCTCAGTATCATAAACAGTGCCCCCTTGGGGTAGTTTGTTCACTTCACCACCATTGTTTAACCCTATCCAGGGACTAAAGCAAGGATGGAAATTGATCATAGCTTAAATAAATTGGACCACTTTTTTACTTCTTACACTTACTGCATTCAACTTTAATTTATTCATCCTTTGAAATGGTAGGAATGATTACTATTATTTACAGCAATTGCTAAAAATTCATTGCGTCTAATGTTGAAATATTTTTTACATATGAGTTTTAAGTATTTATGAGTCAATGAGTTAGTGCAGGTACCCTAACCCATAAAATGAAAGCTAAAATTTCAGAGAGTGCTTAGGCCTAATCACTGAAACGAGGGCTTAGGCTTGATCAATAAATTATTGCTATATTGACTGTGAGTCTCATTGACGCATGACTCATTGACTAATTGACTCATAAATCATGGGACCTCTTTACATATGGAAAGGTAACAGGAGTTATTTCTGTGAAGTCTTATCCAGAAAACTGCAACATGGGATTATGTCCCTTTCAAATGTAGCTTTGTATGCTTTTCCTCAATGTCTTTGAATGATTATTACGGAAATATGAAGTTATGGTTTTTCTAAAAGTTAAATCTAATGCAAGGGGATTAAAATTATTGAAGCAGCTGTGTTGCAACCAGAGTCCGCAAAGAGAGGTTAGATAATTTGTTGTACTGGAAGTAATTAGTAGGCCAGTGTGAAATTCGTGAAAAGTTTTGGAGGATGGCACTGAATAACCTTCAACAAGTTTTCTAAACTTTGAAAATACCTAATTTTATATCGTCCTGCTGTTTTATTGCTGGAAGATAAAATCAATTCCTGATTAAGTATTTCTGTTGTCACGTTAACCCACTACAATGTGGTGAAAGTGTATTATTAGCTGTAGTAAAATTTTGTTACAGTAAAATTCTCCCTGCTAGAAAGCTGGACTTCTGAATCAAATATTGTTGTTTTGGCTATTCAGAGTTAACCTAATCTATGTTTATTTCTATAATTTGGAGGAAAGCAAACAATTGGCATTTTGCTTGGAACAAAAGGTTTCCTTCTAGTGTGCCCAATATGAGGTGCTATGACATGTTAAGTATGATTTTGGTTATTATTACTGCTAAATTCACTTTAAAATTTATTTTTGAACGACTGAAATACATTTCTTAATTTTCCCCTCGGTCTTAATAAATTTTCCTCTATGGACCACTTGAATGGCAATTTTAACAACTTGATTTTTTAAAAAAATGCGAAAATCTTAACATTTTCTGTTAGATGCGGGACCCCGAGGAAACAGTGTGTAACTCTTTAGTTGGAAGAGAAACCATTTGAAAATTTAGTGGTATCTTTTGGTCCACTTTTAAAAAGATAAACGCATGAATTGAAATCAAGATGGTAACCCATTAGCTGGTAAGCTCCACAAACGAATTTCCACTCGAACATTAGCAACTGAGACTCGCGTTGACCTTGAAATTTTTAAAGAAATTTCCCTCGTAGCCATGGCTTAAAAAAGAATCTCGCTGGCATAGAAATGCACCAGGCTGGAAACGCACTATGCAGTCAACATTCGTCCGTTTTATTGGCCTGAAAAAGGGTGTTTTGTCGACAGAGATCTAATAAAATTGATCAAATAAACACCGAATGGCAGCCATGTTTGATTTGAGCTATTGAAGTCACATGACAAGGCCTCGACCAATCAGACATTTTTCGCCAGTGAAAGGCTGACCAAGCCAAATAATATTGGCGTTGAATCATGGATATTGAAAGAAAAGAAGTAGGAGGGTTTGAAGCTATCTGTGCTTGTCATTTCGCCGTTAAATATCTCAAATTAATTATAAACGATCAAAATTTTAAGATGAGAGAGGGGGGGGGGGGGGGGGCGGGGGTACTGCCATATATGGACTATATAGGTATTTACCACTGTGAAGGGTATAGTTTTCAACAGGAGCTCATGAGCTCCTGGTTTTCAAGCAGTTTACTCTAGGATAGAGTATATAAGTCATAGCCTTTCGGTCTAAAATATATACCTGCCAACTTTTTCTGAGATATAGGCGTGAGATTTTTATCTTAGGAGTGCTGGGATTTCAACCAGGGTCTCTCTTCTCTGCCTCCATTGGAGGCAGAGAAGAGAGACCCTGGGAACTGGGATTTGCTGGGATTTTTGAAGACGACACGATCATTTCCGAAGATTCCCGAAGAAGTCCGAAGTCTTCCGAAGAAGTCCGAAGTTTTCTGAAGACGTCCGAAGTCTTCCAAATTTGCATACTGTGACGAAAGCGAAATTCCCAGTCCCAGTCTTAGGACGCGTATAAACGCGAGCCCGCTCCCAGTACTTTTCACGAAGAAGGTATCGTCATTTATTCATTTTACACATGGTTGTCGTTCCTTACGTGGGTCTGAGTTAACATACTTTGGAAATTGTGTCAAGCAAGACGGCAACAACTCACATTTTTCAATCAGGCGTGAGAAATTGGCCCGTAAGCGTGAGCCGGCGTGAGATCGAAGTTTTCAACCCGCAGGCGTGAGACTCACGCCTAAGGCGTGAGAGTTGGCAGGTATAAGAATAGGGTATCATTTTTCACGAAAGTGACCAGTCGGTTGAAGATTTTATCAAGACTAAGGAAACCAGAAATTCCCACTCAAGAATTATATAAAAAAATCAAATCGGCAAAGGTTTTGTTTACGTAACTCAGCCTCAACAGTGACATTAAATGGCTATCATGAAACACCTCTGGATATTATTAACTGTCAATAATCGGAATTTAGACGGAGATCGGTGGGGGTTTACTCTAGTATAGGGTAGCAAAATTCAGCTGAACTAGCTCTGGAATAGGCTGAGGGTTCCAGGGTCCCAGCGGCACATCCCCTCCCAGAACTTCCTAAATTCCCCCCCCCCCCCCCCTGCCCCCTTCCCCCGGGGAGCGAGGACTGAATTTTAAGAGGGAGATCGGTTAACAGGAGATGACGACAGGGATCAAGTTGCACTGAATTAAATGTTGTTAAATACATCCGAGTGATAATACTTTCACATGTGAAATGTTCAAAGCTGTACTGAAGTAGAGACAATGATATTATAATGCGTAAGAAAACAACTGTGAAATTAGCATTTATTACTAAAAATAAATGATCACATATACTGGTAATAAATTATTTTCTTATGTTTTGCAGCTAAAAGCCTGCCTAATGGTCCTAATGGTACCAATTTTGTCTGATGCCTAGGAATTATGTATACTTTTTTATCAACTTGTATCAATCATAATAACAACAACTTTATTTAAGTGTCAATGGATTTAGCACTAGAGCACTAATTAGGGAAACTAATGAAATTAACTCAAATCAAATCAAATATGTTTTTTGTGGATGGTGTAAAACCGGAGTACCCGGAGAAAAACCTTTCGCAATAGAGAAGAGAACCAACAAACTCAACCCACATATGACGCTGAGTTTGGGAATTGAATCCAGACCACATTGGTTGGAAGCGGGTGCTCTCACCACTGCGCCACCCTGCTCCTTGACTGACTGCATCAAATCTGTATATTTGCACCCAGTAGTCAATTTACTCTGTAACTGTTGTACTTCAAAGTTAAATTTAAGTTAAAATGAATGCAACCTAAATAATTATTGTTTGATTCCCATTAATTTCCTTTGTATTTTAAACCTACTGATGATGATAAATAATGATGTTGGGGGACAAATCTTGATCAAAATGTAGCTACATGCAGGATGAATTCATTTAAGTTGCCTGAATTTCACATAAATATTAATGAACGTGTTTACATATTTTTAGAAATATATATCATTGGACACCTTGTTCTTACATCTTGGCACTAGCAAAACTGAGAACTATATCACTCTTTTTGCACAGCTTCTTGCACTGGTCGTTGATATCCTTAAGGATAACTGCCTTAATTGAATCTCCAAAAACCATGTCTTCCATCACAATGTTTCAATATCTGCCGCTGAGGTTTTACTCCACTATTCGTCATTGTTGACATTTGTTTGATATATTCACTGTTTTATTCAGTTAACAAATGATACAAAATACCGTTAATATTTTAAATGTGAATTTTAACAATGATTGTGCCCAAATAAATTATTATTCATGGTCTTCATCTTCAGTTTGTTGGTTTGAGCAAATTATTGAAAGTAATAAGATAAATGACTAACTTTGTTGTTCTAAGAGTTAATTATCATAATTTTATTATTATTACCAATGACAGGTACACTGTATTTTGCGTGTGAATATCATTGCACATTATAAATTATAAAATAATTAGGATAGTACACGTACTTCATTAATATTGGTCAATAGCTGTGTTTAGATGAGAGTATATAAACACAGATGTGACATCACACGAATTTTGATTGGTTATGTGTTGTCAGATGCACGTTTTGATTGGCTGGTTGGAGATATGGGCGTGTATGTTATGCAAACCCCCGACTGTGTCTCGGGTTTGCATAACTGTTGAGAATTCTCCCAACTGCGCTTGGCATTTTAGATGAGGCTATGTAAACATGGAAAATGTCCTCTATTGCTTAAATAACACAACAAAATATATCTTTTTGATCGGTTGTTTTATCTCAAGAGAAGCTCTTCTGGAAGGCAGTTTCTATTAAGCACTGGCCATTGAAGCAGATTCAACCAAGCCTTTGCCTGTTGGGTGCATCTGGTAAAATAGTCCAAAATGCATGTGGAGCTTCTTATGTTGATCTATTTTTAGCTGACTAAACATTCGCTCTGACGAAGGGCTAACACTCGAAACGTCAGGTTACCAAATCATTCATGGTGGTAATTCGACCTTCATCAAAATATTTGATAAAACCAAATTTTCCTGTTAAACATAACACTGTATGCAATCAATGTAACATGGAGACAATTTAGCATGTAACGGGGTCCCTTGCATGAGCCCAAGTGTTGACACCTGTCAAAGAATAGGTTATTGGCTAAGCTCTTCTGACCCTTACAATTTACCAGTTTAATAAATTATATACCAGCCCAAAACAGCAATGTGAAAGTTAACTAATAGGTACCCAATTTACTGTGGCCATAATAATCCTCTGAAAACTGAGAACCCAAAAGTTGTTTTTCAGTAGCTGTCTACCAGCAGGAGAATCCTTCAAGCTCTCCTCTGGATAAGAGACTATCCAGAAGATGCAGGTTGTCAAGATCACTTGAGATTAATTTGAACTCGACAGGAATTTATCCATTTTTTTTGGATAGCCCCGCTGTCCCCTTTATCCCCATTTTTCATCAAGGGCTGTAGTCCCTTTTCATCAGGGGTTGCTCTCAACTGAAGCCTTTTGTATCAACCTTAGTTCTACGATTTTCTTATAACTAATGCAAACTGGACATGGAAGGAATCAAGTTCCAACTTTAATGCGATATTGCCCAATGCAAAGAAAATATACTTACAAATTTCATTATTACTGGGTGGCCAGTATGGCAAACCCATTCGGGATCTGCGTTTCATTTGTTTGTTTTATTTATTCAATATTTTATTTTTTTCTGTGTCGGTAAAAGTCTTGCCTGTCACTCCCCTGCTAAGAGGTGTCTTTGTGCATAGAGCCTTCTGCGCGTATTTTCTTAGGATCGAGAGGGTACTAGTGGGAAATGCATAGATTTCTCTGGTGGACACAGTAGAACGATTAACTTAACATCCCTAGCGGCATACAATTATCTAAAAATCTCACTCCTAAAAACCTATGCACGGAAACTTTCACTCCAACAGTTTATTTTTATGATTTTCGACGGATGAGCAGATGAGCCTACATCTCGCTATTATGACCGATTTCTCGAAATTAAGGCATTTTTCAACTGCCATTTTCTCCGAAACAAAGTCGGTGACCCTCATTTTTTTTTTTCATTTTTGGAGTAAGTACTTTATGACCTAACTCTAGGCGAGAAATGAAGAAAATCTCACCGGAGGAAGATTTTGGCGCGAACGTCCTTAAGTCAAATTTTCTTTTTAACTTGTTTTTTAGGGGTCAAAATTTGCTTGAGCCACGCCCAGATAAGTCTCCTTTAGGGGTCACAAAAAGTTTGAGCCACGCCCAGATTGTCTCCTTTAGGGGTTAAATTCAAAATTTCCGATGAGCATCCCGTCTGTTCCATATGGGAGTCCCCCCCCCCCCCTACGGGGTAACAGTAAACAAATGCATTGCCCCATATAGAGGCAGTGTGGCCCAGTGGTTAGGGCGCTGGCCTTGAGATGCGGAGATCCCGGGTTCAAGACCCGCTCTGACCACTCGTTGAATTTGATCCTGGTTGTCCCTGGTTCAACTTCCCAGCTGCACTTGTAAATAGCCATCTGGTTTGCCTCCGGCCGGTTGGGATTCTTAACAGTTGTCGTTGTTCTGTTCCATCGTTTCGTTGTGTTTCATTGGCCCTGAAAAAGCCCTTATGGGGAGCGGTCAATTAAGTATGTATGCATGTATGTATGTAACCTATTTTTCTGTTCCTCGGCTCAAACGACGAGTTACGTTTTATTTTGCTTTATTTGGTTTTGGGAAAGACGGGTTACATGTGGACTAAACGATCATTTTAGCGTGATATTAAAGACAATTTCAGGTGGATCGTCAACAACTGAAAGCTCACTTCGTGGAAAACGTGATTACAGTAAGGGGCCAGTTCTCGGCCACTTTTTTGTTCAACGTTTATTTTTTCCGCCATAAATGAATCTGAATAATAGTCTCCCTCGCAGCCGTTTTTTGGATGTCATCCAAAAAAACGGCTGCGAGGGAGACTACTATATACTGTGAGCAAGTCGAGGTGACACGAAGGTAGGTGAATTTGGTTTCCACGTTCGTTTACGGCTACTCAAATACATGGTCTAATTCAAGTATCTTTTATCCGTATAGGAGACCCAAATGAACCAATTCTTGGCATAAAGAACGTAGAGTGATAAAGCTTTCAGTTAAATATAAACTTTTCCTGGCCTATTTTATTCTTGACCTAAATTCACTCCTCAATAATTTCCTTGGTACTTTTGCGCATTTGCCTGTTCTCGGGCCACCCTGCTCGCCGTCGACAACACTAAAAGCACTCATAGTTTTGTATTGAGTTTTCTTGTCAAATCATTTGTAAAGTGAAGCTGTAAGGGGGTGGCATGTTTGATATTAGCTATGAATTATGAGGTCTGACTTACCGGACCCCGTTTTGAAATACCCAACTCTTTTTTTAGCCTCGCTTGACATGGAGCAATTAGGAGAAAAAACTAGGTAGTGCAAAAAACTTCCTTTCCAACATGAAACAAAGCTCGTTTAAGGATACTTTGTGGGCGAAATATCAAATACAAGCCCTATTAGTGACTTAACAACAAAAATTGGTGATAAAGCGTTGTTTATTCTAAGGAATCGAGCGCATTCTTTGTGGCCGAGAACTGGGCCGCGCTGGCCTATAACTGGGCCCACGAACGACGCGTCCATTTTCGTTATTACTCGGGAGAAAACAGCATTGAGCAGTGGCTGTCGATAGCTTTACATGTGTAAAATGAATGCTGAAGCTAGATGTCTTTGAAATTTCATATCCTTACGACTATTCCAAGGTAAGAAAAACAAATTTACGTTGTTTGTGGCCGAGCACTGGGCCCCATACTGTACATGTGGTAAAATTAAGAAATTCCTACGAGAAGGAACCCCCCCAAACCACCAATGTTATTAACTGGTTTTTAAAACTTCTTTCGAATTCATCCATCCATACACATCGATTTTAGTGTACTTATCAGTTTCCTTCATGTGTCCAGGCCAGAATATGTCCTCTGCACCATAAGGTAGGAAAACGAGAAAATATGAGGTCATAATAAATGTGTGTTGAATAGGAATAGCAAACAGAAGAAATGGTGCCACGGTCCATGGCCAAAGGATTATTATACAATTTAGCTCAACTGAAATTACAAACCCCGACTGAATGAAATTGACCTTGTGTCATAATTTCAAGACCAAAATTCACCCACCCCACGTGGGCTCAATGAAGGGCTAATGTGAAAGGAGGTCTGTTTAAAACAAATTGTTTCAGGCCAAGCGACTCATTCCAAGACAGATGGATGAGTTCAAATCAAAAAACCCTCTGTGGAAAGGATTTGGTTATTGCAAGATTGATTCAGGAGTATTTCAATAGTCACTAGGGAGCTTAAGCCACGTGGGTTTTTGAGACGCGGACGGCATTTTGTCGCAAAAAGAAAGCTTTCTCTTCCTCGGCGTTTTCGCCCCGTATTTTCCTTTGAACATTCTCGAGTTAACTGGTTACGTAAGTCATTCAGAGTATTTCCTGACTCCATGTTGTTGTCACGCCCTGAAATCAGCGCTTAAAGTGCTAATGAGTGATTTTTCACATCCTCTCGATTTTTCTCGATAATACTTCCACCTCAAGACACCATTTACCTTTCCTAAGCCTCTTCTTAAGTTATTATTCGCGCGATAAAGATAATTTGCAATTCCAACACAACCGAAGTCGACGTGCAAGACAGTCTCGATAGCGGAAGAAATGCACAGATATTTTTCGTGGTACCTTGCTCTGAAGCTGTTGAGTGGAAAAGCTTCGACTAATAAGGAGTACAGAAGTAATTCGCTCTCACTTATGTCAACACCTGTGCTAAAATCCAGACATTTGGTGTGATGAACAATGAACATTGAATCGAAGAGAACTTGATTACGTAATTAAGCTTTTGTTCTGACTTGGATAAGATACGTTTCTGTTCTGTTTCATTTATCGAGTTTTACGCCCCTGTCTTCATGTACTATTGTTCACAGTTTGAATCAATTATATAACTAGCCATTCCCGTTTTTTTTAACCGTTTTACAACTGTACACGTGAATTGTACCCTTATCAGAGAACGCCCCTTACGTTTTTGTGGAGTTGGAGTTAGGAGATCTTCGGAGAGCAACACTGGAGTTTTCAGAGCAGTTTTATCTTTTTCGGAGTTACGTAACGTTGGAGTTTCTTTAGCCCTTTAAACAGGATCAGACGTAAGTTTCGGCCTATTATATGTAGCTTTCGTTTTGCTTTCAATTTGTTTCTTTTGTGATTAGTCTTAGCCCCTTTTTTTTGATCTCGTGCATTGTAATTTCCCCTTTTAGTTTTCACCGCATGTGTACAATAATTCAGACGAGTTGGTGTTCAAATTAAACGCTGTTGAGTCAACTTGTGCTGTTGAGTTCTATACTGTGGTTGACACTTCCCGATCTCCAGTGCACAACATCCCGTGTCCGCTGCACTGGGTACGCGACAGTGAAAAGTCTGTGGATAAAATCAACGAATGAGGTAAGCGGTATCATACTTTAAACCCGGAGCCATCGAGAATGACGAGCCCAGGAAAAGAATGGCTGAACGTAGAAGGAGCGAAGGAGAGCGCGGAGCCAGGAGCAAAAGAGAGAGGAAACCCACACAAAAGGCTCTACAAAGCGCGGTAGAACTTAAACGGAGGCAAATCCTTAAATCGCGTAAAAAGCTCCTTAGTGTTATGCAATCAGTAGAAGGGCTAAGTGATGACAGCCATATTGATACTGTAGCGCGTGACCTTACGCTCGCCTCGGAGGAGTTTGGAAGATTGTTGCAGGAGTTAATTGGCCTGTACGAGCAAGATTCACGCGGCGATTACTTAGAAGAGGCTCAACTTTAGTGAAGAGAACGAGACCCTTAACCGAGCCCTCCTACTTTTAGACAGCCTAAAGAATAGAATTACTAGACAATCCAACAAATTGTTGGAGACAAGATCTGTGTGTTCTCGTCTTTCCTCGCGCCATTCGTCAGCCTCCAAAACTAGCAGCACTACCGCTAGATTGCAAGCGCTAGCCGAAGCTAAAGCGGCAAGAGAAGAAGCTCAGTACACGCGGCTAATAGCGCAAAAAGAACTTGAACGCAGGACACGCGAAGCAGAAGCGCAGAAAATTCGACAACAGGAGATAGCGCAATTCGAAAGGGAGATCGCGATTCTGGGAGCAGACAAAAAAGCCGCGATGGCGAACGCTAAACTTAAAGTTTTCGAGGAGGCTCTTCTAGAAGAAGAACTTGAAAAAGATTTCAAATTACCAGAGTTAGAAGTTCCCAAAATCAAAGCAGAGGAGAGGACTACCCAGTGGGTACATTCCAACCCCCTAACCACAGGAAAGGTATCACGTTCCGAGCGAAATCACGAGCCGTTAAGCACGCCAAAACAAATAATGCTCCCCATTGCGCCCCACCCCCGAAGAAAGAAAATCAGAGAAAACAGATCTCCTCCCTGAACTTTCGCGTCCAAAACCCAGATCTGCCTCGGCAGCAACCCACAGATGAGGATTGTGTAGTGCCACAAAATACCATTTTCAATCGGCAACCACTTATATCCTCGACCCCCCTTTGAAAGATATCACCGGAAGTCAGCTGATAGATTCGCTTACAGTCGCAAATCAACAGATAGTTGCCGGGCCTAGCGAGACAAAATCTCCCAAAATGCCAGCCTGACATATTCTCTGGGGACCCTACCCTCTTCCATCCCTGGAAAGGCGCATTCAAAGCTATGCTGTTAGACGCTGATGTATCCCCAACTCAGGAGATAAACTATTTAAGAAGCTTTACTAGCGGAAGGCCACAACGCCTAGTTGATAACTACCGGAAGCGGCAAATGCGCGACCCCGTTGCGTTACTAAAGGAGTTGTGGGACGAACTAGAAAGGCGTTTCGGGAGCGTCGCCGTAATTAGTAATACATTGTTGGAGCGATTACGGGACGCGGCGACCTTTGGTGAGCGAGAACACGATAATCTGCAGCTGTTCGCAGAGATCTTTGCGCGGATATCGAAAGTCAAGTGACTTATCTTCCCGGACTTGCGTGCCTCAACTATCCTAACGCCATGCAACCAATAACCGAGAAGTTGCCACGGTTTATCCGCGCCAAATGGGAGAAAGAAATAGCTTGTTACTCGAACAGCAACGGCGGAGCGTATCCCCCCTTCTCCAGATTTTCTAAAATAGTCCAGGAGCAATCAAAGATAAAGAACGATCCAAACGTTCTGGCCGGTCAAGCAGCCAGCCCCACCCAGGTTTCAAACACCTAAACCACGCAAAGAAAAGAAAACTCTTAAAACAGAGACTCGGCCCGCAGCTGGAAAGGACGGCGCCGGAGAGGATAGGAGGGAGGCCCTGAAAAAAAGAGAAAATAAGACTAAACATTGCCCGTATCACGAAAGGGACGGACACGATCTGCAGGAGTGTAAAGCGTTCACAGCGAAACCCCTGGAAGAACGTACGGAGTGGATTAAAGACGCCCACCTATGCTTCGCTGTTTCAGCCCTTACCACGTCGCGAGCCGGTGTAACACCCCAGTACAGTGCGCTATCTGCGGAGACAAGCGCCACAGCGCCGTATTGCAATAAGGAGAAGCGGCAAGCTTCTAAACCGGAGAATGAAGCAGTCAACCCGAAATGTACCGTACTCTGTGGACCTACAGGAGGCGTGTCCTGCAGCAAAACTCTGCTCGTGGACGTCTATAGCCGGCGTAACCCACACCTCGCTAAGCGCGTCTATGCTATCGTTGATGAGCAGAGCAACAGTTCCCTCGTCACTAGTGAACTAGCCGACGACCTTGGAGCGGACGGACCCTTAGAAAAAATACTTCTTGTCCACGTGCAGCGGCGAGAAAGAGGAGAAGTATGGTCGAAGGGTGGCAGGCATTACAGTACGTTCACTTAGCGGAGCAGAGTTCGCCGCGCCGACCCTCACCGAGTGCGATACCATCCCACAAGACAAGAGCGAAATCCCCACCCCAGACATGGCGAGGAGTTTTTCACACACCTAAAGGCCATAGCGCACGAGATACCTCCCATAAACGAGACAGCTAAGATTCACCTCCTACTTGGCCGAGACGCACCCAGAGCTTTTAAAAGTCAGGGAGTTCAGAAATGGCCCGAAAGGAGCCCCCTGGGCCCAGCGACTGGCCCTCGGCTGGACCATCAGTGGTCAGATGTGCCTTGACTTCGCCAGTGGTCCCGCACACGTCCTCACTCGCCTCACCAGCCTGTCCACTGTTACGGAGAAAGAACCTAACACCGGAAGCAGAATTTACGAGCTAGTACCTTGCCCCAACCAGATCAAGGTTACAGACCCCCTCTTGGAGCGTGCCACTGTTTGAATAAAAGATATTGTTGTCTTGGTCTTGTAGACAATGCAAAACAGCCTCAGTTGTATTTGCATTATTTCTGGAAATGTGTACTTTTAAAGGCAAACATTAAAAGTGGAACATCGTTGTGCAGGCGTTCAGGAACCATTTTCAACAATAATCATTCATTGATGTTCCTGAAGCAGGTAACAATCTTTGAAGAGGTTATCGTACCGATATTTGGATATACGGTCCATTTCTTCCTACTTTTGGGCATGTTTAAGTCCCCAGAATTCATTTTTGTTATGTTGAGAAGGACCTGTAAGACTGTTGCACATTCATGGGGCCTCCCCACTAACGCGTGTAAAATTCGTCTTGTTTTAGACAAAGCAAAATAGTCTTGCTGTAGGAACCGTAGTCATCAAGACTAAGTCGTCAATGCCGGTTTTTGAGGGGTGAAAGGGGTACAACTAAAGTGGCGATTCACTTTGATTTTTTTGTTTTCTTTCAGTTGCACCAAACCAAGTGATTAATCATCACCTCCACCCTTGCTATACAACTGCTTTAGCCTTTGGAACAAAGTATCAAAGGTGAAAGCTAGTGGCTCAAGGTAACTTTTGCAAAAAATTTTGCTTAAAAAAATCCTTGTTATGGTATTTGAGTAATACCGCAGTATTGTACCACAAATTTGCATAATATCATTAAAGTCCGAAGCAATGAGACTCCAAAACATGAGGATGCAGTTTTGCTCAGGATGGTTTTTTTTTTAAACAACCCTTCATAAAGGGAACAGAATCTTGTTTTGGGAATGTAGGCTAAAGACATCTTACCCCTTCTGGGAACCAGTTTTTAAACTGACAAATGACTGGCATTTATAATTCATAAGTGAAAAGCTACTTGCTCTCCTTACCAAATTTTCGACATTTCCATTCGTTTTTCAGATTGAAGCCTTAAATTTACTGCGTCACCAATTCTGCCAGCTGTTTTGATCTCAGTAATCAGTAAACAGTGCCCACCTGGGGTAGTTTGTGTTCACTTCACCACCATTGTTTAACCCCTTCCAGGGCTAAAGCAGGATTGAAATGGATCCATTACAGCTTAATAAATTGGACCAATTTGTTACTTCTTACACTTACGGCATTCAACTTTTAATTTATTCATCCTTTGAAATGGTATGAATGATTACTATTATTTCCAGCATTGCTAAAAATTCATTGCATCTAATGTTGAAATATTTTTTTACATATGAGTTTAAGTAGTTATGAGTCAAAAGGAGTTAGTGCAGGTACCCTAACCCATAAAATGACAGCTAAACTTCAGAGAGTGCTTTAGGGCTAACACTGAAACGAGGGCTTAGGCTATCATAAATTATGTTGCTATATTGACTGTAGGTCTCATTGACGCATTGACTCATTGACTAATTGACTCATAAATCATTGGACCTCTTTCACAGATGGAAGGTGAACAGGAGTTATGTCTGTGAGTCTTATCCAGAAACTGCAAAATGGGATATGTCCCTTTTCAAAATTATGATAGCTTTGTATGCTATTATCGCTCACGATGTCCTTCTGAATTGATGAGTTCCGGAATAATGTGACGAGTTATGTGTTTTTTGCCATTAAAAGTTCAATCGATGCGTGGATTAAAATTATTGGGAAGCAGCTGTGTTGGCAACCAAGTCCGCAAAGAGAGTTTAGATAATTTGTTGTATACTGGACGTAATTAGTATGCCAAGTGGAAATGCGTGAAAAGTTTTGGAGACTGCACTGAATACCTTCAACAATTTTCTAAACTTTGAAAAATACCTAATTTTATATCGTCCTGCGTTTTTATTGCTGGAAGATAAAATACAATTCCTGAGTAATATTTCCTGTTTGTCACGTTAACCCCATACAATGTGGTGAAGCGGTATTATTAGCTGTAGTTAAAAATTTGTTACAGTAAATTCTCCCTGCTAGAAAAAGCTGGACTTCTGAATCAAATATTGTTTGTTTTGGCTATTCAGAGTTAACCCGTAATCTATGTTTATTTCTATAATTTGGAGGAAAGCACACAATTTGGCATTTTGCTTGGAACAAAAGGTTTCCTTCTAGAGTGTGCCCAATATGAGGGTGGCTATGACAGGTTAAGTTATGATTTTTTGGTTCATTCATTACTGCTAACTATTCAACTTTAAAATTTATTTTTGAACGACCCGCTATGTGAAAATACCATTTCTTAATTTTCCCGCTCGGTCTTAATAAAATTTTCCTCTATGGACCCACTTTAATGGCAATTTTAAAACAACTTGATTTTTCAAAAAAAAATGCTGAACAACTCTAACATGTTTCTGTTTAGATGCGGGACCCCGTGAGGAAACAGTGTGAACTCTTTAGGTTGGAAAATAACCATTCTGAAAATGTTAGTGGTAATCTTTATTGGTCCACTGTTTAAAAGATAAACGCAATGAAATATGAAATCAACGATGGTAACCCAATTAGCTGGTAATCTCCACAAACGAATTTCCACTCGAAACATTAGCAAACTGAGAACTCGCCGTTGACCTTGAAATTTTTAAAGAAATTTCCCTCGTTAGCCATGGCTTAAAAAAGAATCTCGCTGGCATGAAATGCACCAGGCTGAAAACGCACTATGCAGTCAACATTCGTCCGTTTTATTGGCCTGAACAAGGGTGTTCTGTCGACAGAGATCTAATAAAATTGATCAAATAAACACCGAAATGGCAAGCCATGTTTGATTTGAGCTATTGAAGTCACATGACAAGGCCTTCGAACGCAATCAGACATTTGTTCGCCAGTGAAATGCTGGACCAAGCCCAATAATATTGGCGTTGAATCATGGATATTGAAAAGAAAAGAAGTAGGCGGGTTTTGAAGCTCATCTGTGCGTTGTCATTTCGCCGTTTTAAATATCTCAAATTAATTATAAACGATCAAAATTTTAGATGAGAGAGGGGGGGGGCGGGGGGTCGGGGGTACTGCCTATATGGACTTATAAGGTATTTACCACTGTGAAAGGTATAGTTTTCAACAGGAGCTCATGAGCTCCTGTTTTCAAGCAAGTTTACCTCTAGGATAGGGAGTATATAAGTCATAGCCTTTCGGGTCTAAAATAATATAACCTGCCACTTTTTCTGAGATAAGGCGTGAGATTTTTAATCTTAGGAGTGCTGGGATTTCAACCAGGGTCTCTCTTTCTCTTGCCTCCATTGGAGGCAGAGAAGAGAGACCCTGGGAAAACTGGGATTTGCTGGGATTTTTTTGAAGACGACACGATCAGTTCCGAAGATTCCCGAAGAAGTCCGAGTCTTGCCGAAGAAGTCCAGAAGTTTTCCGAAGACGTCCGAAGTCTTCCAATTTGCATAACTGTAGACCGGAAAGCGAAATTCCCAGTCCCAGTCTTAGGACGCGTATAAACGCGAGCCCGCTCCCAGTACTTTTCACGAAGAAGGTATCGTCATTTATTCATTTACACATGGTTGTCGTTCCTTACGTGGGTCTGAGTTAACATACTTTGGAAATTGTGTCAAGCAAGACGGCAACAACTCACATTTTTCAATCAGGCGTGAGAAATTGGCCCGTAAGCGTGAGCCGGCGTGAGATCGAAGTTTTCAACCCGCAGGCGTGAGACTCACGCCTAAGCGTGAGAGTTGGCAGGTATAAGAATAGGGTATCATTTTTCACGAAGTGACCAGTCGGTTGAAGATTTTATCAAGACTAAGGAAACCAGAAATTCCCACTCAAGAAGTATATAAAAAAATCAAAGCGGCAAAGTTTTGTTTACGTAACTCAGCCTCAACAGTGACATTAAATGGCTATCATGAAACACCTCTGGATATTATTAACTGTCACTAATCGAATTTAGACGGAGATCGGTGGGGGTTTACTCTAGTATAGGGTAGCAAAATTCAGCTGAACTAGCTCTGAATAGGCTGAGGGTTCCAGGGTCCCAGCGGCACATCCCCTCCCAGACTTCCTAAAGTCCCCCCCCCCCCCCCCCTGCCCCCTTCCCCCGGGGAGCGAGGACTGAATTTTAAGAGGGAGATCGGTTAACAGGAGAATGACGACAGGGATCAAGTTGCACTGAATTAAATGTTGTTATATACATCCGAGTGATAATACTTTCGCATGTGAAATGTTCAAAGCTGTACTGAAGTAGAGACAATGATTTAATGCGTAAGAAAACAACTGTGAAATTAGCATTTATTACTAAAAATAATGATCACATATACTGGTAATAAATTATTTTTCTTATTTTTGCAGCTAAAAGCCTGCCTAATGGTCCTAATGGTACCAATTTTGTCTGATGCCTAGGAATTATGTATACTTTTTTTATCAACTTGTATCAATCATAATAACAACCACTTTATTTAAGTGTCAATGGATTTAGCACTAGAGCACTAATTAGGGAACTAATGAAATTAACTCAAATCAAATCAAATATGTTTTTTGTGGATGGTGTAAACCGGAGTACCCGGAGAAAAACCTTTCGCAATAGAGAAGAGAACCAACAAACTCAACCCACATATGACGCTGAGTTTGGGAATTGAATCCAGACCACATTGGTTGGAAGCGGGTGCTCTCACCACTGCGCCACCCCTGTCCTTGACTGACTGCATCAAATCTGTATATTTGCCACCCAGTAGTCAATTTACTCTGTAACTGTTGTACTTCAAAGTTAAATTTAAGTTAAAATGAATGCAACCTAAATAATTATTGTTTGATTCCCATTAATTTCCTTTGTATTTTAAACCTACTGATGATGATAAATAATGATGTTGGGGGACAAATCTTGATCAAAATGTAGCTACATGCAGGATGGAATTCATTTAAGTTGCCTGAATTTCACATAAATATTAATGAACGTGTTACATATTTTTAGAAAATATATATCATTGGACAACCTTGTTCTTACATCTTGGCACTAGCAAAACTGAGAACTATATCACTCTTTTTTGCACAGCTTCTTGCACTGGTCGTTGATATCCTTAAGGATAACTGCCTTAATTGAATCTCCAAAAAACCATGTCTTCCATCACAATGTTTCAATATCTGCCGGTGAGGTTTTACTCCACTATTTCGTCATTGTTGACATTTGTTTGATATATTCACTGTTTTATTCAGTTAACAAATGATACAAAATACCGTTAATATTTTAAAGTGTGAATTTTAACAATGATTGTGCCCAAATAAATTATTATTCATGGTCTTCATCTTCAGTTTGTTGGTTTGAGCAAATTATTGAAAGTAATAAGATAAATGACTAACTTTGTTGTTGTAAGAGTTAATTATTATAATTTTATTTATTACCAATGACAGGTACACTGTATTTTGCGTGTGAATATCATTGCACATTATAAATTATAAAAATAATTAGGATAGTACACGTACTTCATTAATATTGGTCAATAGCTGTGTTTAGATGAGAGTATATAAACACAGATGTGACATCACACGAATTTTGATTGGTTATGTGTTGTCAGATGCACGTTTTGATTGGCTGGTTGGAGATATGGGCGTGTATGTTATGCAAACCCCCGACTGTGTCTCGGGTTTGCATAACTGTTGAGAATTCTCCCAACTGCGCTTGGCATTTTAGATGAGGCTATGTAAACATGGAAAATGTCCTCTATTGCTTAAATAACACAACAAAATATATCTTTTTGATCGGTTGTTTTATCTCAAGAGAAGCTCTTCTGGAAGGCAGTTTTCTATTAAGCACTGGCCATTGAAGCAGATTCAACCAAGCCTTTGCCTGTTGGGTGCATCTGGTAAAATAGTCCAAAATGCATGTGGAGCTTCTTATGTTGATCTATTTTTAGCTGACTAAACATTCGCTCTGACGAAGGGCTAACACTCGAAACGTCAGGTTACCAAATCATTCATGGTGGTAATTCGACCTTCATCAAAATATTTGATAAACCCAAATTTTCCTGTTAAACATAACACTGTATGCAATCAATGTAACATGGAGACAATTTAGCATGTAACGGGGTCCCTTGCATGAGCCCAAGTGTTGACACCTGTCAAAGAATAGGTTATTGGCTTTGCTCTTCTGACCCTTACAATTTACCAGTTTAATAAATTATATACCAGCCCAAAACAGCAATGTGAAAGTTAACTAATAGGTACCCAATTTACTGTGGCCATAATAATCCTCTGAAAACTGAGAACCCAAAGTTGTTTTTCAGTAGCTGTCTACCAGCAGGAGAATCCTTCAAGCTCTCCTCTGGATAAGAGACTATCCAGAAGATGCAGGTTGTCAAGATCACTTGAGATTAATTTGAACTCGACAGGAATTTATCCATTTTTTTTGGATAGCCCCGCTGTCCCCTTTATCCCCATTTTTCATCAAGGGCTGTAGTCCCTTTTCATCAGGGGTTGCTCTCAACTGAAGCCTTTTGTATCAACCTTAGTTCTACGATTTTCTTATAACTAATGCAAACTGGACATGGAAGGAATCAAGTTCCAACTTTAATGCGATATTGCACAATGCAAAGAAAATATACTTACAAATTTCATTATTACTGGGTGGCCAGTATGGCAAACCCATTCGGGATCTGCGTTTCATTTGTTTGTTTTATTTATTCAATATTTTATTTTTTTCTGTGTCGGTAAAAGTCTTGCCTGTCACTCCCCTGCTAAGTGGTGTCTTTGTGCATAGAGCCTTCTGCGCGTATTTTCTTAGGATCGAGAGGGTACTAGTGGGAAATGCATAGATTTCTCTGGTGGACACAGTAGAACGATTAACTTAACATCCCTAGCGGCATACAATTATCTAAAAATCTCACTCCTAAAAACCTATGCACGGAAACTTTCACTCCAACAGTTTATTTTTATGATTTTCGATGGATGAGCAGATGAGCCTACATCTCGCTATTATGACCGATTTCTCGAAATTAAGGCATTTTTCAACTGCCATTTTCTCCGAAACAAAGTCGGTGACCCCCATTTTTTTTTTTCATTTTTGGAGTAAGTACTTTATGACCTAACTCTAGGCGAGAAATGAAGAAAATCTCACCGGAGGAAGATTTTGGCGCGAACGTCCTTAAGTCAAATTTTCTTTTTAACTTGTTTTTAGGGGTCAAAATTTGCTTGAGCCACGCCCAGATAAGTCTCCTTTAGGGGTCACAAAAAGTTTGAGCCACGCCCAGATTGTCTCCTTTAGGGGTTAAATTCAAAATTTCCGATGAGCATCCCCGTCTGTTCCATATGGGAGTCCCCCCCCCCCTCCGGGGTAACAGTAAACAAATGCATTGCCCCATATAGAGGCAGTGTGGCCCAGTGGTTAGGGCGCT
>NC_090869.1:47505680-47513180 GCF_036669935.1 Montipora foliosa | reverse complement strand
AATTCTAACAAACAGTAACATTGACTCAAATTCAAATTCGCACTGTAACGAACACTTGCAACAGAAGATGATCGATGATCGATCGAAACATGTCTTGTAAACTCAAAGTTGTTGTCCATTTTTTACGGATAATTGTTCTGATGAAAAATAAACCGCCAGCTCAAGGATCAACTGAAATTGGTAATGTGCAGTACTCTTATTTTGATGAATACACTATCTATTGACCTATTTGAAAGAAATTGTTCCCTAGAGTAACATCACGTGGTCTGAAATGGGAAAACAAAATGTACAAGCTAAAGAGGTCTGTTTGTACCCTTATTTGACAGACTTTGCATCTGCAAGACTGGTTCTGCTGTTACTGATGTTAAACATGCGCCTGGAGCTACATATACTGGTTTACCCTTGGTTGTAGGACAAGTTCTCACTAGGAAATTCTCTCGGTTGCACTTAGACATTAACAATATTGTTACTTTCCTAGATGAAAAAGAAATAAATATGGCTTCCACTTGACAGTTTGAGGGACATTTAAATCACCAAGGCAATATAGGGCTCAGCAAAAGGAATCAGCCTACTTGCTTCAACTTTGGTGATTTCTCATTAAGGAAGGTGCCTACTATTGTTATTGCGCATACCTTTTGGGCATCTCGAGATACTCGGCTTTCCCATGGGTGGTGCTTACTAATGCTGGGATACTTTTGCGAGGTTTAAAACTATGCAGAGAAATGGAAAAAAAAAAAAAAAAAGAAACTTGGGGGTAACCATGCATTTTTCAGAGATAATTAAGCTTCAATTTGGAAAAGAACACCATACATTGCTTTGTATTTTAAAGCTCTTTACAAATCATGTTGATTAGTTATCTTTGAAAAATGCCTGGTTACCCCCAATTTTCTTTTATTTGGATTTCAGTAACACTTGACTGTTGGAGACTGGACCCGACCGCATGGAGAGCGGACGCTGTTTTTAACGCTCCGTCAAAAATTGGGTGTTAATGATGAAGTTTTCTAACACTTTGGCCTGTTGGGAATATGGTCTCATAAAACGGGATCTTAACACCTTTACGTTTTTGTTTTGTTTTTATGTACTGTGCATGATATCTCGAGTAGGTCCAAACCTTTATTTGTTTACTTTCTCCATTAGTTTTCTTTTTGTGTCTCAGGTTGGCGAAATGCTTTTCACTGCTTTAGTTTGAGTGTCGGTGTATTTTTTCTTGTTTATTGGCTTTTCTGCCTCTGGTAATTGCTTTCCTACTGAAAATTTAACACTTACTCAGTATTTAATGGGCAGTCGTTGCATGGCCTTGGCGCTAAGGCGTGAAGGAATAGTTTCAAAAACACCGCCACAAGATTAACATGGCTTTGACAATAGCTTCTTTCAATGTTCGGGGACTAAGAGATAACGCAAAACAAAGGGAAGTGTTCAACTGGCTTCGATCGAAAAAGTTTTCAATTTGCATGTTATAAGAAGTTCACTGCACTGAAAACACTAACCACGCATGGTCTGCCGAGTGGGGCTACCAAACTATTTTTAGTGCGTACGAAAGTAATAAAGCTGGAGTGTGCATACTTTTTAAAAACAACTTTAGTTTGCAAATTGAAAGAACTTTCGCTGACCCCTCAGGGCGCTTTATAATTTGCGACATAAAGGCCAATGACAAAAGTCTAACCTTGGCTAACATTTATGCCCCAAATGATGACAACCCAGCTTTCTTTTTAGATTGATGACTTGATGACCTTGATGACTTCAAATGTGACGATATTATCATAGGAGGCGATTTCAACCTTGTACTTGATCTAGAGAAGGATAAATCGGGCGGTCTCCAAAATACGCACCAAAACTGTCTTTTAAAAATCATCAAGGAGTTCTCTGAGAAACTTGATCAACTTGATATATATGGAGGGCTTTGCACCCGGAAACTAGCAGGTACACGCAAGAGAAAATGAGGGGACAGAGAGGGAGGCTCAGGGCGTTGGCCGGGATATGTTATGTCCACGAAAGTTATTTTTCGACGAGCGGAAGTCTTTGTTCTAGCGGAAGTCTGTCTTCCGAGACGTCCGCATGCAGTCTTGCCTCGCTCTCAGGTTCTTCGTGAAAAGAGAAAATGACGGCGCACGTGGAAGGCTGATGAATATTTATTTTCTTTCAAACATCGGACCGAATTAAGTTGGCCTGCATGCGGACGTCTCGGAAGACTTCCGCTCGTCTAAAAATAACTTTCTTGGACATGACATATCCCAAGGGCTGGACCGGGAAGCTCCCTCTCCGTCCCCTCATTTTCTCTTGGTACACGTGGAGACGACGCAGCCCTAACGTACAGTGCAGACTCGACTTTTTCTTGATTAGCCAAAGTGTTGCTAATATTACAGCCCTATCTGATATTCACCCAGGATTCAAATCAGATCACTCTATGATAATATCAAAATTATCCCGGCACTCAAATTCTAGGGGACCGGGACTTTGGAAATTAAATGCATCTTTTTTGACTGAACTCGATTACATCGACCAAATTAAGGAGACTCTTCAGGAAACGCTTGATGAATACAGAGATGATGACTTCGTCAACTCCTCACTTCTTTGGGAAATGATTAAACTAGAAGTTCGTGAGAAATCATTATCTAGCACAGGAAGAAACAAACAAAACAACATGAAATGGAGTTAGAACAATCAATAGTCAAATTAGAGGAGAAACTCGATAATGGAAACCCCACTGAGTCACAAACCTCACACCTTGAGGACGAAATTGATAAACAAAAGCTTGAGTATGAAAAAATAATTGAATATCGAACAAAAGGCGCAATTTTGAGATAAAAAGCCAAATGGCTTACCAGCTGATTTCTATAAAGTCTTTTGGAGAGACATATCTTCTACTTTAATCGACGCATTAAATTACGCCTACGAAACAGGACAACTTTCAATCACCCAGAGAAGAAGAGTTATTAAGCTTATTCCAAAGAAAGACGCCGAGCCGTATTTTATTAAGAACTGGAAACCTTTAACACTGCTTAATTGCGACTATAAAATAGCGGCTAAGGCAATTGCTGGCCAATTAAAAATTTTTCTTTCTAATTTAATAAACAGCGACCAAACTGGCTTTATAAAAGGCAGATTCATAGTTGAAAACATTAGACTATTACAAAGTATCATTTGTTATGCAAAAGAAAAAAAATTTGCCAGGACTACTTTTGTTTCTTGATTTTGAAAAAGCTTTTGACACAATAGAATGGACTTTCATTAAAAAAACTCTTTACTATTTTGGTTTTGGTACTAGTTTAATACAATGGTTCACAATTTTTTACTGTTATCCAGAGAGCTGCATCTTAAATAACGGATGGACGAGTGATTTTTTTGAAATCCAAAGATGTGTTAGGCAGGGTTGTCCCCTCTCACCCTATTTGTTCGTTTTAGCGGTTGAAATGTTAGCCAAGGAAATCCGCAGAAATAAAAAAAATTAGTGGTTTTCTGATAAATAATGAAGAAATAATGAACTTAACGGTTAAGTCAATATGCTGATGACACAACGTTAATACTAGATGGATCAAGGGATTCTCTAAATAAAAAGCTTGCCTTCAAACTCTGGACGACTTTTGCAAAGTTTCAGGTTTGAAATTGAATGATTAAAAAACAGAGGCACTATGGATTGGAGCAAAATGTGGGAGCAGTGATGTTCCTTTTCCTGAGAGGAATTTTAAATGGCCAAAATACAAAACGAAAACTCTAGGAATCTGGCTTTCAGTTCACCCGCAGGAAACCACTGATTTCAATTATGACGAAAAACTTGTAAAAGTCAGGAATATATTAAGCAGCTGGAACTACCGCAGACTGACACTAATGGGTAAAATAGCAGTACTTAAAAGCCTTGTTGTCTAGCGACTTGTTTATATCTTATCACCGCTACCTTATTTAAATGTAAAGGCTATTGAAGAAGGCATGATACTTACCAACTAGCTTTTAAGTGCTGTACAAGCACAAGACTTCTCGAATTCCAGTTCAAGGTTTTGCACCGACGAATAGCAACTAACGAATTTGTAGTTAAAATCGGCCTACAGGGCGACCCAAACTGCTCCTCAGTTTTGCAAAGATGAACCAGAAAAACTTAGTCACCTCTTTTGGTCCTGTCCCAGAGTGACCGCTTTTTGGACCTTCTTAATACAACGCTTTATTTCGTCTCAGATTATTCCAGAAAACTACCAATTCAATCTTCTTATAGCATTAGGTTTGATGCTAGACTCCTCCAAAAATCATTGTCAAATGAATTTTTGCCTCCTTTTAGCAAGACATTATATCTGGATTTGTAAAAACAATAAAACGCTACCAAAGGTTGATGGCTTTTTCAGATATCTTAAGTCGACCTATCTATTTGAACAAAAGGCTGCAGGCACCTTACAAACGAAGTGGGAATTACTGAAAACTTTAATTTAGAAAACTGCTCTTTTTTCTTGCTTCTTTTACCTTGATAAGTTCCTAAACCAACAAATCTTTCACCGCCTTTTCACAACAGCCTTAAAACCGACAGCCCTTAAACTTTAATGCTCTGATTTCCTTTTCAGTATGGGAAGCAATGTATACTGTTTTACTGTAAATATCTAAATATGTCTATCCTGTAAGTAAGTTGTTTGTTCTGTGTGTGTGTGGAATAAAAATAAATTATAAAAAATAAAAATAAAATAAAATAACAAAAACAAAAAAAACAACAACACTTGACTGTTAAGATCTGCTTTTTCCGCATATTCATAAACCCCGCAAAAAAACCTTTGAATTAGTAGGCACCGTCCTATAAAATATGTCATCCTATTTTTCTTTATCATCATTATTCACATTTTAGTTACAGTGGCATATGAGAAGCTGTCATTAATCCTCACCAGCAAACAATGTCTCTGCGACATAAAAAAGCTTTCGCCAGTTACCCAAACCAACTTCTTGGAAGGGTTTCAATGCCAATCTTAATCATTGGCACCCTAAAATTATCCACTCAGTTCCGCTTTGCTTGGCTTGTCACATATTGCACGTTAGCTTACTTCTACCTCTGGGCCATGATATTGGAAGCAGAGCACACACGTACTTGAGTTACCATGGTTCAATCACATAATTTCTCTGAAGTCTAACTGCTGTAAAGAACTCATTGCTAATTTTTTTTTAATTCGAGACTTAAGCCTGAGCCACTGTTTTTTTCCTGTATTTTACTCTAACTGGGAGGACAGAGGAAAAACACAGCAATATAAAATGATATGAGTAATGTGAGCCTACAGAAAGTGCTGTGGACTCCGAATAAATTATTACTTTTACTTGTCTATCTGGCACATCTTAACGTTTTAATAACTAGCCTTCATTTTAATGGGAATGTTAAGAGGGAGACAGGAAGACAAAGAGGTCACATTCCCCAAATTTAAGCTTGGAGAACAAGTTGAATGGAAGGTACCAATTCCACCCACTATCGTGAGTACATGCATTCAGTTTTGGACAAAATGCAGTTGTGTTTCATTCATTTGAAGTGTTTGAAGAACAATAATGCGCATTGTGTGTCATTGATTTCTTGTAGAATATGTGGATGACATTTTAACGTCCTCTTCACTGTGCCCTTCAATGAGGGTCTATTATAGTCTGGCAGTTTGGCGGTTTAAGCCAATTTTGAGTGCCGGTTTGCGGTTTCATTCACATTTCTCTGGCGGTTTACGGTTAAGAAATTAAACGTACAAGAACAGAGTCAAGCTAATTGTACTCGGAATTTTCCACGTTTTTGATAAAATTAGCGGGAAAATATGCTCTCTTCGTTATGAACTATCAAGGGATTGGGTAAGAGTATTTAAGGGAGTGTCGAATGTAAATCATTCCTCTTGGTGTTTCTCTGAGGGCTCTTACTCTTACTTGTGAAATCTACTTTCAACTTATCGCGACTTATGGGTGAGCAGAACTCTGCTTCATCTTCAGCCATCCCTCCCGATTTGGATGCTATTTTAATGGCTCAGAAGAACGCCATTTTAACCGCCGTTTATACTCTAGTTTAGACCTTATAGAGCAACTCTCATCGAACTCAGTCGGCTTTGGCGTCACAAATAGCTGTCTGACCCCTGACAGACAAGTTCCTTTTCTTTTGGATCTCAGATCTGTTGCTTTATGTCTCATTGGTTAGCGGGTTTTTTTCCCGTTTTAGTGAATTATTCTTTTTTAAAGATCTGGGATGTCAGTAAGTTCCTTTCATTTGTTTCCATTTTCCTAGAGTCATCCAAGACTGTCCAGTTCCAAGACGGCGGGTGTTGATCTTTATCGCGAGGTCAGAGTTGTCAACGCCCTAAACAATGCTAGAGGACTACATCTCATCTGCGCAAATCGACCTATCTCAAAATTTACCTTTGTTTGGAGCTTTTCTTCTCCCGCGGTCAGAAGAGAAAGTACGGAGCCAGGGAATGAGTTGTACAAGAGCTAGAGATCTTATTAAAGACGCCTTTAGAGAATTCGCAGACATTACCAAGATTAGTGTCCATTGTCTGTCCATAGTCATTCTGCTACGAGCGCGGTGGGGGTCTTTCCTCCTATGTATGCTCGTCGGTTCTCTCGGTAAGGTTCTCTTTTCATGAGCTATTTCAAGTTTGTTTTATGCCTCCTTTACAGTTGTTGTATTTTAATTCAATAAACATGCCGCGGTGAGTATGCATTAGCATTTGGTGTTAAGTTCTTTCCGTCGAGGTCAGGTACGGCTATGGTGGTGTTAGGGAATTTAAAAGAGAGTGATTATTCTCCAATATTCATTATAACATGAAGTTTTCCTCTCAATAATTTTATTACAACATACATTTTCCTTATTATGCCTAATTTGGAGTCATTCTGATACATTTATCAGCACGTTTGTCTGCAAATTTGAGTTTTGCGAATAGAACTGGTGGCATTGTGGCATTAATTAGCTGTACAAGTGAATGAGCTGTAATTATCTGTTCGCTGTGGCACTGTCAGAAACCCGCCAGAAAATTGTATTGATAAATACCAAAACAGGAGCTATCTCAACAGCTCTCAATAGACTTAGTGGTTTTCTTTGCGCGGTGGATTTCCTCCCTTCAAATATACAAAATAAATTAAGCATGGCTCTCAAAAGAAAGATAAAGACGCTGCTCATCAGTGTTAGGGAATTATGCACCTACGATCCCAAATTTCCGGAGGACTCCGTAGTTTATTGCCTATCAGTGCGTCGAATTTCCCTGAGATAGAACTTTGTAATCATCGCCTAAGCATTGACAACTTAACACTTGTTGTTTTCCATATAGCACCCCGGCCCAAGCGTCTTAACACAACAAAACTCTGTCACGTGCCCATCTTGTAAATCAGGGTCTAAACGAAGTGGGTGTCATTGCTTTCAGTAAGCCTTTCATATGCCATCTTCGCCACCATCAACTGTCGATCATCGCACGGGGCGAGTAGAGGGTTCCTCTTTATTTGATCCGAAATCGACACTACATCTTTATCTGTAGGTTTGGATGATTCTATGCCGCGTTCAGTTTAGTTAGGACAAAAGGC
>NC_090869.1:47488180-47493180 GCF_036669935.1 Montipora foliosa | reverse complement strand
TTATTCAAATGATAGATAGCCAACGAGGCGCGTAGCGCGCCAAGTTGGCTGTAATCATTTTATACCTAACCACGCGCGCAATCGAATCTCGCACACAAGAGTTTCCATTTAGGTCCCGTCGACTTTTTTTTACTGAAATACTTAACCATCAACATTAAGTTTTATGAACACAAATTAGGTCTGGCTCAGATTCAGTAAAAATGTAAGACGTAATAGAATAAGGTGTAACTACCAGTATGATTTAAATTTGAGGCTAGTTATTACTGTACCCTTAAAAAAATTAATCTTTTTAAAGAGTACCACAATCATCGAGAGAACATCTGATAACATTTGAATTGATCACCGTAATCCAGTTTACAGTTGTATGTTTAGTTACCTGGCCTATGAATGAAAGTAAGCCTGGAATTGACCTCGTTTTGATAGAAACCTCACCGCTTTTCTTATGTAAATTATTACTAATTAGCATGAAAACATCATTAACATAAGAAAACGAGAGAGGTCTGTATCATAACAAGGTCAATACCAGCCTCACTTTCATTTAAGGCCAGGTAACTAAGCACAACTTTAAAGAGGTATATCGTGGTAGGTGCAATCCAGTAAAACACGCTTCCGTTCAGTGTCCTCAGTTCGACAGTTTGTTAAAGCGTATAGCCACTTTACTTAAAAAGCTGGAGGGGGGTTATCCGCCGCAGAAAAGGTCCAGAAATAAAAACCGACAAGAACTCTTCTTAACTCGTGGATACGCGAAGCGTAGGAACGAGTTGTTGTGGGCACTGCGATAAGCAAATATATCACTCGTTTTTGCCCGTGACAATTTCTTGGTCACGCGTCTTTTTAATAGGATGGAGGTGAATGATTTGCCAACTGATTACATGCGATAAATCCATATAATACGGCATATATAATATATTTCACTTACCTGAAATGAGACAATGGTCTGAAGAACATTTTCACTCATTAAATTTCTTAAAAGTAACGAGAACATGAAAGTTATCTAGGCGGAAGTGCGTACGTATTTGTTAATTTAGGAAGCGATAAATGTCACCTTCGCTCTCTTCATGTTCTTAAGGCAGAGCTACAAGGTAAGCAGCCCAGTTTCAACATTCTGTTTCAATTTGAACACCAATCTTCATCGACGTTTATGGAACTGATTAACTGCGCTCCTAATCTTCTTGTATATAATAGACCTTTCCATGGTTTCTGGCGCTATTTTGTTTGGGGGGCACATATGGCTAAATGTACATTAATGTATGTGATTTTGGTCGACTTTGAACCGCTGTAACATCGCTACAAGGAGGAGGATTGCTAACATTTGCCACTATTTTAAATAGTTTTATCGATATCATTTATCCAACTCAAAATTAGGCCATTCAAGAAGGCAAGACGTCGGCAAATTAAAATTGTAAATCTTCTCATGTGGCTTCTATTTTTCGCGGCCCTTGATTAGGTTTTGTATGAAATCTTAAAATTCGTTTACGGTCGTTGTAGCCTGAATCTGCTATTTATACTTAGGAAAATCTCAGTACAAATGCCTTTTAAAAGACATTTTCGCTGCCAAAATGCAACGTCCGTTCAAAGTTGGCCAAAATCCCATACATTTACTGTAATATTAGCCTTGCTTTCCCCAAAACAAATGGCGCCAGAAACCGTGGACAGGTCTATTGCACATACGTTTATCAAAGTCGAGCTCTGGATTACTTTGTCCCTCTCGCTTTACAGATTACCATGTACGACATTTACGTTACCAATCAATGTGTCGACAACGTTTATATCCGCCTACATCCACAACGAATTAATAACCTAGGTGTGGATATCCACCAACAGTGGACCGGAGCTGTAGCGGATGAATCATCTTTACGAGCATTTCTGATGCGATGGGAATTCTGTCCGATTCCTCCGCGTATTAAGCCTATGCCCTTTGTGATTGGGATGGACCGAAATCTGGATAGCAGTCGGCGTTTATTTGCGTCCTTGTACGCCAACTCAAAGCTGCGGTTTATCGATAAGGAAGTAGATTACATGAATTTTGGATGTCTGTTTATAAGGAGTACTTGGGGGAGTACCTCTGAGGAAGTATTTTATCTTACTCAGGAAAACCCTGAACCAGTCTGGCTTGCGGCCAAAACGGGCGACAAATTACCAGAAAGGAGGTATTTGATTAAAGCTGATAGTGAGGAAATAAATGGGGCTGCTTACTTCGGCCGGGTCCACGGGCGTATACCTTGCATTGTTACCTCCAGCAATGACCAGTGTGACAAGTGGGTAGGGCCGGACTTGGATGCCTTTGGATCTGGTGCATTACTGAAGACAAACGGCCATCAATGGTTGCGAGCGCGAAGTGGTGATCCCGTGCCACCTAATTCTGTGATTGTGGGGTTGAGCGACACCGAGGGATCCCTGTACCTTGGAAGGGTCGGAGGAAATACCCCTTGTTCAATCAGCAGTGAAAGTGGCAAAATTAAACAGTTTTTCTACTGTCGGCATAAGAAAGAAACACGAATTGAGAATGGAGAACTAATGGTGCTGACAAACGACACTAAAGGCCTCTGCTAAAAGACATGGAACAACAGCTTTAAGCAATAGTTTTGTACGCAACATGCTGCTTTGTTTGATCATTTCACCAACTGAATATTTTAGCTGTAGGCTTACGTTATTTTCTGATTACTTTATGCAAACTTGAGCTGTATAGGAAAGTAGTATGTCATTGCCGTTAGATACTTCCCTTTCATGGTGTAACGGATGATGTCCTTTTAGATATTGCATGACTTAGGTCATCATTTCATGTTCACAATACCTGGTAGTGTTAATACTACCTTTCATTCGGAACGACCGAAGGATCGTTGATTATAAGAGTTTAAAGCGGGAAAGAGGTATGATATTTCTTCGGTAATACTATTTAGGCCTGACATGCTTCATACAGTCTGACTGATATTGTTGGCAAGGCATTGCTCTGGGCGAGCTCCGTTTGCTGGGACACAAATAATACCACAAATATTTGGGATATTTTGGCCAAGCCCTGATGGGCTAGGCCGTTTATTGAAAATCAGCATGGTAACCTAGGAAATACCCAAATATAGAAGACATGACCCCAGCAAAGGTGAGGGGACACACGCCAAAGCCCTGAGCGAGGAACGAGTGAAAGGGCCCCCCACCCGAGGCCAGATCAGCAAAACCCTTGCCAACACAAGAAGAAGGTTAAGGTACAAAAGAAGAAACCAATTTCACTACATGGCCCCTGCTCAAGTAGTCACCTTAACAAAAGAAGCATAATAATGAAACTTGCACGATAAAGCAGAAGTAACAATAAACAAAACCTGAAATTGCAAACTAAACAGATTACAATTAACTGTAGTAATAAAGAAAAATAACTGCATGGCCTCATGCTCACACAGACACCTAACTGAGAAGGGTAAGAAGCGCCTAGGCATAAGTAATAATCATGTTCAAGCTACATGGCCCCTGCTCATATGGCAATCTACACGTAAACTAAGTAATGTGTATTGATGATATAGAATAGAGAGATAAAAACAGTAGTGGTAACCCATTAAAGTAACTATGATACTTGACTACCCTAGGCAGCAAGTATAATGCCCCAAATAGTGGTGGTTCATTTAGTCGGCATTCTAATGTACAGTACACGATGTAGAGTTCAGACACGTAGATAAGACTTAGAACAAGAAAATGAGGTGCCAAAAATTGTTAACTTACAAAATGATTCTAGTCTGAGATTGGTAACCTTCGATTTTGTTAGCGACACCAACATGTGATACAAGCCCAAGTTGTCTGGCATTGAAACCTACATGTAGCATACCACTGAGAAAATGACAGCCAGCTTGGCTGAATGGGTTTTAAAAATAATCCTTGGAAATTTTCACTGGAGAGGAAACACTTATTGCATAAGAAGAATGTCACTTGTTCTCAATTCAAAATACAATAATAGGAAGAATAATTTACATTGTAATAAAATCATACATGTCCAATACACTCGACCTGAGTCGGGTTGTCTTCACTCGCAGGCAGATTGAGTCCGATCGCGACCGGAACCGGAATTGGGTGCATGGCACTTGATCAATGGTACCGGAAGTGCGGGTTAACAGGAGCGAGAGGGGTTGAAAAAGTTGGGAAACAGACTCGATCGGATCCGATGGAGACAGCTCTTCCTGGCAAGAGTCAATCGGACTCTCGGAAGTCAGTTCGCGCGTGACAGAAAATATCTCTCAGCCATGACGCGAAACAAGCACGCGCTACACGTGAAATATACGTCGTTCTTAAGGCCATGAGGCGATACAAGCGCGCTACACATGTAACATTAGTCGTTCTTTAAGACATGAGGCGAAAGTTAACATCACGAAATATTGCACTCCACACTATACCTCGTTCTTTAAAGCATGAAGCTGAACAAGATTTTCAAAAATCCAGGTCATTGAATTTCCGATTGCGACAGAAATTCTTGTCATCCAATCTCCGACAACAATAAATTATTAGCTTTTCAGTCAAATCCACTGATTTCAGTGACGAAGACAAAGATACTCTACGTGAACGAGAGTCTTTCCCTGGATGAAAACTTTCATTTGTTTTTCTAATTGAAATTGTGATTAATTCCATAAGACATTAGAAACTTCTATAGCATTCTGGAACTGTTCTAGTTAAAAGAGCTCTATATTAATTATATGTGAAATATAGAATGGTCAAGGTTATGACATTAGAAAGTTCTATAGCATTCTAGAACTGCTCTAGTTTGAAGAGCTCTATAGAAAGTTCTATATAATTCTAGAACCGCACTAGTAAAATGGTCGTATGTGCAAACTTCTAAAGTTCTGATTAAAGTCAAAATTCGCAGTTCTAGAGTTCCGATTTCTAGAGTTCTAAGTTCCAGAATTCTCAATTGTTATAAACTGCACACTAGGCTTGGTTGATTTCACTGATTACCATTCACTAGTTTAAATACTAAGCACTCATTTAAGCAAAAACAAATCCCCATGAATACCATGTAACCACGT
>NC_090869.1:47475680-47485680 GCF_036669935.1 Montipora foliosa | reverse complement strand
GCTGAAAGTTGGCCAATTACTCATTATGACCCACTTCAAGCAAAAAGCCTATTGCTTGGTTTACAAGTACCGATGGGTAGTATCTGTGATGTTGACAAGAGCAGATTACCATAGTATAAAGGCCAAACAAGACCCTAGTTACAAGTGACCCAGTAAATGAACACAGTACTATCCTATGACTACATGGCCCCTGCTCATATAGTCAGAAGAATTAATAATAGGTGTATTAATGAACCATGAAGGATTAATCCGCATGCATGGACATAGCCAATGATTTGTTAAGAGCAGCCAGGCCACTAAAACCCGAATGATGTGTGTGATCACAACAAGTAAATGCAATTAAAAAGTCAGCTTGACAGAAGTACATGTAAACCAATTGGATGACTGTGTCCACACACACAGAAACCAACTTTCACTGTACTTTACTACATGAAGTCGTATAAAAAATTTAAATGGACATGACGACATGGTCCCTGCTCATGTAGACATGCAGTAACGTGATCTATTAATTCAAATAGAAAAGAAGTAATAGTGCTTAAAATGCAACATGAAAGATTAGCAGGATATGGGTACAGCAAAGAATCACGTCTGAATGACAGGGATTGTATGGGGTAGCCTGGTTGCCAGGACCATACTCCGACAGGGTATAACAAACTAAAGCGAAAATGTAAAGCAAGCGACTGAGAGTCAGCTTGTCTAGGTGAACCAATTGGTGTTGTTCAAAAGTGCTTCAATGTTCATGTTGCATCCTGCTTAAAGGGCATGCAGTGATTAGTGTGACTGCCTGCTACGAAAACCCCGAAAAAAACCCTGTGGGGAAAAAGAAGGGAAAGTAGTCTTCCAGGACACTGCAGTCACACAAACCCTGAAGAGAGAGGCAATCACGCCCTAGCAGGTAGAAAGTATCTGAGTTACAATTTGGAGAATCGGTACGTCTAGATGACTTACATTATCTCTAAGTGTAAAAATGTGAAAGTATACTTTGTATGTAAGAATAATATTATTATTGGTAATGTTAACTAAGGTTGGTTATCCTTGAATTGGCGAAAACCTTGCATGTTCGAGGTAGATTGAGGTGATAACATCTTGGTATGAAATAAACGCTTGGTTGGCATCAGAAGCATGAAGAGACAAAAACTGAAAGACACTGGCAAAAATGTTAGTATTCAAGCCAAAATCTGGTTGTGAATACAATTTAGAACATGAACTGTAGACACAAGACCAGACAGGCAAATACCAACACATAACACACAAAAACACGAGTGCAGTGGGGTAAGTATGACAGACAGTACACACATTGTCGCCGTAACAAGTTGCAAATTACCCCTATGCTGCTAAATATACATGTTAAGTGCCAGACATATTAAAAAACAGCCTGTGGTTGGCACTGCAACAACACACAAGTGCTCATGACTACACTTAATAACTCCAACAAGAGGAGAGAAAACCACCATGACTGGCAATGCAACAGCCGATGGTGTAAATCAATAATGACAATGATTTTAATGCAGAAACACATTAGAAACAAAACGAAGATCAATGATATAGAATGGTACTCAATTGAAAAGCATCAACAAAGGAACTGGTAAACAAGCAATGCAAATTTGAAAGAAAATACAATCAACAAATAAGGGAAAACAAAGGGACTTATTGTATCACACAGGATAATAAAATTATTATAATAGTAATAATGCAGAAACTCAAAGAAAGAAACAAATATCAATGAACTATAATATTGTACTGTCAAAAAACATCATCAAAGAAAATACTGATGACAAGTGAGCGAAAATGAAGGGAAAATGAAAATTTAAAGGGGCACGGTCACGACCCGCTCATGGCATGGCAGACAGTACACACATTGTCGCCGCAACAAGTTGCAATACCCCGATGCTGCAAAATATATAACTGGCAGACACACTGAAAACAACTTGTGGTTGGCATATAAATTTGCAACAACACACAAGTGCTCGTGACTACACATGATAACTCCAACAAGAGGAGTGTAAAAGCCACCATAACTGACAATACAACGGTCAATGGTGTAAATAAATAGTGACAACAACAACAATAATAATAATAATAATCATAATCATCATAATAATAATGCAGACATATTGAAAACAACTTGTGGTTGGCATAGCAACAACTCACCAACTGCTCATGACTGCACAAAATTTCTACAGTAACTCCAATAAGAGAGAAAGACACCATGACTGGCAATGTAACAGTCAATGGTGTAAATAAATAGTGACAGCAAGATAATAATGAAACACATATCAACAAGTAAACAAAACAAATATCAATGATATAAAATCGCACTGTCAAAAGGCATCATCAAAGAAACTAGTGAACAGGTCATACAAATTGAAAGAAAAAGAAACAGGGCACAACAAGCACAAAATATCGAAATTAACTTGCAACAAAATTAAACTGACCACAAGGGTACAGAACTCAATAAATATTGCTAAGTTACAGCGAATTGGGTTATCCGCAAATGAAGAAGTATATATACAAATAAAAGAATGTCTGTCATGACAAATATACTGCCATAGACAAGTGCGACTACTCCAAAACAGGTCGCACAGGCTACACTGAACGACAAACCCTGAAGGTAATAAATAACAAAACTTCGAAGGACAGAAACACAGGGCTGTGAGAGCGAAACCTCGATAAGGGGTGAAATCGTTAGGGTAATATACAACCTCGAAACCAATTAACAGTAAATCTTGAAAATGAAAAATAATAAGTCTGTCAAAGCATAGTGAACTATGCCTAAAGTACGGCTTATTTCTAAAACAGCTGTCCTCGTGTACGCTTAGACTTTAGGGAGACAAGGGGGGCTTACTGTAGTTTGCGAAACGAAATGGAGCGAAACGAAATGGAACGAAACGAAATGAAAATCTGTAGTTTGCGAAATGAAAATCTGTCGTTTGCAAAATGAAAATCTGTCGTTTGCGAAACGAAAATCTGTAGTTTGCGAAATGAAAATCTGTAGTTTGCGAATTGAGAATCTGTAGTTTGCGATTTAAATAGTTACTTTCTCGCTGCGTCTACTCGTGTATTCTAAACAGAAAATTCCCCCCAAAAAAGCCGTTTCGCCTTGCGCGGAATGCGTGACGTTTTCGTTGTCACGTATAAAGTTTAAATTAAGCTCAGCCGTTTTTGAGTGACGGACAGTAACCGGAAGCAAGACCTCTTCCCTTTTTATATGCCTTCACAATTTGTATTGATAAGTGTCATTACTCTTACAGAGACGATCTGCCTGAAAATTTGCCCAAGAATGCCAAAAGTCCACTTCCGGTGGAAAGTACATACTCCGATATTCCATTCTTGAAATGCATATTGAACTATTTGTAAGGAGAAAGTTCCACTGAGAAATAAGTTAGCTTCTGAGGCTGATTGCTCCTCTGCCCCGGGTGATAGCCTGACCCGTTAGAAAATGTAACGCAAGGGTCTCCTACGTAGCAAATGTATGCAAAGGTCATCGCCAGGCTAATCTCCCGCCAGAATTTAATTTTGACCAGGAAATGACATAGCACTTGCATATTGGTCCTGGTAGATCATGTCGGTTTTTCGACGTTTCAAGCTGCCACAGCTGTTGAGAAAACAAAAATCTGATGAGAATAGTATTGTTAACATACCGCGCTTTGATTGTAATGCACTGGCAGTGAAGGAGCGGCTTGGACAAGGTTCTTTTGGAGATGTTTACGCCGTGGATTACAAAGCTCCAGGAAAGGTTATTGAAACTTATCAATACAAATGTGGTGGCATCAAGGCATATAAAAAGGGAAGAGGTCTTGCTTCCGGTTGCTGCCCGTCACTCAAAAACGCCTGAGCTTAATTTAAACTTTATACTTGGCAACGAAAACGTCACGCATTCCGCGCAAGGCGAAATGGCTTTTTTGGGGGGAATTTTCTGTTTAGAATATCCGAGTAGACGCAGCGAGAAAGTAAATGTTTATTTCGCAAACTACAAATTCTCAATTCGCAAACTACAGATTTTCATTTCGCAAACTACAGATTTTCATTTCACAAACTACAGATTTTCATTTCGCAAACTACAGATTTTCATTTTGTTTCGTTCCATTTCGTTTCGTTCCATTTCGTTTCGCTCCATTTTGTTTCGCAAACTACAGTAAGCCGACAAGGGGTGCAGTCACCGGGTGCTTACCATTTAGCCAAATAATCCGGATGGAATGATCGTTGCATAAAGGTAAGCGATTTTCCGAATTTAATGAGCAACCGGATGAGAATGGCGCATACCATTTACTACACATCATTCCATCCCGCTTATTTTACTCGATCTTGTGAGAAAGGGCCTGGAAACGGAAGGATTCTCGCAAATGGTAAGAGGTAGTCCTCTTTTTCCGTTCGGAATGGAATTCGGGAAATCCCTTACCATTTGCCAGAATCGTTCCGTTTCCAGGGGCATATTGTAAAAGAAGGACTGGATTCGATTTGTAAACATGGACTGGATTTGTAAAACACGGATTTGTAAAACATGGATTTGTAAAATATGGATTTGTAGCTACCAATTCAAACACTGAAAATTATCCGTGTTTAATTTCTTTCTTCCGACCTTCTGCACTATTTTCACGTGTTTGCTGGATGCAGAGTATTCACTTTTTCACGTATTTGAGTTAACTGAAAAAACTCGGTCCAGATATGTACAGTTACTATAACAAATCTGGAAAACGTTTCTTTCCTGCTATGAAGAATATAAACATTTCAAATACATGGCGCTTAGATAGACTCCAGTGTTTTATTCATCTTTAACGATAACTTTAAAACATAATGTCAACATAGCAGAACCTGCCATTATCATGCTTGGTGTCCCCTGCTGTACAAAGAAGTAATCCGTATATAATCTTAGACCTTCTTCTTCTTCTTCCAAGCTCTTTTTTAACTATTACAGAGCTCCATGACAACTCTGGAAACTCAAATCCACGTCGCCGTTTTCTGGTCAGAGATGGAAGTTTAAAAGAAGCCGCCATCTCATTCCTCGCACAATAACCTATCTTCTCCCGCGCAAATTTAAAAGATGCAAATTTATTTTCTACAGAGGTCTACAACGCATTTTCTTTGTTCCATGTTTTCCCTAGTAAAATGACCTATTCCCGTAAAACGTTGGAAATCGGTCTGGACCAGCTCCTGTCTATTAAGATGTTGATAATTTTAAAAATAAAAACGCGCCGAATGCATTGTAGAGTTAAATATAAGCACGCGGAATTTTGTTGAATGCCGAAAATGCCGGGAATACTTACTCGCTGTAAGCGAGTGCTTCTCGTATTTCTCGATTATTCGTAAAAATTTCCAAATGCTAATATTACTCAACATCAAACAATCTTTTAGAGAAATTATTTAAATGTGAAGCGGTAAAATAAAATGAAAATAATATAAAGTAAAATAATTAAGATTAAGATGGGACAGACAGAAATAAACAAATAAACAGTCAAACAATGCTGTCATGTTTCCATAAATCCACCTTTTACAAATCCGTGTTTTACAAATCCGTGTTTTACAAATCAATGTTTTACAAATCCGTGTTTTACAAATCCATGTTTTACAAATCCGTGTTTTACAAAACCATGTTTTACAAATCCATGTTTTACAAATCCGTATTTTACAAATCCAGTCCATATTTTACAATATACCGTTTCCAGGCCCTTTCTCACAAGATCGAGTAAATATCCACCAAATATCCGGGATGGAATGCCGAGTAGTAAATACTAAGCGCCATTCTCATCCGGTTGGTCATTAAATTCAGAAAATCGCTTACGTTTATGCAACGATCATTCCATCCGGATTATTTGGCCAAATGGTAAGCACCCAAGAGAAACCTGATGCAATATGGCGCGAAAAGTTACAAGAACGGCGACCCCTACCTTACAGCTTTCTAGCCACGATCGCTCGTTATAGTACCAACAGTACTAACTCAGAAAGAAATTATTTGCACTTCGGGATTTAAAAGTGCATGAGTCTACAAACAGGCTAGCTCTATTAAAATCTGCTGAAGAAGTTGAAAGCGCGCCGGTTATCCAACAAACCACGAAAAATAAAAATACAAAATAAATGAACTAAGAGTCAATACTTATCTTGTTCACAATTAAGACGTTCCACTCGTGGTAGTAGCAGATAATAAACTGAATAAACGAACCATTCTGCAGCAAGGCGGGAAAAATTGATTCTGTTGAATCAGCCTCCGCCTAGCTTGCAAATGGTGAATGATCTCAAGAAAATCCCGGATGACAGAAATGCCCAAACATGGGAAATAACTAACTACGCATATCACACTCAGCATAAATACATTTATTTCCTCTGGGCAATAAATTTCCTTTTTTGGATTGTAAAGGGAATTAATAAGCGTAGGTTTCACTGCAGTTGCAAATGGCCGTTGGCAAAGCCAGGATCGGACCGGATCGGACCGGATCAACAACAAAATCCCTGCCTAACTTCAGAAGACGGTCACCAGATAACGTGCTGGAGAGAGGAGAAGTCGAACTCTGCGTGCCTTTCTCTCTTGTGTAGTCGTCTCCTCATTTGTTGAGACTCGTCGAAATTTTTTTTCCAAAGGTGATTACAGATTCCAAAGCGGAATTATGAAAGGTACGATGTGACGAATTGACGTCAATAAGCGAATTGACTGCGTACACAACGGTCTTCTTTTTCAAACATGAAAACTGACAATTCTTTACTTTACCCTAGTCCCTCCTAATTGCACAATAGCTTGATTTAGCAACAGAAAGGGAGCGTCAGTTGACGAAAGGAGACCCCACAGAATAGTTGGGATTCTACTCAGTAACATGACGTAATATGGATATTTTTGCTGCGCGCGCCATCGTCAACTGACATTCCCGTTCTGTTGCTAAATCAGGCTATTTAACAATTAGAGCCGTAGCCTGCAAGGGCTACGGCTCAATAGCCCACGAGGCGGAGCCGAATGGGCTATTGACCCGTGGCCCTTCAGGGCGAAGGGTCTAATTGTTTTAGTATCACCCAACTAGTCGGACAGAAAAGGCCTATAATAAAGTTAGCAAATGTAAGTTGAAAATATATTTATTTGGGAATAAAGGGAAAGAAAGCGTCACGCTTTTTGCTACTCGAAGACTATTACTAATAGTCCTCTAGTAGCGTAGCCAATCAAGATGCAGCATTTGCATTAGTCCACTAGTTGGGTGATACTAATGTGTACGCAGTCAATTCGCTTATTGACGTCAATTCGTCGCATCGTATTTTTCATAATTCCGCTTCGGAATCTGTAATAACCTCTGAAAAAAAAAAACATTTCGACGAGTCTCAGTAAATGAGGAGACGACTACACAGGAGAGAAATGCACAGAATTCGAGTTCTCCTCTCTTCAGCACGTTGTCTGGTGACCGTCTACTTTTGGCGGGGATTTTGTTATTGATCTGGTCCGAGTTTTGTCAATCCGATCCGATCCGATCCGATCCGGTCCAATCTGGGTTTTGCCAACGGCCGTTGCAAATGTATCGTTAAGCATTTCCACGTGCTCCGATTAAGATAGTTGCTTTGCCTATATGTTAATTTAGTAGTAATTTAGTTCTATCGGTTATTGTATTTCAGTTTTTACGGAATTTCAAGTTATTAAAGAATCAGGCAGTTATAGATGCTTGAAGTTTCTGTTCACGAAAACATTTCCCCGATGCGACGTTGGTTTTAATCACTGATAGATGACAGCGACCTCCCCGTTTCGAAAGAAACAGTAGGAATAGATCCACCCATTGAGACACACCTAACGATGACTTCCGACTCCGAAGATTCCACAACATCTCGAAGCAGTCGAATTAAGTTTCCAACCAAAAAAAGGAGAGCAAGGTCCAGCGAGTATCCATTGCTGAGAAACAGCGAAAAATATTAAAATTTTCAAAATCCTTCGAGGCGCGCTTACAACGAATTTGGACACGGCAAGTCAACGATTCACTTAAGCGTCGATGCGGTGAGAGCAAATAAGTTAACGGTTGACCAGCCGTGTCCAAATTCGTTGTAAGCGAGCCTCGAAGGATTTCGAAAATTTGAATATTTTTCGCTTTTTTCAGCAATGGATACTCGCTTGACATTGAAACTTGGTCTACGAAAGGTGAATTTATCCGTGTGGCCATCGCCGGAGTTTGAGCGTGACTGATGCCAGAGAAGTGTGATTTTATCGGCGAGATGTGAGGTAAGCTAGAAATTACTTTCCAGCCTTTCCTTTATTTAGGTACGAGTGACAACCCGGGAATTCAAGTTGAGAAGTCGATTAAATCGCATTCAATCAGGTAAATGACCACACAAAAAGCAAGAAAGTCAGCACGGCAACAAAGTACGGCCTTTTCTTGAGAACGTTTGAGAATCTTGAGAATCTTGAGAATCATTTTCAGTTTGTTATCGAGATTCCCATACAAATCCTAAAATTTTTTACCCTCCGAGTCTGGGCCGCCTGTGCTTAGACTCGCTAAGAAATTGGCGTTGGCAAAGGCGGAAATGGAAGCTGTAATTGAAAACGAAGAAGGCGGGAACCAAGACTTTATTGCGGATAATGCGAACTTGCCAAAAGAAATCGACAAAACCTATGTCTTACACAATTATTTAAAGACACAAACGCTGTCCGTGACAAATGTTATTAATGAGAAAGTACATGTAGAGACATATCAAATCACCAAACGAGCCTTTCGAAGTAGATTCAACCAAGGCGAACTCTGCTATGAGAAAAGAGAAGGATGCTACTCCTGAACCGTTTAACCCTGAAACTGAAGCAATGCGTTCTCCTAACCAGGAGCCAGCGACGAAAACTCCCGTTTCGTTGAACCCATTCGCCCCCGGATTTGAATGAATAGCTTTCCCGAGACCAGAAGAATCGTATTTCCCCATTGGCATCGAAACGAACGAATGTTACCGCAATCAAGGCGAAGGCTTCGTTCACCATAGCGACGGCCCGCCCAACAAGACGAGCGTTGACAATTCGCTCTTCAGGCTCGCAGATATCCTTTCTCGGCTGCGATTGCAAAACCCGCTTCCCCTGCCAGAACCAGAACTTTCAGTGGTGACCTACTCCATTACCCAGGGTTCCTGAGCAACCGAGGTCGATCAAAACACACTCCGAATACAGAACCAGGATTCTACAATAACTGACGGACTCTGTAATAAAAGCAAAGGTGAAGTGGACCCCGATTCAAATTGGATCCCGAAAGTGGACTGAAAAAAAAAAAAGAAAACTCGGGGCCCGATATTTTCACTTGGACCACTTATCGGATAAAGACTTCCCCCCTTCCCTGGTAAACAAACGGACTCTGAAACCAAACATCACAGGGGATGAAAGATCGGGACCGAAATCTGGGTTAAAACGTTTTCACTATCTTCGTTTTTCCTCCATTTTATCGTTAGTCTTTCGTCTTTTTATTTTTTATTTGTTGAGGTGCACGCGACGTTGTGCTTAAAAGATATCCAGCAAAGGAGGGTGAAATGTAAAAACTAAAATTCTTCCTTAAACTGGTCATTACCTCACACCTTTTTTTTTCTCGCTCATACTAATAAGGTAAGGGGTTTTAAAGTACGTAGTAATATAATGTGCCTTTGCTATCCTCGTTTTGATATTAATTATTGCAGTGCATGGCCTTTTGTGGTACTCTTATCTTCTCGAATGATTATTTAAATTACTCGTAAATGTAAACTGATCTAAATTTTCGCGTCGGAAAGACTGGAAAAAGATTTTTTCACTTTTCTCCCGATTTGCATCGGCCTTTATCACTAGTAGCGTCACATTTCCCCAGTTTTTGTGCGCTTCACGATTCATTAACAAACAAATCTTAACATTATTATTGAATTATAAAAAGAAACAAAAAGTACTATTTATTTTTAATTAATTTTAAGATAATAGACCACTGTACAGTTATGCGCTTCAGAACCTGGCCTTCGTATGAAAGCAAGGCTGAATTTTCTGCATATCTTACGTAAATTCAGATTAGTTAGCATTGTAACAACACAACAGCCCACTTTCGATATA
>NC_090869.1:47470680-47473180 GCF_036669935.1 Montipora foliosa | reverse complement strand
TAAATATCTGGAATTTTAAAAGCGACGAGTAATGGACTTCGACAACAATCTTTCGCCCGTCGATCCGTAATCAAAGTGAGCTGAATTTCTAATATTTTACCAAGTGTGTTGTTATTTGTACAACACTGAAACCAAATGGAAAATTATCTGGTAACTTTTGGGTTTCACAAAGACAGAGAAAGATTCAAACACCTTAAGTGAATCTGTGATCTCTGTAGTCTGGCTATTTCTATTTATTTGACTCAACTCTGCAGTCTTCCGGTAACAATTGGAAATTTCACTAATTCTTGTTAACCTTCGATGGCGTCGAAAGTCACTGTAACGCGAATGACGTTTTAGTGGATCTTTAAACAAAATATGCCCGTATGGAGCTCAAAAATGGAACGTCAATTGGGTAAACAAGAGAGGCGGTGAAAAATAAATACCTGGAATCTTTAAAGTGCCCCTGTGATAAAAAAAAACACTTCCTTTTTGCCTTCAGATTTTGAAAGTGTGTTTGCTTAACGCCTGACTGGCAAAATCTTGAACTTTGATTTCTATCCAAAGACCGTTTACTTTGAGTGTTAGTCTATGATTTCACGGTCCGCCATTACTCACGTTCAAAACTGACCGATTGGACCTCAGACGGTTGGATCCAGGGAAAAGTGACGTCAGAGGCTCACTAGCTTAAAATTTCAGCGTGTGAACGCAGCTTATTATATATGCAAAGCGTGAGTTTAAAAGTATTCTGCGGCGTACACACGTATTGCATTCTTAAACTAGTGAGCCTTTGACGTCATTTTCTCCTCGATCCAGCTCTCTCAAAAACATAATGTTAGTAATGGCGGACCATTAAATAAGAAAATTACAGTTAAAATAAAGAGGTGTCTTTTTGAAATCAAGGCTTAAAACGTGGGTCACTTAGTGCTTTGTTAACATAGCTTTGAAATCCAAAGAAAAATATGAATTGATTTTTTGGTCACAGGGGCACTTTAAAGCGACGAGTAATGGTCCTAGATAACAATTGCATTTTACGCGTTGGATATCAAGTGAGCTTTGCTTCTATTATTTTACTAGCTTATTGTTATGTACAACACTGAAACCAATTGGCAAATTTTGTATGGGTTTAACAAACATTGAAGGAATTGAACGCCTTGAATGCATCTGCGTTTACTAAAGACGCATTCAGTTGTCCGGCAATTTACGTTATTTTGTACTCAACTATGCAGAAAAGGGATTCAATTTTATTGCGTATGGTAATTTGACACGATTGGGTATCTTGTTTTCACACACGCAATGAAATTGGAGGGGGTTTAATAATAATAATAACAATAATAATAATAATAATAATAATAATAACGATAATGATGATAATAATAATAATAATAATAATAATAACGATAATGATAATAATAATAATAATAATAATAATAATAATAATAATATGGCGGCAAGTAGAGAAGCTGTGCTTTGAAGTAGCTCCATAATTCTATTTCATAGCCCTTCCAAACGAAAGCAAGCCAAGCTCGAAGCGTCTAGGTACATTCTTAAGTACTTCTGAGTACTTTGCATCTTGTTTATCTAATAAGGAGACGACTGAGGGCGGATTTATACGATCAGAAGTTGAAAGTGAAGTACGCTAAACCGACACTATGGCGGATCTTGAAGAGCAATCACTAAACGGGAGGAATGCGAGAGCGGGAAGGATAAGATGGTCGGAACAAATGAACAGCGACTTGTTGGATTGCAAGAGGCGGGCGCTATTACTCGAAAAATCGAAGAATCCGCCACTTAAGGATAGTGGAAGACGAGAGGGGTATATGGAGCTTATGAAAGAACTATGGGATCAAATGGGACACGAAGATCTGGGGCTCACGAAGCAGAATTTACGCTCAACTTGAAAAATCCTTAGGCAACGTAACTAGTACTATCACTAACGGAATAAAAGCGAAGAGAGGTGGAGATAACGCAGAAGGGGTCTTGAATAACGGACGCCAAATGGGAATAAATGCTGATCAAGAAGAACCGAATTTGCATACAACCCTGACCCAATATCAACAGCGTGACAATGGTGACCTTTTCTCAGAACCGGATTTGCATACAACCTTAACCCAAGATCACGAAATGTGTAACTTGTTAGAGCCAGAAATTAGCACCCACCCTGGAGACTATTCCCAACTTGACATTGACACCAGGACAAAGGAAACACCATCAATAAAAGACTTGGAGCCAAGCGGTTATTGATGGAGCTACGAGGTAACACCAACGCAGAACCCGTTTGGTTTTCTGTGGTTAGCTAATTGCGTTCTTTACTCGGTGGTTTGCGCTTTTTTGTTGATGAAAGGATGGAAAAAACAAGAGCCAATTAAGGCAGATAGACCGCAGGACAGAAAGGAAAAGCTTAAAAGAATTTAAGACCAGGAGGCGGGGAAGATCAGAAAACAACTGTCAATCGCGATAGCGGAAAGCGAAAGGTTGAAAGAAAATAGGAAGATCCCGAAAAAGGGAAGGAAAAATAGGT
>NC_090869.1:47440680-47443180 GCF_036669935.1 Montipora foliosa | reverse complement strand
AAAAAATCCTGCTTTAGCTAAACTAGCTGAAGCGGAACCGTAATGTGCAACCATGCGCTGGATAACCTCAGAAGTAACCGGTTCTTTCTTTTTAACCGGAACACTGAGAAGCCTTTTAGCAGATTCCAATAATTGAATAACAACTGGCGAATTACATGGGTCGGGCTGACCCGCTAAATCATGAAACCACTTAAGGCCATAATGAACTTCATCAATAATGCTACAAGAAACAGATTCTTGAATTAAACTAAGAAAAAACAGAGAAACATAAACACTAGAATCAGGAAATATAACAATCTCTTTAAACTGCAAAGCCCATTTTCTCCACGCATTCAAACCTCTATAATATTTCTTAGCTGTATTGACGGTTTTGCTTTTAAGAAGATCTGCGGGGAGAACTTGAAACAAAAGCTTTAGACGACTGTTTTCAACATTGTGAAAACTAGGCTGCAAGGCCCATCTGACAAAATCTATGAGAACAACATTGCAAAAATAATTTTAAATCAATCCAAATAAAAATACAAGAGGCACTGTGCAAATCTGGGCCACGCCACTCGGTGAAATTCCAACTAAAGAGGTAAAGCAAGCGCTCGGCCACTGACTAGTTTCAGTCGAAACGTAATGAGCAATTTGACGATACTGCTTGCGCTTTTGAACTGGAACATTGACCAGTGAAAGCGTCACTGGAGTCAAAAGCCACTCGGCATACAGGCACTAGGAGCCATGACTCCTAGGGTCAATTCTGACAGCTAGCACAGCACTATTAAACCTGTCAGAACCAATGAGTAAATCCTTTTAGTATAATTTTCAGTTGTGAATATAAGAATTTAGTGTTATATTCACCGCGCTACCCGGTGAATTTAACATTTTGGAGGCGCGGCTGCTACGCCAGTCAAGCACTTTTCGTGCCTTTTTATCTTGCTTTAGCCCGTTGTTTTGCACTTTCTTGATATTCACGCTGAAAATTATACTAAAACAACTATTCGCCTCAGGCTCAGTAAACATTGGTGAATATTTACCTCGACTACGTCTCGGTAAATATTCAACAGTTATTGGACGAGGTTGAGCAAAATATTGTGATTTGTCAGTGGCGAGCAGATCAATTATTTGACGAAGCCGAAGGCTGAGGCAAATAATTGATCTGCGAGACACTGACAAATCACGATATTTGCGATAACCGAGGTCAATAATTGTTTTATCATTCGATCACCGAGATTTTTTTTGTTTTCGTTTCCGAGAAGCCGTAATCCCGCGCTGCCTTGCATAGTCGAGTAATGGCACAGATCAATTGGTTTTCTTCTCAGCTTAATATATTTGTAGACTTGAAATTGTACTTACAGTCAAACGTTCAATAACACTAGCATCAACAAAGCTGAAGAATTTCACAGTTTTCTAAGCGTATCCCGACAAATGAAGCTTTGGTGTAAAGCTCGCCATTCTTTTTCTGGCTTCAGCTTAAAATCTCTTCAGTACATATGCATTCGCCAACTTGTCCTTTGCGTCGATGACACGAGTGACTCTTCGTCTACCTTTCTTTGCTTGAGATACTTTCGAAATATGTTGAAATTTTGTTTCTTTCTTAGTATTCTCACTGTTCTTTCGATCAACTAAAGATGTCGAATCATTCTCTGACAGCTCGGGGAACCGATCTGCCATTTTCTCACAAGAGCGTGATTTCATTTGCGCATGAGCAGAATATTATTTGCAGCAAAACACTTATTTGTAGGCAGTTATTTGCAGATCATGTGATGGGCTCTCGGCCAATGAAAGGGAAGGACAAAATACATCGCATGATAATCACCAATATTCACTTCGCCTTTGGCTTCGTACTTTGTTCAGTACATATGCATTCGCCAACTTGTCCTTCGCGTCGATGACACGAGTGACTCTTCGTCTACCTTCTTTCCTTGAGATACTTCGAAATATGTTGAAATTTTGTTACTTCTTAGTATTCTCACTGTTCTTTCGATCAACTAAGATGTCGAATCATTCTCTGACAGAGTTAACTGAACAGAGTGTAATGTGAAGTGCTAGATTTCAATCCCATATGAACCATGTGAGCGGTAGCCCTACTGATGGAAATGGGCCCACACAAGGACAGAGAAAAACTCTGACCAGGGTAGGAATTGAACCGGGGAACCGATCTGCCATTTTCTCACAAGAGCGTGATTTCAGTTGCGCATGAGCAGAATATTATTTGCAGCAAAACATTCACTGGCGAAAAATGTCTGATTGGTCGAGGCCTTGTCATGTACCTTCAATACCTCAATTCAAACATGGCTGCAATTCGGTGTTGTTTATTAGATCTCCGTCGACAAAAAAAAGACCCTTTTTCAGGCCAGTAAAACGGACGAATGTTTGACTGCGTAGCGAGTTTCTATGCCAGCGAGATTCTTTTTTAAGCCAACTGGTGCTACAAGGGGAAATTTCTTTAAAAATTTCAGGGTCAACGCGAGTCTCGGTTTGCTAGTGTTCGAGTCGAAATTCGTTTGTGGAGCTT
>NC_090869.1:47417924-47420424 GCF_036669935.1 Montipora foliosa | reverse complement strand
TAATTTAAAAATTTCTTTGTAATCTTTTACATTGTCATGTTTTCTTACAGCTAATTAGCATTTTGGTCGCACTATATATTCAACTCTGTACTTTGTAATTTAAACTGAAGATGACAGACGTTTCTGTCGAAACATGTTTTTAAATTTAAAATATAGCTATAAAGTTGATTTGGACTAAATTCGCAAACCGAACTCACTGTAACACATTGGTGGAATCAACCCTACCCTCCAAATACGTATCACCTGTTAAAACTTGAGATGATTATCGCAGTTATAAGCGATACTATAGTAGCAGCGACATGAAAGCCTGGAAAATGTATTAACATTTGTCAGAACTAAACTGTAAGTGGCAGATTCCTATTAATTGAAGTTATGATCCTCGTAGTTATGATCCTTTTAGCAGTTGCATAGAGAAGCCTGAAAAATTGAAGACTTCAACGGGGTTTGAACATGTGACCTGGTGACACCGGTGCGACGCTCTAACAAACTAACCTATGAACCCCCTGATTTTGGGAAATGGTCATTTGTGGGTTCTAATTTTCCCGTGAGGAATGGATCAATGAACGATGTATGAAATACGGATATGAAATCAAGTGAATCCATGATCCCCTGGAAAATTATAACCCAAAAATGACCAGCTTCCAACGTCAGTGGCTTCATAGCTCAGTTGGTTAGAGCGTCGCACCGGTGTCGCGAGGTAGGCCTAGTCACAAAAGCTGGATTATTTTAGAATTTTAAGAGCATTAGGAGATTATTAGAAAGTTTGGGGATTTTTAGAAAAAAAGTGGGATTTGTGGGAGATTTTAAAATGATTTTGAAGAAAAAATGTTGCATTTTCTTTGCCGCTTTATTTAAAGTTCCTATGAAATAATAATTTTGTCCCATTGTTGACTGCTAGACTGCAATCCAATTGGGCATCGGGGTTTCCTATTTCTAATGCCTCCCATCATTGCAAGGGAAGTTAGTTTCAAACATGGTGGAGGAGCCAAGTGAAGTTTCAGTGAGTTCAATTTCCATTGAAGATGACGTTTGGGGATATTTAGGGATTTTAAATCTTTTTTGGGATATTTAGAGATTTTTGAAGGGATTTTTAGGGAAAAAACTGGGATATTTGTTTCTAGGCCCATCGCGAGGTCACGGGTTCAAGCCATGTTGAAGTCCTGGATTTTTCAGGCTTCTGGACGGAATTGCTAAAATTGCGTCCATAACTGCGAGGATCATAGCTTCACTTGATTTCATATCTACAGTTCAGTATATCATTCATTTCATATATCATTTCGTTCATAAATTTCTATTGGTATGAAACTTATGTTTGCCCCCTGAGCATGTAGTCTTTTGTTGTTGCAGCGTACAAAATGTAGCACTGTCGAAATGTATTCATCTCAGCTCTCGAACTTTCAAAATTTCATTTTAATAAGGCCTTCTGCTGAAGTGTGCATTTCACACTTCATAGCAACGAGAGTTATGGCCAGTATTTGTACGCCCTCAACCAAAACTATGGCTGAAATGACTACGCTGAAAGTCACTGAAGCTTGACGACGGAACACTGCGTCAAGAAATTAATTAACTCTTTCAATAGTTGTGAATGAATACGCTGATCAGCGATAAAGTGTTTGAAAATTCTTGTTCGTAAGACAAGGTGTTTAACAAACTGGCGTAATGAACACACTGGTTCGGTTCACAGAGCAGAATGTATGGCACAAATGGCCGATTGAACATAGGTTCGATTGATAAATTAATGCTTGGGACAAAAGGCGATTGAACAAATGTTTTGGAACGACAAACAAATTGGTTTAACTAAAGAGTGTCAGAGAGTGTACAATGAGATTCTTTCAGTTGTGGCGTAGATCTTATATGTCTTTGTTGTTTTAATTTGTTTTAGTGGAGGTTTTCTTTAGATCCCATTCAGGCCTAAATTGTTCTTACTTCCACTTTGGTGTACCCTGCGAGCAGTTGGTTTCTTCTACGCTTCCCGAGAGAGAAACCACTCCGAGCAACCGTTAGTTTCTTTGAGTGAGTCCAGCGCAAGAGACGAATAAATTAAATTTGAACCAGTAAAACGAGTCAGTAGATTTGTTTTGGCACTTGCACGTGCCTTCAGCTACGTAATTGCCAAATCGTTTCCCTGCTAAAAGGATCGCCATTGTTGCAATTCCTTTCCATTAGAGAACCACTGTTACCTGTGGAAAACCCTCGAGCCTCCTTTAACGTGGTGGAATTTTATTATTATTATTTTTATTCGCATTTTTAGCCTGCATAATTATATATTTGTGTATCGGAATAACCTCTCCAGAGCATATTCACTCTCTATTATGTGTCGTATTATACACCGTTCCGTGATGCTTGACGCGTTCAGCAAAATGGGACAAGACCTTAGATTTACCGCAAATAACCAGGACATGTACTTCCAGTTATGTAAAAAAAAAAAAAAAAAAAAAACATATACTTGGATGTACCACATGTGTGGGACATCTGGGGTGGCTTTATAGCTTAACCTCCA
>NC_090869.1:47400424-47415424 GCF_036669935.1 Montipora foliosa | reverse complement strand
GTCCCTTATCAAGCCACTTCTTTGTCCAATTAGAAATAACATCAACATGATGAGAGCTGGGATCTGAATTTAATTTATCATAATGAAGCGGGTTTTGTAATTGTTCTCTCATTTTTTTGTTGTATTCTTCCGTGTCGATGACTACAAATTTGGAGCCTTTGTCCTGAATTTTGATAGAAATGGTATCAACATCTGCTAGAGTTGACAACGCGCGTCGCTCACCCGGGGAAAGATTGTCCGGAATGGTACGGACGTTGTTGGGGTTAAATAATTCGGTTTTAACCGACTCAAGAAACAATTCAAGCTCCGGAAAACGAGAAACGGGGGCCTTCCAACGGGTGGGTTTCTTAATTGGGGGGAAGGAGGGCGCGTCGTTGTCAACACTAGAATCATTGTTGTCGTGTTCATTGTGGAAAAAAACAGCGGATCTAAGCCTATTTTCAAATTTCTCCCAGTCCTCTAAAAGTTTAATCCGATTAATATCCCGGGGAACAGGACAAAAAGAGGGGCCCTTGCTAAGTAGGGATTTTTGATCTGTATCGAGCTCATGTGAGGAAAGGTTAATAGGGTAAAATTGTTCTTGCCTCGCAATGGCATTTAAGCGATGCTGACTTAAAATATTAAAAAATCGTTCTTTTCTAGCTTTTCTAACCTTCTTGGAGAATCTCCTGTTGGTCTTCTTGGGCCTGTAATTGCTTTCTGTGGGTGTTTCTGTCTGTAAAGGGACGGTCTTCTTGATCTTGTGTCTGGATCTAAGGTTAAGTTCTCTGTTAAGCGAAGAGATCGTTCTCTTGGCTTGGCTCCAGCATTTCGAAGCATCTTGAACATCAAGTTGCTGAAATAAGCTCCTACGCTTGTCTTCCAATGAATGCTGGAGATCGATGGTAATTGATTGGGTGTAATCAATCAATTCAGTAAGAATGTTCATGGATGCAGTTTGTAAGTGGAAATTACAGCGCTTTTGTAGATCCTCGCTGTTGGTACCAAGTGCTAACATAAAATTGAGCTTCAAACCAGAAGGAATAGATTTATTACGTTTGCAGCGTAGAAGAAAACGATGGTGGTGTTGATAACGGGTGAGTTTATTCCAAGTATTGATAATGCTGAATGGTGAAAATGAAGACCTGGACATCCTCGGATCAGTACGAGATGATTCAAAGGCAACCAATTGAATGAATGTAATATTTGAATGAAGATTGGCTTACCAACGGTGATGCCGCTTGGAAGAAGGATCCAAAGGATACTACACGCTTGCACTCGAAAATTGTAGTTTGTGTAGAAAGAGTAAACAGCGAACTTCTTCCGTGGCCAAAACTCTTTAATAAACGTTTCGCCCTTCGGGCTTCTTCAGTATAGAGTTACAGGGTTAAAAATACTTGGAATAAGAATCTCTCTAAGACTAAGACTTAAATAGGCTAAAAAATATAAATACCAATCAAAATAACAAATAAGAACAATAAAAACAATGATATGAGAGGAAAAAGGTATTAGACCACTAGGGTATTGCATGATAGTGTAGAGAAAATGATGCAACAAATTCCCAAGTCAAAGCCTTTGAACAAAGGCGCTTTCTAGCTCACAATGCCATTTTCGGGACAGGATCCGAAAAAAAGGCCTTTGAATGGATCATAAACAAAATCCTAGTCATCAGCACCCGAACTTAAGCATTGTGTGCTATACTCTCAGCCCCGTAACAAAATCCTTGATTGAGCCTTTGAACAAAAGAATCCCTAAATTTATAAAATATAAAAAATAAAAAGGACAACACTTGTGAGTGGTGAAAATAAGGTGTTAATTGTATCTTATTCTATTCCTAGAGTGGAATTCAGATCTTTTATTCAAACCATAAGGTTGAAGGGTGCAAAGTTGTGCACTCCAGAAAGCTTCTCTTGTAAGCAGACGATGGTCGAGGCTATTTTGATCGCTAAAATTACCAATTTGTTCAATGATGACGAAAACGAAATCCGACAAAACATGAGTTTCTTTATTAAAGTGTATTGCCACTTCACAAGTGTTCTTCTTTGTGCTCATGGCCGATTTGTGGTTTCGAAATCTGACTTTAAACTCGTTAGTGGTTGATCCTACATACTGAACATTACATTTGTTACAGGTGATCAAGTAAACAACATTTTTAGATTTACAATGAAGGTGTTGTCTGATGAAATATTTCCTGCTTGTACAAGTGCTGGAGAAATGATCCGATTCTACTAGAAAATTCTTACAGAGATCGCATTTCCCCTTACATTTATAACAACCTTGTATATCTGTGTATATGGTGCGGCGAGGTCGTGCCAAGATTTCTTTAATGTTTTTGGCTCTTCTAAAAGAGGGAATGATAGATCCCTTAGGGAAAATTTTGGCTAGGGAAGGTGAATTGTCAATGAGATGCCGATGGGAATATAGAATTTTCCCGATGCTTGGCAAAGAAGGATTGTAATCTAAAACTAACGGAAAAACCTTATTAGATTGCTAGTCATCGTAGTCATTGTAGTCATCGACACGGAAGAATACAACAAAAAAATGAGAGAACAATTACAAAACCCGCTTCATTATGATAAATTAAATTCAGATCCCAGCTCTCATCATGTTGATGTTATTTCTAATTGGACAAAGAAGTGGCTTGATAAGGGACAAATTAGCGATGACATTGCCCAATGGGTTGTCAATGGGAATGCAAAACCAGGCAAGGCTTTTGGCACCATCAAAACTCACAAGGAGGGAAACCCCCTCAGGCTTATTACTTCATGTTGTGGCACAGCCATTGAAAATCTGTCAGCTTTCACTGAATTTTATCTCAAGCCTTTAGCCCAAAAATTACCATCTTTTGTTAAGGACACCACGCATCTCTTACAAAAAATTGAAGATCTGAACAAATTGGGCCCTTTTCCTAAAGAAAGCCTTTTGGTCTCATGGGACGTGGTCGCCATGTTTCCCAATATTGACAACAATTTGGGAATCAATGCAATCACAGAAGCTCTTAATTCTCGGACAACAAATTTTCCATCCACCGATTGCATTGTCGAAGCTGTTAAAATATGCCTGCAACACAACAATTCTCAATTTAAAGATGAAAATTTCCTTCAAATTCATGGGACAGCCATGGGACCTAAAAATGCGTGTAGCTATGCCGATTTAGCTATGGGAATAATCGATCAGAAGGCCTTGTCAGGTAATATTAAGCCTAATCTATGGTGGAGATATAGAGATGATATCTTCGATCTTTGGACACTAGGACATGATAAACTACTTCAATTCACGCAGTTCATCAATTCTCTTTATCCCACTATTAAATTCACCCTTGTTCACTCCCCTACTTCACTCGATGTTCTGGACCTCACGCTTAGCCTTGTCGACGGTTTTATTCAAACTGATATATACTCCAAGCCTACAGATAACCATATATATTTGTTACGCAATAGCGCCCATCCTGTCCATTGCTCCAAAGCTATCCCCTATGGTGTAGCCACCAGAGTCAGAAGAAACTGTTCTTCCTCTGAAAGTTTTGACAAACGAAGTACTGAATATCAAAGCTACTTAATTAATAGAGGATATAACCCCTCTCGGGTCAAACAACAATTTGAGAAAGTCAAATCCATTCCCAGGGAGAAGACATTTTCATGGGCAGAAAAACTTTTTATGCCCTGCCCCATGAAAATGTCTTCCAGGGGTTGTCCGCCCTTGGTCCTTTCAAACCTTGTTAATTAATTACATTTCGCCGAGGCTTGGACTGTGAATCCATTTGTGATCCTTTTGTGGGGAAGAGATGCGCTGTTGGCTCGAGAGACCTTAACTTGTATACAAATTGTCCTCTTCTCTCTCGTCCGCCTGTGAATCATCGTTCTGGATGATCCAGCGTCATCTAGTTGGGGGAAAAACATGCGCCCGGGATGACCACGTAATTCCCATTTACTATCCAGATTGGCCATGTAGCCAGCATGGTTGCTCTGATAGTGTAGTGGTGATCACACCCAACCGGTAATTAGGGGGACGTAGGTTCAAATCCCGCTCAGGGCATAAAAAGTTTTTCTCCCCATGAAAATGTCTTCCAGGGGTTGTCCGTCCTTGGTCCTTTCAAACCTTGTATATATATATACATCAGACGTATCAGAAGTTGCAATTGGAAAGAGGGTGGCTGAAATAAATGATTTTGAAAACCTAGGGCTCATCTGTAGCGGATAAAACAATCCAATACACATTATTAAGTTACCTCCACAATAGTCTTTACACTTCTCTAATGAGTCAAATTTGTTTTCATTTCCATGACATCCTCCAAATACGAACTCTTCGCATGTGCGGGAAGTTGCATTGAAAAAAAACCGTTTCATGGAAGCCTGACAACGACCAGTTACCGGTGGTAGACTGCATATCTGTGCCACTGTTGAAGCAAATAACACACTCCTGTATTTAAAGTAGACTCTAAACGTTCTGACAACATTAATTTTGTTTATATAGTACTTGTGATATCCATTTTCTCACTTAAGTAAATCTATGACATCGAGTTGAAGGACCCTCTAACAGGAACTGGTATACGACCAAAATAATGAAATAAATTATCACTGATACTTAATTAAGGAGAGTGATGGAAAATTAGCTGTTTAACTATTTATAACTATGACTTGAGGTAACAGAAACTGACCGCAACTTTCATGTTTTCCATTTATAAGGCCCAGATCCAATATGTCAGTCAGAAACCCCGTACCTGTGCAGTCACCATCGCCGATGTAAGTTAGTTGTCCTAAAAGCATTCCTCCATCTTCTAAATTACATGCAGTCACCTCCAACATGCATTTGTTTTCATATGTGATTCCATCTGATCCACACACTGGATTATGATCAAGAGGACATTGTTCCCGGCATTGGCAAGTGGCATTACTTCCTTGAACTCTACACACAGGGTGGGTACCGCTGCACGATGAATTTTCACAGGGGTCGTCTAAGCAAACAAAAACAAACCACATTTTCTTTAATGTGAAACATAATTATTAAACGCGTAACCTTCTAAAATTACCATCTTATATGAAGGGAAGTGCAGTATTATGGTACGTCAGCCGTATCAAGTGCATGTACACACTGACATCAACATTTGAAAGAATTATGAAACGGACTGAAACGGCGACAAACGATGAAACCTTACCTGTTCGCAAACAAAGCAATATTTTTTTCTGCTTTTTGAGAAGACTTAAAACTTCACAGTTTTTCGCGTTATTCTAATACAGAGGAAGCAGGGATAGCGCATTGGTGAGAGCAGTCACCTTCTACCAATGTCGCCCTGGTTCTCCACCTAGCGTCGAGAGGTTTTTCTTAGGGTACTTCGGTTTTTCCCTATCCTCAAAAAACGAATGTTTGAAGTTTGTGTGATTTCATTTACAGCCTCTTTGATTGGTAGCGCTCTTGTCCCCTCCAAAATAAGCTTGAGACTTCAATACAGTTGACATTATCATGATCATCATCAGTTTCACTGATCTGGTCCTCTTCCAGTCTTTAAGCTGCTGGTCGGGCTACGTCGCGTAACCTAAGCCAAGTTATCTTCCAGGCTTCTCCTAAACATTCTCTATGTCCAAAGGAGTGCCACCTTTTGTAGCAGTTCTTCAGAGACCCTGGTGTTCAGTTCCAATAGTCTCTCCGCCAGCCCAGTTTCATTCTCCCACGTCAGCAGGGATGACCCTCCTTCGTACTTTCCACAGTGTTCTTAATTTTCTTCTAAGTTCGAAGTTATCTTCCTCTTTCTCCACGAAACGCAAATTATTAGGAACGGCGATGTCTATAAACCAGATCTTCCTTCCAGTCGCCTCCAATACAATGATATCTGGCCGTCGATGTTCAATATCATGGTCCGTCTGAATATTAAAGTCCCAAAAAGTGCTACTTTATCCGAAGAGGAGTAATTTGAATTTTATGATCATACCACTGATTAGCATAGGGAATGCCATATTTTATCACACAAGCCTCAGTGTACAGACCTTGCAACTTTTTTTGCAACTTTTTTTTTTCTTATATAAATTGCAAAGGTGAACAAAAGCAAACCAATGCATAAAATGTTTCAGGATGTTAATAAATGGTTTACTGCATCTCATAAGAAACGAAAAATGAAAAGGAACTTCTATGTAGTGGCCAGGAGATACTTGTTGACACGGCCCTTATATGAATGGTGAAATAGTGCCAACAATGTGAGCAGACAGAATATTCCATAGTCGGATGGCCGTATGCAGGAAGCTTCTGTCAAGTGTATGCGTCTTGGCTTCAGGTTAGATAAGGGCATGGTCTGGCACTGAAGTGCTTGATCTTAAGACCCGAGGTCTTATGTTAGGTGAAGGGAGCATGTCATGAAGGTCCTTCGCACACTGCTTTGTGTGCATCTTGTATAGTGCCCAATATAGTAATGCACTATCTTGTATAGTATCTTGCTTTGCTTTCACGTTGAGTCAGCATGCTGCATTCACTTGCCAGGCCCCAGTTGTTTGAAGGGTGGATAGCGCTATCCACTAGGTAACTCAGCTGGTTTTGCTAGTGTTTATCCGCTGGGTAGTGATTTATCCGGTGGATTGCGTTATCTACCTTTTGACCAACCGTGGCCAGATGTCTTTCGCTGTCATCATTTTCCTTGCACATTCTACATATAGTCGAGGCTTCGTTTTTCTCTAGCTATCGTAACTTGGACAATATTTATTGTTAATGTCCTTGTCATTGTTACTTGTTATTGTCACTTTGAATTTACAAAGTAATATTGGAGTTCTTGTGTATATATGTTGAATCCGCTTTTACCAAGGTTAAATTGGTTCCTCATTTACGCACTCTACCGAGTGTAAAGAATCTATTAACCCCCCAAAAAGGAATGAAGACACCTAGACATTCCCCCAAGCTCTTTCTTACGCATCTCAACCCATCTTCTTAATGTTCCGTAAAATCCTATTGGTTTCTGTATTCATACAGTTATCCATTCGGTCTCAACATCTCACCTTAGTAAGGGAACAAAGAGTCTATAGTCCTGTCTCTCCACCACTACAGTACAATGACGACCATGGTTAACCAAACGCAGATCTTTCATTACTTGCTTTTGTATAATAAGTCAATTGATATCTATGTATAATAACCGAACCTAATCCTAACCTGACCCTACGTTTTCTCTTGGCTTAATTTGGGCTCCAAAAAAGGGTCTTCTATTCATCTGGGTGCATATTCAACCTAGGTAAAATGAGGATCACCAATTTAACCTATGTAAAAACGGATTCAACCTGAGAACGGATTTTACCAGCAACATATATACAAGGACCTCAGACAGAGAGTACTTTCCTTGAGACGTGTGCTCTTCCCAGCAAGGCATATTTCTGGAGAATACGGACGTTGCAGTCAGTGTCTCTGATTTGGTCAAATTAGCTTTTATAATTCACCGGAACTGAGCCCAACGCTCCGACTACAATTAGCATGGTGTTTACCCCCACATCCTCGAAACCTCATCTTTCAATTCAGAATAATCGGTAATCTTTTTCTTCCATTTCATTGCGTTGTTTTCGTCCCCAAGGATTGCAGTATCAATAAACGAGTAGTTTTAAGGACGGGAAACGGAGAACGCATCTTACCTCCATGTCAAACAAACTTAGCAGTACATTTCCTTGCACATCCTTCACAACAACACTTGAAGTTTCCAGGGCAGTCCCAGTCTGTGCTACATTCGTCACGTGCACTACTCAGAGGACATGGTTCTCGCCTGACCATATGGCACTCTCCTGATTTGGCTAGTTTATAACATTTTTTCTTACAGTCTCTTAGTAAGCAGCACTTCTGACCATCACGACACTCAGAATCATTAGAACAGCCATTGACTCCCAATTCACATATTGGTGTAGGAATAAGTGATGGACACATTTCGTCTGGCTTTCCTATAAGGGAAATTGTTTATGTATAATATATATTTCATCATGCAAGTATCACAGGTCCACTTTGCTAGTTGTGGAAGAGGTAACAAACAGTCAGTTTAGCAGTTATTGTACTTGGAACCTTAAGCAAGGACGACGAAGGCGGCTACGAGAATGCCATATAACAATAGGTTTAATTAGCAAAAACAATTGTTCTGCACACCCTGCACGTGCGTTTTACATTTTGATACATTACTTTGTCGTTCTCATCTTGACAACGAAGTGAAATAATCAAATTTGAGGTCAATTTTCTCTCTAAATATCCACACCGTTCTCACCATTTTTTTTTTTTTTGAAATGCGTACTCACACTTTCCAAACCGATCGACTTGGAGTAATCGCAATACTATTACAGTAACGGGCAATAATATTTTCAGACAACGTTCTCGCAGGCGTCGTCGTCGTCGTCCTTGCTTAAGATCCAAATGATGGCTTTCGTCCAGAATGGATTTTAAAGGATGGAATACCATAGACACGAAAAAAAAAAAAACTACTGCAGTGTTCTAAGGGTTAACAAAATGTGAGAGTCTTCATTGCAGAAATGTATTGATTTAAACAAGCTGAACAACAGGTCAATACTAGAACGGAAGTCGGTTGAACGAAAGAAAGAGGACTGTCAGCTCAATATTCAGCCATTTCTCAATTTTCACGTGATTTATTTATTTTGCTTTTTCTGTTGACATTTTGAACCACCGTTGGCCGTGTAGCACTTTTATTTGAAGAGACTTAATTGATTAGAGTGTATGTGAAGTGCTAAGTATCTACCCCACATTGACCATGTGAGCGTTAGCCCTACTGGTTCATATGGGGTAGATACTTAGCACTTCACATACACTCTAATCAGTTAAGTCTGTTCAACATCAAACATTGTTTGGCCAACTTGTCTGGTGTTGTTTGATCGTGTTTGATATTTTCTGAAGGCCACCAAACATTCGATAAAACAACTTAAAACATGTTTGTGACTTCGATCGTGGTTCCTTGGTTGTCGTGCTTTTCCTCTCAAAAGGAGGGTCATTGCAAGCCAGAAGAAGATTTCGATGGACCACTCTGGGCGATCCCACTCCCGATCCCGGCTCCATTTCTTAGACTGGGCCACCCTCTCCTTTACGCTTGACTACTCGATAGACTGTACTCTCCCAATACGACCATAGCTCGCCAGGACCCCCTCCCTCTCGTAAATTTGGTACTAGGACCCTATCGCCCGGCTGAAGAACAGGATTGTTACCCTTGCGATAATATTGTTTCTTTCCCCTGACAAAAGAAGACAGAGATCTACTTGCAGCCAACTTGCATGCTTCCGTCATTGTTGCTTACCTCTCCTTGACGTATGCTTGGCAGCATCCTTGATACCAAAGATCAGATCAATTGGTAGTCTTGGTAACCGACCGAACAATTTGAAAGATGGAGAAAATCCCGTTGCCTCATAACGAATGCAAGTGTACGCATGAATGAATTTCTTGAAACTGTCCTTCCAAGTAGCTTTCTTATTTTCCGGCAAAGTTCGCAACATGGATAGTAAAGTTCGGTTAAGCCATTTAAGTTAAGCTGTAGTCCTGGATCGAACTACTGGGGGTTCACGGATGGCGCAGTGGTGACAGCATTCGCCTCCCACCAATGTGGCCCGGGTTCGATTCCCAGACTCGGCGTCATATGTGGGTTGAGTTTGTTGTTGTTGGTTCTCTACTCTGCACCGAGAGGTTTTTCTCCGGGTACTCTGGTTTCCCCCTCTTCTCAAAAACCAAAATTTGATTTGATTCACGTTAACTTGTTAATTTCAATTTGCAGTGTCCCCGATTAGTGCTCTACAGCGCTAGAAGATTAGGCACTTAAATAAAGTTCCTTTCCTTTTTTATTCCAAAGCATCCCTCGAGTCGATGAAAGAGCTCATTTTTGAATAATCCCCCCTTGATCGAGCAAGATTCGGGGAGGAAAAGCAAATTGTAGTATAAAATCTTTATACAGGTTTTTGTCTGCTGTTCATGCTGACTTATTGGTCGTGGAGTAAGCTTGAGCAAACCGCGTAAAATGGTCTACTATGACCAAAATGTACTCGTATCCACCGGTGTTCTTTTCTAAATAGACAAAATCTAGTGATACCAGCTCAAAGGGTGCGCTCGAATGAATGTTTTCCATTGGTGTCCTTGATATGACGTTCTGTCTCCTCTGTTTCAGGCAACTGCAGACACGCGTGACATAATGCTCAATATCTCTTTTCAGATGCGGCCAATGAAATAGCTCTCTCGCTAAACGTCCCAGATGTCCCATTTCTTCTTGTAATTCTTGATATACCGTTCTGTGGGATTTCTCTGGAAGGACAAGCTGTAGGGTTTGACCACTTCTTCGCCTAAGGATTTCCTCGTATCCAACAATCTGTTTCTTCCATCCCCGTAGGAGAGCCTGTGCTTTGGGTTACGCTCTGTGTCTATCCGGAAAATTTGGTTGTTTGCTACTGATCTTCCACTGTATCATTGTGCTGATGGCCTCGTCCTATCTCTGAGCATCCTGGAGATCTTTAAAGTCAGAGGTTGTACTGGAAGGCTGACGCTTTTTCCTATGGTGTGTCACTTGGCTGACCTGCTAGAGACGTGTTGGATTTCTATCGTATGGACAGCAGGTTTAATCAGGGCCATGTTGTACTCAACGTCACCCTGTAAACTGGAGACGGCATCAACATCCTCGTTGGATATGCCAGGACACTATTTTATAGTGAATTAAAAATCAGAAAGTCTCGCTATCCAACGGTGGCCAGTAGCGTTAAGTTTTGCTGTGGACAGGACGCAGGCTAACGGATTATTGACAGTGTAGACCAGAAAATGGGACGCGTAACACAGATAGCCTCTGAATTGTTCCGTTATGGACCACGTGAGTGCCAACTGAGCTTACTGGAATGGGGAGGATAATTTCTCTCCGCTGGCGTGAGAGTGCGTGACCCATATGAAATAACTCGCAGTTGACCATCTTGTCTCTGGTAAAGCGCTGTTCCCAACTCTTGCTATGACGCATCGGTGTGAAGAATGAATGGTTATCTATAATCAGGGTAAGCCATTACCGAAGAATTTGTGATTGCGGAAATGAACTTGTCCAAAACCGCTCGATGTTCACCCGACCAATTAATTGGCTCACGAGATGATAATTGTCCCCTTTGTTTGGTTGATTGGACCCTTCCTTCCTCTCTGTCCTTTACATGATCGTAGAGGGGTTTTGCAACTTTTGAGAAATACTTGATATATCTCCTATAATAGCTTAAGAACCCAGTTAACTTGCGAACTAGAAACAGCTTCTGTACAAGCAGGATCAACGCTGTGTCCAGACTGATTTACTATTCTCGCCAGATAGTGCACTTCACCCTGAAAGAGCGTACATTTGCTGGGTTTAAGTTTCACCCCGTGTTTCCTCAAACGCCTTAACACTGTTCGTACATTCTCCACGTGCTCCTCGAATGGTTTACTGTAAACGATCCCGTCGTTCAAGTATGGTATGCAGGTCTCATCCCGAATACCTTCCAAGCAACCTTCCACTAAACGTTAAAAACTGGCTAGTGCGTTACTAAATCCAAGTGGAATTCGTATCCACTCATAGAGTCCGCAGGACGTGATAAATGCTGTTAAATGTCAACCCTTTTCACCCAAAAAGCCTTGATGGTATGCTCTGACCTGATCTAAAACAGAGAACCAAGAAATCCCTCCAAGGTTGTGCAAGGTCTCTTGAACCTTCGGAATCCGGTGTCAGTTAGGGACGGTTTTTCGATTCAAATCTCTAAAATCGAAACACAGGCGCAGTTCCCCTCGCCTGCGTAGCAAGCGTTCCCAGCGCGCGAGAAGCGAATTCATTTTTCTGGCCGCGCGACTGCGGGAGAATAGGGTGAGCTTTCCGCGCGAAAGTTGGGGCAAGCTAATGACGGAACGCTTGCAAGAAAACCCCCTATTTTTGAAAAACACCCACCTTTGTAATGATTGACTTAACACACGCTGATTTACATCTCATTAACAAATTAGCCAATAGCAGATAGAGCGGTTTTCAAATGAATTTCGTAAAACCAAAACCAAAGTAATTACTTTGGCCAATCAAAAAGGACGGAGACAATCCAGTAAACCAATCAAAACTCGAAGTAATTACACGTAGCCGACACAAAGCGCGGGAAAATGTGCACGCGCGAGCCACGATTGGTTTTGGTTTCACTTCTGATTGGTTGAAAAAATGGCGCGAGAACTTTGAACCAATCACTGAGTGAAGTAATCATAAACCAAAGTAATTCACTAATTACTTTCGACACTCAATTGAAAACCACTCTAACCTTGTTAACACATGTTTACTTCCGTCAAAACAAACTGAGGCACCGAGATCAAGGCAGAAATTTTTATTGATTTTTGAGTTAAATTTGTAACGGTAGCTTCTCAGCCTGGTAAGACTGGTTGTGTTTCTTTCGAGAATTTGCTTAAACCATCGAAAAGAAAAGATGCTTAAGGACAAATTCTAGCTGATATTTGCAGAGCGGTTGGAATAAAAGTTGTCGAAAACAACAGTCTATTTTCAGAACGTGTATACAATCCGTGCGCTCGTAAAATACGAAATTTAGGAACATAACTCGTACAGAGTTCGATGGGTAGTAAGGCCGTAAATGCAAAACTCCACCAAAGCAGACCGTGAAACCATTCAAGAGGTTTTAGTTGCGATTTTTAAACTAGCGGCGATTTCAGCGCGATTTGCTGGCTACTTCTTGGTACAAAGTGGTTGACGAAACGAATCGTACTAAATTGACACGAAATGACAAAACTCCTCGTTGGTTTAATAATCCACAGTTTTTGGTCAAATACGGTCACGAAATCGTAAATATAATAGCAAGCAAAAATGCTCAAAATAATCGCATGACTTTGTGCAATTGTCTTCATCTTGTCTCATTTCATTTAGGACTCAAGCTTACAATGGGCAAGGTAAGCAGACAAATTGACGAATACAAGTTATTTCCTTGATCCTGAAACAGATATGGGTTCTGATAGTTCGCATGCATTTTATAAATTTATCCTGTGTAAATAAGCATAAAGTATCTTTTGCAAGCGAACGAAAGCTTACTTCAGTCCAGTCCAAACTTTCGTCGGCAATAAGCGCAGTCAAAGTTTTGTTCAATAACGAATCTTCTACTTTTAAGTAAATTACGGAAACGCCTATCCATAGCGGCTTCAACTGACACGTAAATAATGTTGAATTTCCCTTGATGGATATGGCCCAAGCGGTCCAGATTTTCATTTAAATCGCAAGCCGTCATTCCCACAGAATTTACTTCAACCACTTGATCGCATATGATGCTTTGTAATGAAGAAAAAACTATGATACTCGAGAAGCATGTTCTTGGTTCTTTTATTTCGAACTCAGCACATCACGACAAACATCTGAAAAATTAAGCTTTTCCTGAATCATGTTGGCAAAACGGCCATTACATCTATACCATTAAAAAGATGGCGCATTCCCAGTTCTTGTTCCCCTTTCAACGTAAAGCCAAGACCCGATTCGTTCAGCGCTCAAAGATGATTCAAAACCTTCCACATCTTCCTTCATTGTCTCGTTACATACACGACAGGGGTGGCATAGGAAGATCGAGATTTAGAGAGCCATCAAGAGGTCTTCCATATAGCGCTTCGCTGCGACTTCAATGTACAATGGAAGAGGTATAGAAACATAAGTTCTCTGGACCGGTGTTGTCTGACAATTCCAACACCATCTGGAGCTCTTCAATACAACTCACATCATCCTCATTCAGAGATTCTTCTCTAAACATCTTAACTGCTAAGTGTCAGTCAAGTCAGCCAGTACTACAGCTGGTGTCTTTCTCCATCAATTCCGTGTTCGCTTCGTCTGCACCACTGTCTTTTACCAGGTATACCGGGGAACTCTCGTGCTCAGATAAACTAGTCTTGGTCTCACCAGAGCTGTCATCTTTTCGTACCACGTCCACTGGTGTAACTGATGTGACGAACTGCAGACCACCAAGTGGGGTTCGCCGACTAAGGACTATTTAATGTTTCATAATGCTGTGGACGGCAATGTTTATCCGACGGGGACAGCCTCGTGGCAGGGTAAGCAGTTCCCCAGTCACTTGCAGGCCCTCTGGCAAGATTGCATCTAAAGTCGGTTCAAAAACCATGATTGTCTGTCCTGGCGGTACTGTTTGGTTTCGCTTCCACTCTTCAAAACAACCCAGTTTTCCTCAGCTGGGCTCTGTTTGAAGTCACCGAATGCACTTAACTTTTCCCCTGACACACTCTGGATAGCTGAACTCGTAATGCCCATAGTTGAACTGTCTTCCTCTCCGTGTGGTCTATCATTGAATACTTCTTATACGATGCTATAGCGAATTATTGGGATTCTAACAGCAAGAAGTGGAACTGTCACTGGTGTGGTTGGTTGACTATCAGAAACAAGCTTGAATTGTACTTCTACCCAAGCTATAAATGGTGTTCTTCCCCCATTGGTGGCTCTTAAGTTTAGTTATGATTCTTACCCGAGCAACTCCTCAATGCTTCTCGCCGCTGATGATGGCAGATTTTCATCCGACCAGGACTTTGACACCATCGACACTTGCGCTCCCGTGTCCAAAAGGACTTCGACCGGTATGTCACTCAAAACACAAAATACCTTTAACGTCTTTCCAACGAGCTTGGTACCATTTAATTGCTGCTTGGGTGTTAAATGACTGGAGAATACAGGATTTCTGTGTTTCCAACTGTCAAATTGCCTGACAGAGATTCTTGTGGCCCCTCCAATAATGTTTCTGACCCTTTTGTCCACAACATCGTACTACTTTACACCCTGAACATTGTTTAAAAACTGGAACTTTCTGACAATTAACAAACTTGAGGTACATAATGAAGCTATCTCTGACTGGGGCTACTTCCTGTCCCTTGGTTGTAGTCTCCGTCTCTTTCCCTGACCAGCGTTTTCACTGCTAGACTTCCTTTGCCGACACCCACAAGTCCAGCGGTCCCCGCTACCACAAATATGACAATGGTAACGCAGTTCTCCTCTTCCTTCTCCCTGACAACTCAGGCAACCCTTGAGTCGCTGATACCATTTCTTTTATTAATCATAACCAT
>NC_090869.1:47390424-47392924 GCF_036669935.1 Montipora foliosa | reverse complement strand
TGCGAATAAGCGAAAGAGAGAGTTTAGCACATACGTTTGGATTTAATTTGAGTCAAGTTTAGGGAGGATTGAGTTTCTTAATATGAATCATTTTAAAAACTAAGCAATCAACTTTGCCCAGGAAATTTCCCGAAATTCGGAGATGGGTTTGTTTCAAAACGTTATCCCTAACGACAGCTTCCAATAGGCGTCTACCAACTGCTGAACATTTGGGTGCAGCAATGCGTGGACGACATAATCTGCATCGCACAATTTATAATTCTCTTCATAATTTTCAGTGTTTAGCAATATTTTTCTCCAGATTTTCATGGTTATTTGTATCTCAAAAAAAATAATTAAAACTAATTTACTGCATGCTTTTAGATATACATTAAATGACGACATATTTTAAATTTATTATTTCCTTACATTGTAATGAATCATCGAATAGGGATATTGTTTTTAAAATAGAGTTCAATGGTCAGCAGATTCTTTTATCCAGTTTGTGACTCAAGTGTATGACAAGGAGGATCAAAAAATGGCATGCGCAGAAGGTCTTGCTTCGAAACTAACCTCCAGACATGGTGTGCGGTCTTCAATTCATTCAGCTGTACACGATGTGGAGACTAATTTGAGCGCTCACTAGAATAAATAAATCGTTGACCCGTATTTTGAAGGAAGGATTTTATTTTATTTTTATTTCTCGAGAAACGCAATTAGAACGATTTCAAATAACGCATTTTCACAACGCACGCGCAAATCTTCTTTTCCCTGACCCACGTGTGTCCTCCCGCAACCCATGTCCTCCTGTTCAACAAACAATCTACATAGTTCTTCGGTCAGACTTAGAAGCAACTAGAAAACGTATCCACGACAGGGCAGGTTATTTTCGTCCGCCAACATGGCATGCATCCTCCCCTTCATCGTATACGTTTTTTCTGAGTATCTCATGTTCTCTTGTTCTCCATTGTGCCCATCTATCGTGCCTCGTCATGCTCTTTTTTGTTTCAGCTCCGAGCTTATTTGTGTTCCACGAGTCTCTGCGTATATCCCTAATGTCTGTAAGTTCCGTCTTTGGGTCTCCCGGAATGACGTCCGCTTCCGTATTGTCCGTCCAAGTGCCGTTGATGCCATTTCCATTATCCGCGCCCATATTCGTTTCCATCTTCTACTGTATTTTAGTCGTTTTCGGTCCACTTGTCGCCTTCGTTTCTTTCTTCGTCAGTGGTGTACCAGAGAAACCATTGCTTCCGTCGAAAATTTCCTTCTCCTCCTCCACCTGCGAACCGTCTCCTTTAATGTTAGGATTAGTAGTATGACTGGTGACCCTCGGGTCTGTCTTACGCTGATGGACCGGCCCGCCATTTAATGTTGTACTATTGTCCAGTTGTCCTTCATTCCCTCTTTCGTTTGATGCTTGTGTGCTAGTGCATATGTTTTATGTTTAAACTGCGGATACGGATACGGATACGGATACGGATACGTAATCAAGTGAAGCTATGATCCACGCAGTTACGAACGTAACGAACGATTTCGGGGTTCAAGGTAGTCGCTTGTCACATTATCTTCAAGTCTGACCATGATTAAAAATGGTTCACTTGCGTTCCTTAGGGATCGTCTCAGGTTCTCCAGGTTGGCAAGATTTCTCAAACGTTCCAGTATCTCTGCATCGGAGAATCGCTCTAGGTTGGGCAAGGGTTGCGGAGGTGCTGACAGGGCTACCTCAGAGGTGACTTCATTGCAGGGTTGTCGACACAGAGGGCAAGTGAAACTGTTTTGTCTCCATTCTCGATAACATTTATTGTTCCGCAATAGTTTGGAACAAGCCACTTGGATCACACCGTTCTGATAGGCTTGCCCTTCGTTCAAGCAAAAGCATCTCAAGTGGGTCGCCTGCATCTCGGGGGCCAAACCTTGTTGTCTTCGACTCTTTTGATCCATACTGTTGAACAGTGAGTCGCTTTGACTCGGTGGTGCTGATTATATATCTACCGTGCAGAGGGTTCAGCAGGGATCATGGGAAGTCTGCAGGGGTACCCCCCATTCCATAGTCGTCTTTTTCCCCAGGTTCCTTTGCGCACACTTTTTATTTAAGTGAATATGCTGTGGTTTAAAGCCAGCTTATTTTTTTCTAACCAGTTTGTTTTTTGTTTCAAACTAGCCAAGGAATATAATTTTACACCTGCTTACTTGTCAACTGTCTGAAATTGGATTTTTATTTTTTGGGGTGCATTTTAAAAATAGGGGAATGGCTTTTGGGGTAGTGGGGGGTACGAAAATAAAGCATCATTGTTAGATTCATGTGCACATACCCCCGTACCCCAAGTACTATTACTACCGCCCCTCGTTTACAAATCCTGTTTATAATATTTTTTTTCTACAGTTTGTCTTACCTTTCTGCCAGAGTTCGAACCACTGCCCATAATGTACCGTCTGATTACTATCCCGGAGGTTTCTCCACTGAGCCACCGATAACTGCTTGCAAATCCTACCCATAAATGTTGATGCGTCCCACAATTCA
>NC_090869.1:47362924-47382924 GCF_036669935.1 Montipora foliosa | reverse complement strand
AAAGAGCAGGAAAGAGCACGAGAAAAGAGGCGACAAAATTTGAGAAATTAAAGCGATGAGAACAGAGAACATTTAGCTTTCAGAGAACATTTAGCTTTCAGGTAATGTGTTCATTCTTAAGGTATGCCTCGTTACCTCACACTTATCTATATTCTAATTCGCTGCCCCGGTCAATGGAATATAAAAAAATTCTCATTGACTATTTTCACCATTCCATAATGCAATACGCATGGGGGGGGGGGGGGGGGGGTTGGGGTCTTTACATAAAAACAATACAGGTTAATTACTCTTGGGACTGTATCATGCTTCAGTGAACTGGATATCCATTGTTTTAATGGAAATAACCTCCCCCCCCAAATGAACTGTATTATGGGATTGGTGAAAAAAGCGAATGTAATAACAAAAGAAAATGAGGGAACAGAGAGGAAGGCTCCCGGTCCAGCCCTTGGGATATGTCATATCCCGCATGCAGGCCAACCTCGGTCTGATGTTTGAAAGAAAAGCAAAGATTTCATGTAATGGCGGACGAAGTGGACTAAACGTTTGTCGGTGAAACCACTTTCAGAAGGCATGCGGACGTCTCGGAAGACAGACTTCCGCTAGAACAAAGACTTCCGCTCGCCTCAAATTAATTTTCGCGGGCATGACATATCCCGGACAACGCCCTGAACATCCCTCTCTGTCCCCTCATTTGCTCTTGGTAATATTTTTGTCAACACGAACCGTGTATAACCCTCTTTATTGTCTTATGTCAATGTCTGCGCAAAATAACAAATGTTAAAATACAACTGAACAATAACTCGCAGTGTATAGCAAAAAGTCTACAACAATCTGGACATAAGCTAATATAATGTAAATACAAAATATGACAAGCAAATAATTGAAAATACTAATCGAATTCAGTCATTGGGTTACTTAATTTAGAGGGCGAAGAGGCGGTCGTATGACTCGAAAGAATACAAATGAAGATAACGCAATATATATACCGACGCCCTGCTAATGAAGCATTGTGACAAAGTGTCACATAACACCAAAAGGAGGTTAAGTAACCCATGATAAACACATTATATTCTAATTCGCTGCCCCACTCAACCGAATGTAAAACATTTATCATGTAATAACCAACCACTTATGGGGTGTGTCAACACGAGCCGTATATAAAACGAACTAAGAGAACGGCAAAATAAATTTAATACCCTATGACAAAGAAACAAACAACAAAGAAAGAATATTATCCTTAAGGCAGCCATCCTTGGCTTTATCTGATTTCCATCGTCCGTGTCTTTTAAACAATCTATCAGTAAACTGAGCATTTGCTGCAGCAGCGGCGCCTCAAGCTCTTAGGCTATGAAGACCGTAATCTCGTCTGGAAAGGCCAATGGCCTCAAGAATAGAACAATGGAACAGAACCGCGGAATCTGTAAGATCCATCACTACTGCAGAAAGTAAGTGGACGAAAAATGAAAACTTCGCTATCTTCTTAAAAAGAAGCAACTGCGAAATATCGAAGAGTTAACAGTACAGGACAAGTATGTTTGAAGTAATATATCAACAACGAGTGCAAGGGTTTCATCAGGTTTCAAAACGCAAGAAATATTTGACACCACAAGGCATGCAAAGCAAGATGCTCTGGTTGAGTAAGAGCTACGTCAATAATTAATGAGTTTAAGAAAGTCTTAGCAATAACAACCCAAGCAAGCTCCGTCTCTATAGATGTCAGTCTTACTACTTTGGACAAAAATTCTCATGAAAGAATCGTCAAACCGAAAATTACACCTGCGCAATTCAACTCGTTAAAGCGAAAAAATCCTGCTTCAGCTAAACTAGCAGAAGCGGAACCGTAAGGTGCAACCATGCGCTGGATAACCCCAGAAGTAACCGGTTCTTTCTTTTTAACCGGATAGAATAGCATAGGTTTATTAACAAATAATTACATAGCAGCCCTTGAGCTGAATTGCGTAATGTCACTAAATAGGCTTGTAAAAATTATTTACAATGTGAAATATAATAACACTAAAAAAATCATTCGTCATATAAAAATTAATGTTCCTGGAGTTTGAACTTATTTTGGCGGCAGCACATCGATGGGATGAAAGTGTTCTGGTAACGCTTAGTATTTATGCGAGGAATATAAAATGTTTTCTTTCTCCTGAGATTATACTTCGATTGGTGTCTTTGTGGAGGTAGTAGATAAAATAATTTGTGCGACTGATCACGTATGATCTGGTTAAATAATTTGTCACACAAGTCATGCCTTCGCTGATGTAACGTCGTTAATTGGAAAATCTGGAGGTTTCGTTGGTAAGTCTCTCCTGGAGATACAATTGAGAGGACTCGTTTCTGGACCCTTTCTAGATCTTCGCTTAGGTACTTGGGAAGAGCGTGATTGAACACGGGAGTACAATATTCGAGCACAGGTCTGATGCAGGTACAATAAAACATGATGATGTCTTTCAAAGGTACTTGAGCACGTTTTAGCAAAACTATGAAATATAAGCGTTTGTTTGTCTTCTTTACAATGTTATTTATATGATCGTTCCAGAATAAGTTATTAGAAATAGGTAGTCCAAGAATCTTGACATTGTTAACAGTATCTAACTCCTTCCTATCGAGAGATATTGGGTCGAAAGAATGTTTTTGCTTCTTAAAATCTATAACCATCTCTTTGCACTTATCTGCGTTAAGCTGTAGTTTATTTTTGCATGACCAATCTAGGGCAGCAACGGCGGCACTTTGGATGATGCTGTGATTTCCATTTTCAACAACTTCAGCAAGAGTGGTATCGTCAACATACTTCCACGAATTTACGTTGGGAACTCTCAGGTCGTTTATCATTAAAAGGAAAAGCCAGGGTCCAAGTTTGGTGCCCTGAGGCACACCAGAGGGGACACGTCCCCATTCAGAAAAGCAATCGTTCGCTAGCTTTACCCGTTGCTTGCGGTCCATCAGAAAGTCAAAGACTCATCGTGTGACTCCAAGAGGAATTTGTAGGCTAGAGATCTTTTGGACTAGAATACGATGGTCGATTAAGTCAAAAGCATTTCTATAATCTAAAGGTACAATCCTCACCGCAGCACCAGTAGCATCAGTAGCTTCAGACCATTTATGTACCATTGAAATAAGGGCATGGGTAGTAGATGACTTAGGAATAGCTCCGAACTGGTCAGGTTCGATGATTGATAGGATGGCTGGGCCGATGTACATTGCAACAATAAATTCCACGGCGATCTAAGACAAGGCGGGACTGAGAGATATCGTTCTGAGATGTTTACTAACATCATCAGGTTTTACTTTAATCAAAGGAACGACGTCTGCCATCTTCCAGGAGGGTGGCAATCTTTGTTCGGCAAATGGGCTTATTACAATACAATACAATACAATACATACAATACATACTAATTGACCACTCTCCATAGGGGCTTTTCAGGGCCAATCTGAAAGAATCAACGAAACAACAGAACACAACAACAGCAACTGTTAAGAATCCCAACTGGCCGAAGGCAAACCAGTTGGCTATTTACAAGTGCAGCTGGGAAGTTGAACCAGGGACTACCAGGATCAAATTCAGCGAGTGGTCAGAGCGGGTCTTGAACCCGGTATCTCCGGATCTCAAGGCAAGCGCCCTAACCACTGGACCACACTGCCTCCGTGACGACGAAGTATTGAGCACACGGGCTCTGCCAGGACCTCAGCGAATTCCTTTAAAATCCAGTTTGACACACTATCAGGACCTGATGCCTTTCGAGGATTGAGTTTTTGTAGAACAGAATAAACATCAGTCTGAGAAAGCCCAGGTGCGACAAACTTCTCATCATGTGGAGGGAGAGAATCCAAGGGTTGATATTCCTGCATTGGCTCTAAAAGAGCGTTGTTAATCAGATTTGCGATTCCCTGAAGATCGAGAACATCAATTTGATCCAGATGAAGTTGGGAGCAGAGATCGTCGGAGCCAGCAGGAGTCATACCTGCTATTTTTTTAACGTCATTCTACCACTGACTTGGTTTAAACTCTTTTAGGTGTTGTACTTTTGATGAGAAAAAACGAACACGACAAATCTTTCTTTCGCGGTTCACACGATTTCGATATAAACGGAAGAGTTAACACTCTCTCATTCGGAACACTGAGAAGCCTTTTAGCAGATTCCAATAATTGAATAACAACTGGCGAATTACATGGGTCGGGCTAACCCGCTAAATCATGAAGAATGAACTTCATCTATAATGCTACAAGAAACACATTCTTGAATTAAACTAAGAAAAAACAAAGAAACATACACAATAGAAGCAGGAAATATAACAATCTCTTTAAAATGCAAAGCCCATTTTGTCCACGCATTGAAACCTCTCTAACACTTCTTAGCTGTATTGACGGTTTTGCTTTTAAGAAGATCTGCGGGGAGAACTTGAAACAAAGCCTTTAAACGACTGTCTTCAACATTGTGAAAACTAGGCTGGAAGGCCCATCTGACAAAATCTATGAGAAAACATTGCAAAAATAAATCTAAATCAATCCAAATAAAAATACGAGAGGCACTGTGCAAATCTGGACCACGCCACTCGGCGAAATTCCAAATTAAGAAGTAAAGCAAGCCACTCGGCCAACTAGTTTCATTCGAAACATAATGAAAAATTTGACGATACTACTTGAGCTCGTGAACTGGAAGATTGAACAGTGAAAACGTCACTGGAGTCAAAAGCCACTCGGCATACAGGCACTAAGAACCATGACTCCTAGCGTCAATTCTAACAGCTAGCATAGCACTATTAAACCTATCAGAACCAATGAGTAAATCCTTATAACACCCAAGGAAGTAAATGAACTCAACAACGTATGGTTAAAAGTCAAAAGGCCAAAAAGCATTAGACAGCCAGTCAAGGAAGTGTTGGATCACTCTCATAATACAATGTAGTGGCGGAACGAGCCAATTATTCTCCGCTGTCCATGACACTGAAAAAGCATCAACAGCTTCTGTACCCGGTGCACGAAATCTAGAATTAAATCTAGGAAGATGGGCATTGAATGCGTTTGCAAATTTATCGACAGTATGGGGGCCCCAGATAAGATCTAAATGGGCAAAAACCCTTGGGTAGTGAAATATCAAGCGCAATAGGACTCCCTATATCAACGATACGGACAGCACCTTGGTTGTCACGATGCCATTTAACTGACTTGCCCTGAACAGAATCCTTGAATGACGTCAAAGCAAAATGCACAGCTTTAAGCTCTCTCCGTGTAGAGCCCTCTTTTGCCTCACATGGACTCCACATGCGGTGGGAAACCAGCAACAAGGTAAGCACCACAGGCTACGTTACTAGCATCTGAAAAGCTAAATAAAAAAGGCGCCTGGTACGGCACTATAGCTCTAGAATTAAGGCTAACAATATTGTTTTTCCAGAAGAATATATCTGAAAGGCAGTCATTATGAAGCCCGACATTGAACCAAGAATTCCATGAAGGTCTGGAGTCTATGACTTTGTACAGAAAACGGATCTTAAGACGAGTCAAATTACCTAAGACTTGTGACATGGACATAATATGGCCTGCGATTGAGGCACAATCTCGAGCCGTAAGTACGGAGCAGATTGAAAAAATCTGTGTAAAAGAACCATAAAACTGGAATTGCGCATGTCGTTAATAGAAATCGAGCCAGAAACAAGATTCCAATGAAAACCCAACCATACAAGTAACTGGGTAGGATCCCAGAGCGATTTAGTGGAATTAGCCACAAAACCTGCATTACTTGACGATGTCTGCACAAACAACGAATGCTCCTTGGCAATTTGCCATGATTCACCCATGCCGCACCCTTCGTCGAGAAACACAACTATTTTAACACCATTAAACCTCCAAAACTTAACAAGGGGTCTAAGGCATTTGGTAAAAATGTAAGGGGTCAAACTAAGACCAAAAGGAAGAACTGTAAAGCACAAATATTTAGCAGTACCGGAAAAAACCCAGGAAAAACCCCAACCCTTAACCCCAACCCTTAACCCTAACCCTAACCCTAACCCTAACCCTAACCCTAAATGTCTGATGGTCTGGGAAAATATCAAAATGGTGATAACCAGACTTAAGATCAAAACTGAAAAGGAAATCGCCCTTGTTGACATATGATAACAAGACTCTCCAATCTTCGCACTTGAAATTTGCTTCCAAATAAGTCGGTTGACATGCATCAAATCGAGAACAAGTCTTTTCTTGCCGGACGATTGTTTCGACACAGGAAGCGGGTTAACAACATGCGGGACAAAAGGCACTTCAACAACTAAGTGATTGCCAACTAATTCAGATATAGCCGATTCGACAAAAGACGAATTCTCCAAAGCTGACTTATTGTTATGAAACAGCGCCCTACAAGCAGTACTAATAAAGGGGATCCGATAACCGAATTTGATAGTATCAGCTACAAAATTATTGGCGCCAATAGTATGCCAATAATCAAAGTCCACCCTTAAGTACAGGAGATGCAGAATTCTGTTCGTATTCAAATAGATTATGATCATAATCAAAATCCACTAACAAACTAGAATCTCTTTCTCTTAAAAATTCTAAATTGGAAAGATACATAAATACTTAACTTGTACTACAAGTTCGCGGGTGGTTTACCTCCAACGTTTGAGAGGAAACCAGAATTTGACTGGCCAGAACTTGAGGACCTGAGTTGTGAACTACCTCAGCACTCAGACCTGCAATGACCTTGCTGACCGCACGCGAAACAAATGTCGCTTGGATTTGCTTTGCTAATAGGTGTAAAGGAGCGAGAAGAGGACCTGAAGAGGAATTGAGGTTGGCCAGCAAATGAAGTGGTGCTGGCAGATGGCTGACTCTGCTTGACTGCAGACTTCACTTTCTGTTGTTGACGATCTTTTCGTTTGCGAAGGGCTCTTTGCTCTGCACGTCGAATGCGCTTTTCGTCCTCCGACCCGCTAGCCAATTCGTCCGAAAAATATTAGTTGACCATCCTAGCCAGCTGCGGACTTATCTGGCAATCTGATAAGTTTTTTGCGTTTCTTAATATCAGAATCTAATTCTTCCAGGTAACCTCGAACGACTTCAAGCTTCTTTTTACCGAGAGTGGTTGAAGCCGAGTGAACCTTCTCCGCGAGGCCCGAATTAAAATAGAACTGCTTTTTGTTCCCTTCGAATTTGAAGGATATTTTGGATTCTTTTTTTTTTTGCTTCTTAGCGATAGAATCACTATTTCTTAAGGAATCTTCTTGGATATCACGCTTCAAAGCGATCAACCTCTTATCAAAGCAATCCTTGAAGAGAACGAATGTCGATGCTAAATCAGTAGATCCGGATTGACTTTCTAGTGGACCGTGGAAGGCAGCACTCAAATAGAATCTTGCTGCGAAGACGAAGAGCCTCCATGAGGAACCTGTAGTTTTGATTCAGCTCTGTTTTCAGAATCCCACATAATTTAGAAGGCGAAGAGGCGGTCGTATGACTCGAATGAAAATACAAATGAAAACAACGCAATATATGTACCGACGCATTGTGACAGTGTCACTAACACCGAAAGGAGGTTACGTAACCATGAAAAACACATTTTGTAATACTCACTAAAAAACACGAAGAAGGTGTGAAAACGTTTGCAATTCCGAGTTGACATAGATACTGGCAACAAAGGAGACTAATGTTGCGCATGCGCCTCATGACCCCAAAAAACCCTTGAAATTTCAGTCAAATTCATTCGAAACGCGGGAACATGAGAAATGGCGGATGTAGTGCTGTCATCGTTAATATTCATCGCATGTTTCCAAAAAGACGGCACACAATGAATGCAAAGATGATGAGTCATTTGAAAGACTTGGGCATTACCTTATCTTTATGACTGATACTGGTTCAATACAACGCGAAATACGGCGAAGGATCACAAATGAAGCGAAGATGGCGAGTCAAAAGTGTGGCGATGAATTGCAGAACTGGCAAGGAGCAGAGGATAGTTTTGCCTTCCTGGCGTTGTTTTTCCTTATTTAAGAGACTTCAACTCAGAATGGAGTGCTGTTTGATAATAAAGTAAGTCGGATTTAAATTGAAATGTGAGTTTACATTCAAAAATATGGGCAAACTGGCGTTTGAAGCGAGGACAACGATAAATCAGCTAACAAGATGGAGTCGAAAAATGGCAGCCCACTGGTGAAGAACATCTCAATTCGCTATAAAGCTTCCCAACCTTGAAATTTTGAACCACATGGTCAAAGTTGAGTCGGGAATTGTTCTGGAGGAGAAATAGGGCTGATTTTGAATCTTGAAACGAACAGATGAAGCCAAGACGCCGTGAAGGCTTTACTTTACGAGTGCTCCAGATTACTTACATTTCCTTGGCAAAAAATTTTTTAATTCCCTTTTTCGAGACTTTTGTCATAGGCCGTGATACGGGAATTCCCGCTTGCTGCAGTAAGCCCAACAACCAAAGAAAAGATTTGTGTAAAGAAATTGTCATTAAAACTCTTTCCCCTAGCCCGCACCGAAAATGATTCTTTAAAGAATCATTTCTTGTAAGATTCGTAGCGCAGCGTCCTTTTCAGCGATCGCGCTGAAATTTGGCGTGTTTACTGGGGAGATATATCCCCAGTTTTCCTGAAAATCTCGGCTTTCTAGCTTTTATGACGCCTACATGACGGCCATTCTAATTCAGGCAATTTGAGCCGATGCAATGACCAAATTTTCAATCGATCGCCGAGCTCTCGCGAAGCGGTTTTTCTAAAGTTTTTCAGCCAAAAAATTACACTACATGCTTCGGAATAGATAAAGAAAAGGATTTGTGGTTCATTGGATGGGATTTCAAGCGTTAAAATCGCTGAAAAGGTAAGATTAAGAGTGATTGCCACTAAAAATCAAAGAAATCGTGGCCAGGGTCAAAAAATCAATTTCCCTCAGACTTTGTCAGTTTGAAGGCCTAGGTAAGTAACTAGAGGAAATCAAGTTAGTTTTTTGAAATATTTCATTTAACGGCAGAAAATCACGAAAAACGGTTATCGTACCGGAAGCTCAAATTTTCACTCCGTGAGAATCCAAAATTTCACACTTTTCAGCTCCTTGCTACACAGACGTTTACATCGCTGTGAATCTTTCTCAACTTTAATTGCATATATTGACTCTTCCTCAGCCAAGACATAGTGGTTATTTTTATCTCTTGTTCTTTCCGAGCGAACTGAGCCCCAATTAAGCAAACACACTTTCCTCATTAGTTGAAAACTCAAAAATAATCTATATCCAGCGATACAAAAAGCTGACCGGTAGTGTTTCAAATCTTCTGATATTTTAACCAAAGAGTGTCCAGTCATTGAGGTTTAAGTTTGCAGTTTCATTTATTTGGGATCTACTATCAGTTTTGAATGAAGGCCGGTCAAAACTCGAGAAAATTACAATTCAGCGCCAGTGAAATTTACAATGTGAGCTTATGCAACTCACCCCAAAATAGAAAACCAAATTTGGGTCAGAGACATCGCAATTAAGACAGTTAAATCATTTTAAGTTTTGCTTCGTTATATAAAATGTATCTATATCGATCATGAAAAACTAACTCGAAGAAAGTGAGGGAAACACGAAACTTTTACCCTCCCATGATTTGTCGCGCACGATCAAATTCGCAAATATTTTAAATCTGTTGCGTCAAATCAGTCATAAGTAAAACTATCTTAGTTGCTGATGTGAGACTTTGCTTTAATATGACAGAATTTCCTTTTAAAAGTGGTAAAGAAATAAAAAAAGGTCAGATTAGAAATCGGACCAAAATTAATTAATTTCATTATGTGTGTGAGACTGTGTGCAGGGGCACCCAACGAATCTGTTCCTCACATTATCTGTTCCCCAGAGGAATCTTGCTGGCTGGCAAAAATACAGGTGTTTCGATGAGCTGGCTGGGAAATTTTGTCATTGATAGAGGTTTTGCCTGGGAATTACTGACTTTTTCTAGCATTTCAACCCGAGCTGGTTGTAGAAACTCTGAAGACTGAGGACAACTAAAAAAACAAAAAAGAAAAAAAAAAAAAAAAGAACCTCTTCCCTCTCCCAGAGAGTAGTCACAAACATACGACGGCTGGTCAGAGTGATTGCGCTTTCGGAAAAAACCTGTTTTGTCCCGGTTTTGTCGCTTTTGTTCGGTCGTTTTGGATCGAGGGATTTGAAAGCGCGCGGAATTTCCTGGCTGGGAAATAACTTTGATCAGCTGGCTGGGAAACCAACCAATTTTATCTAGCTGGCTGGGAAATTTCTTGTGTGTCTTGCTGGGAAAAAGGAACAGATAATGTTTTCCCAGCAACACTGAAAAACACCTGAAAATGCCTTAATAACATTTATTTTCATTAACTGGGGTATAATAATACATTTTACAACATATTGGTCGTTGGGTGCCCCTGTGTATGTCGTCGTGGAAGCCAATAGGGTAATTGTTCCCACGGAAAGTAAATGTTACTTCTTGATCTAAATAAACAACGCACTTACTTCGGATGAAATCAAGGTTATTACTGGGAAGTACAAATTAAAAATGTCGTGTTCGTTCTTCAATATCGCCGGTGGAATTTGTGGCGCGGACGAACGCAGTAGTTCTTCGACTTCCATCATACTACTCACCCAGTGTAATAAGGAGATCAAAAAACACAAAAAGTCCTTGAAATTTTCCGGCGTTGAAACTGAAGTGGAACTTATCTTGGCAAGATGCGGGTGTTTTGAAAAGCCATCAAACTTCTTGGAAATGACCATCTGTCCCGCTCATCGGGCGCAATTGGGCATAGGTTGGCGAAGGCCAAGTGGTTTATGTAGCCTACCGGAAGTTGTTTCGGGTCACTGCAAGGACCTTCGGAAAGTACCAACAATGCAAAAAGGAATAAATTTGTCCCAGTCCATCAAGTTATTGGAACTTAAGTTTGTCCCTGTGGGCTCAGGTAAGTGATGAAGTGTTTGATGAACTAATAGCCAGTTGATTGCCATCATTTATCGGAGCCCGTATTCCTGCGAATGTCAGACACCCCGTATTCCGTTAGCAGCTCGCGCTGTGTTAAGGATTACGTACCGGCTTGTGATATAAAAGCAGTCTAACCAGATATAAAGCAAAACTCCAGTCTTTGGGTACGATTAAATAATAATAATAATAATCTTTATTTCTTAAGATAAAAATACATATCCTAAGTTACAATTAATAAGAAAGAAAAAATATAAACTCTAGAAACTATTTACATATCATATTTAAAAATTATTCTGTTACTAAAAACGTTCTTAAATCTGTCAGTGTGGATCCAAGGGACAGAGACTGACGTATTTCTAAGATTGTACCTCGTTTTCTTTTCCTTAGGTAAAAACTGGAAGAACGGACATTCGATCTTTTTTTGTAGAGTGTCCTGTCCGCCTTCTCTAGCAAGTCCCTGATATTTACATTTTTGGACGTATATATGTATCACTTTCTTTTCATACACCGGTCTAAGAAATTCTGTTTTACAAAAAGGTCGGAATCTGAGGCACCATAAACCGACAGAGCGTAAGAAAAATTTGGTAAAACTATTGGGTGAAAAACGTGATCTACTTCCTCCTGGGACATTCCTTCCTTACGTAAAGATCCTAATACGAATAATGACTCGTTGGCCTTAATTACCTTCGCGCGCACGTGACCACTGTATTAACAATTTTGTTGGAACACCTAATATGGGTAACTCTGCGCACTGCGGTATATTACTAACTGACGCGATGTCCTGACTGAAACCTTTCTTACGGAAAATAATCTCCTTGCATTTTGTTGGATTTTCCATTTCCATTTTGTTGGATTTCCAAAGTTTCCATTGATGGAAGAAAAATGTTAGGTTCGTTAAGAGCAAAACATATCACATTTTATTTTTCCCTCACCCCTTTCATCCTTCATCGTACCATCAGCCTTTCGCAATTGTATTTGTTTATGTTTCCAAAAATAGCTACAGTTAAATTTGGTACGGCTCCATCTAAAATTACGCGTCTTTGGGATAATTTCTGTGGTGTTAACAGCGTTCGCCCTTTTTTTCCCGGAAGGAATTTGCGTAAAATGTAGAAAGATGCTCAGCGTGTTTAAAGAACAGATACCTGAGACAGGACATATGACAGAAGAAGTTGCTAACATCGCAGATAGTTTGAGCGAGTTAAACCTGGTGAGTATGTAGCCCTAAGCAAAATGCTAAAATAAGAAATAGAAATGTGAAATCAGAGTATAAAAATAAACGAAGATCTCATTAACTAAAAATAGCGGCCGCTAAGCACAACAAACCAGATGACGGACAAACAGGTAGTAAGTGTAAATTTTTAATCATTCGTTCCGCTAGCAGCTGCTTTTCAGTGTATTGGGCTATTACTTTTCACTCTACTAATTGATCGTAGTTACTAGAGGCAGTTCACGTTGAAGGCTGCCTTGGAGTATAACGCTACTTTAGCCGTCTTCTCGCCTCGGCTAGTCGGGTCACCCTGTCTGGCATGTAAACGCTCCAATGTGTTTTCTAACGGAACGTATGAAAAATTGGCTCTTCCATGCAGGGTAGCTCAGTTGTTCGGGTAACTCGGTTAGGCGAGGAACCCTCTCTTTGTGTAAACAGACCCTAAAAAGACATAAATATCTAAGACAATAGAAAAAAGTACCTTCTCCGCCTCCACCCACCAGCCCCCCTAGTGTCGCACATGGAATTCAAACTTTTCTTTCCTTTTTCGCACTTCAGGTCCATCATGAAACTGATAGAGACATTTCTTTTTCCATTCCGGCCACTGATACTGAATGTAAAGCCAAGTCTAAACGAGAGAGTTTTTATGTACCAGACGAGGCTTCACAGGAAAGTGAAGATAGTTTAACCGACGTTCAAGACGAGTCCAGGGAACAGCTCAACCGCTTTCTACAGGTTCGAGACATCAGCCCAGTGCGCCACGTACTGTCAGTACCGTGGAATGAAGCACAAAGCCGTTCTAAGCGTCGATATGTGAGAAAAGCCAAGCAGTGCGTTTCAGCAGTTCTGGATGTCCTTGCTCCAAAAGACTCAAAATGCTTGTGGGATGAATTATGTGAGCGCAAAGGTTATCTAAGAACAACTGGTGGGAAAAGTCGGAAGGATCTGGAGCTTCTTGAAGCGTTTGCCGAGAGTTACTTAAACGCTCAGCACTGGAGTACTCGACGGCAAATACTCTCAATCCTGTCTGACAAGTTGTCTTTCAAAGAGGTGCAGGAGTTTATCCCAACAGTCACCAATTACCGCTATAACATAGCTCGACACCATACCTTGCTACACGGAGAGCAGAACCGATTCCAAGCCATGAATACCGGAGGATGAAAGTTGACCAAGGAAAATTAGAAGATTTCATTTCGTTCATCACAAGTCCGCATGTTCTTCATGATGTTCCTTTTGGCGAAAGGCTTTTGAAGCTATCAACTGGTGAGGTTATTAAGACCCCAAACGTGATCAGAATGATGATACCTGAGCGTATTGTTCAACAGTACCAACAATACTGTAGTGAAAGAGGTTTTGAGCCCATGAGCAAGCGAACACTACATAGAGTTTTGGATGAGTGTTCAGCGTCTGTTAGGAAGTCTTTACAAGGACTTGATAACTTTTCCGCCCAAGGAACCGAGGCATTTGATGACTTGGACAAACTGGTCGATAAACTGGTTGACTGTGGTAAAACGGAAGTCTGGGCGAGAGAAATGAAGCAACAGCTGCGCTCATCAAAGCAATACCTTAAGAGTGACTACAAGGTATTTTATTTCGTTACAAAATTTAGTATGAGGTTTGGCACAAGAAATTCACGAAAATGGGAGAAACATGATCCACAGCAGGTTTTGTGAACTACTTTCCCAAAGTAAAAATACTGTGATCTTGCTGGATATTTGTACTATATTTTTATTGTTATTATATTTTATTTGAAAGTTAGTATCAGAAGTAAATATAAACACCTAATGGAACGTGGGTTTTATTCGAGGGACGCTTAATTCGGAGAATGAGGGGGACGGGGGTGTCACTTATTCAAGAAAGTGTTGCAATTGAAATTGTATACGTAAAAACAACAATTGCGTTTTGTGTTGTCTTTGGTGTGTTTCAGGTCCATGTGGTTGAGTCGTCGAGCATTGCCGATCACTGTAGGACTTACGCCCTAAGTGATTCAACAGACTCAGACTTTCAAGCCTGCTGCGATCACCCACACAATGAGTCATGCGCGCAGTGCTGCCAGTTGCAGGAAGTCCTATCTACCTTGGAAAGTGAGTGTTCTCATGCACTTTGCAATGAAGAGGAGAAGGAGGACATGCTGCACACTATTAAGCAAGCAACAAATAACATCATGATCTGGAAATCCCATCAGTTGCGCTCCGTTCACCAGGATCAAGCCAAATGTTCTGTTTTAGCTAAAATCAAGAGCAAATCTGATGTGTTCCTTGTTCAGGATTGGGCGATGAAATACATGCCACGGAAATTTCGAGAGCCGCAGTCGGACTGGTTTGCTAAGCGTGGGTTACCATGGCATATTACAGTTGCAATCAGAAAGTCGGAAGAAAGCGAGCACTTTGAGTCTCAAACATTTGTACATGTCTTTCAGAATTGTACACAGTGCCGTCGTGGTATCTATAATGCAGGACTGCCTCGCCTCACTGAAGAAGGAAATGCCGCAATTAGAAAGAGCTTATTACAAGCAAGATAATGCGAGCTGTTACCACAGCAGGTATACAATCGTTTCAGCTAAACTAGCAGGTGACATCGCTGGGGTGGTTGTAGAACGGAACGACTTTTCCGACCCTCAAGGCGGCAAAGGAGTCTGTGACCGTCAAGCAGCAACTATTAAGGGAGATGTAGGAAGATATGTTAACGAGGGTCATGATGTGACAACAGCTGTGCAGCTGAAAACTGCCATAGAGTCTGGTCCAGAGTCTCGTGCGAAAGCTAGTTACGTCTCACTTAATACGTCAATTACTCCGCCAGTCAAATGGGAGGGTGTTAGCCTGCTTAACAACTTCAAGTATGAAGAGAGCGGAATACGTGCGTGGAGAGCGTTCAATGTGGGTCCAGGGAAGTTGATACCGTGGTCTCAATTTGAGGGCGTTTTGCAGATCCCGGAAGTTCTAGAAGTGCTTGATCCCCCATCGCAGACCACGCCATATTTCAAGAGCGTGAGACACAGGCATGTAAAGAAATCATCTAAACGGGATCCAGAAGCAACCAACGAAACCACCAGTCAAGACCAAGATGATGATGATAGTGAAAATGATCAAGCTTCACTACTTTTCCCGTGCCCCGAGGAAGGATGTATAAAAGCCTACAGCCATTTTACATCGCTACAAGCACATCTGGACACGGGTAAACACAAACGACTCCCTGAACAGGAAACACTGTATGACAAGGCAAAACGAGTTTACGCTTCAAAGCTAATAGATGAAGGTAGTAGGATTCCCACTGTACAGTTACAATGTGAAGAACAGAGCCAATGCTTAACTCCCCTTCCAATGGGATGGGCTCTAAAGACAATCACCAAGAAGGCTCGTTTTACGCAGAAACAGAATGAATTTTTGAAACAGCAATTTGAAATTGGCGAGCAAAGTGGACGGAAAGCAGATCCGAGTGAGGTCTCAAAATTAATGAGATCTGCAAGGGACGGGTTGGGAGTTCGTCGGTTTCAACCAGAACAAGTTCTAACAGGAAAGCAAATCACTGGATTCTTCTCAAGACTGGCAGCAAAGAAAAGGCTGGCTCCCAGTACAGTGAACCGTGGAGATTCAGACGACGAGGTCCCAGGAGAAGATAACAGGGCAGCGATGGCGCAGACGACCCATTCGGAAATCTGTGCGCGTGTGATGAGGGAGGTTTCTCTTCAGCACCCAATTGTATCCTCGTCAGGCTACAATATCTGTGAACTCATGCAAGCGTGCAAGAAGAAACCGACGTCGCCAAGTGTGGACATGTTGCGTAGCATTTGCATTGAACTGGGCTTGGATGTCTCCGATATAACGCAAAGACGAAAGAATCCGTATATCAGTCGTTTGTCGCAGCTTGTGGACGAATGCAGCTGTGCCTCGTAAAACCGAGAGAATTAAATCAGCTGTTTACATTTATGCGATTATTTAGTAGGTAATAGGTGAGGTGAGGTGAGGTGAGCTTTCCATAGAACCTTACAGTGACTGAGCCCCGGGGGGGAGGGGGGTACTCCCTTATATGGGCTATATAGGTATCTGCCGCCCCAAAGGGCATGGCTTTTTAGCCGTTTTGGTCATAGATAGGGTATCGATTTTGGCCATTTTGGTCATAAACAGGGTATGGTTTTGGAACTTTAGTCTTGAATTGAGTATGTTTTCTAAGAACAAGCTACGTTTTCATCATTATCGATAAGATCATCAAAAGCCCTTCATAAATTATGTTTAGGGTAACCGTGCCAGCCGCAACGGTCATTAATAGGGTATCGAATTTTTGCTCAGGTCGTAAATAGGGTAGGGAAAATCACAAGTTTTGGTCATAAGTAGGGTACGGGTTTTGGAAAGCGGGCTTCACACCTCCACCCAATTTTTCTGGGAGTACCCGCCCCCACCCCACGGGAACCGAGCCAAATTCTGTACACTGCGTACGTTACTCTAAACTATTTAACCTTCAACCAAACATAACGATGCTCGACAAGTGGGATAGATATTCGTAAGCAGCACGTGTAAGTTAGCTAGTTTCTGAAAATATCTACACCGTGCCAAGATAGGCCCATTTCTCCTTAGGTTCCGGAAAGCGGTATGACGGAAGTTGGGTTGACTACATGTTGTACTTTGTTGGTATGCAAGCGAAATTCCACCGAGAATCTAAAGAATGAACACAAAATCGCTTTTGAATATGTCGTGACACACTCTGCAATACACTCTGGTCATTGAGGTATAAGTGCTTTGTTTATTTAGATACCGATGCAATATTTACGTTTAGGAGGCATGAATTAAGTTGCTCTTCCGTGATAAATTTGTGTCTCTTAGGGCAGTTTGATTTCATCAACATGTTAACTGGCTAATCCAATCTTATTAAAGAAAAATTTCGCACATCAACAACACAGATACTTTAAACTATCACCTGGTTTGGAGTCAATAACTTTACGTGTTTGTACTGTTGTTTTAGCAACGAAGTTGTTCAACTTGTTCGTGCGTGACACAACGAAGCGAGAGCCAGGGTAGATTAGAGTGTGATTTAAGTTTGGTGTTCCTTGTCTTTTTTCCTCTTGCACGGGATGGTCAAGATAAGTGCTATTTCTCTAACGTTTCACAGGCGTCAAACAATTTAAACCCGTTTTGTGATGTCTCTGGCGTTTTCTTGTTGTCGTTGTTTTTTCCTTGCATGGGGGGAATTGTGTTACATCAGCTTACGTTGTAAATTCAATGGCGCTGAATTGTAATTTTCTCGAATTTTGACCGGCGTTCATTCAAAACTGCTACTAGATCCCAAATAAATGAAACTACAAACCTAAACCTCAATGACTGGACACTCTTTGGTTAAAATATCAGAAGATTTGAAACACTACCGGTCAGCTTTTTGCCGCGCTGGATTTGGATTATTTTTGAGTTTTCAACTGATAAGAAAAGTGTCTTTAATTAATCGGGGCTCAGTTCGCTCGGAAAGAACAAGAGATAAAAATAATCACTATGTCTTGTCCAAGGAAGAGTAAATATATGCAATTAAAGTTGAGAAAGATCCACAGCGATGTAAACGTCCGTGTAGCAAGGAGCTGAAAAGTGTGAAATTTCGGATTCTCACGGAGTGAAATATGAGCTTCCGGTGCGATAACCATTTTCGTGGTTTTCTGCCGTTAAATGAAATATTTCTAAAAACTAACTTGATTCCCTTTAGTTAGTTACCTAGGACTTCAAACTGATAAAGTCTGAGCGAAATCGATTTTTTGACCGTGGCCACATTTTTTTAATTTTCTTTGATTTTTAGGGACATTCACTCTTAATTATTTAGCGAAGCAATTGCGTGTCTGCGAGCACATGTCCTGTGATCTCACAGAATTGTGTTTTTCCTCAAAATATTCGCTTGTTTTCGCTTTCGCTCGCACATATTTACCTTTATTACATGTCCAGTGAATAGTTTTATCCTCTGGGATAAATTTTCCGTCGAAAAATCGGTTATTTGGGTGGTTTTTGGCAAACAGATGTTCATCATTCGTAATGCGATCGCTTCCGTTGCCGTTAGCAACGGGTCGCAAATTTGCCTTGTCATCACCTTATCACATTACGCATTGATCGCTAATCCGATTATCTCAAAAAAATCCAAAAATATTCGTGCCTCATCAGTTTTCGGTCAAATTTACGGCCAAGAAAGCTGATAAATTGAAGAAAATTTTATTTTCCAGCCAAAAATTCGTAATCAACGCTAAAATGACCAATTTTTGCCTGGAAAACTTTTTTTTTTGTTATTTTTCTTAAATTTTTTCGTTCAACTTTCGCTTTTATAAAAGGTTTCAGTTGTCTGTAAATAAGTTATATGCTGTTGGAAAGCTTATTTTCTTAGCTTTAAAATGATGTATTTTTTTCCCCCTAACTTTAAATATTTTTTGAGAAAAATAACTTTTTTTGGCGATGGCAGATTTACCGCGGTTTTCTCGCGGTTGGGAAGGTAGGGAAAAGTGTTAAAAGTGGCAAGGCTCAACACAGCAGGTTTCGTGTGACACGGTGTTGTCCACAAAATGGCTCCAAATCTTGTTATGATATCATCTCACTCTGCCCTATTGTGTCTTTGACATGGCACACTTTCACGTCTGTAAATTAAGCCACTGAAAAAGCATTAAATTTGAAGCTTTTTTCAATTTGCATTTTGTCATATTGCCGTAAGCTGCGAGAGTTTCAAGTTGATGAAATGACGCGCAGAAGTAATTCTAACTCGGAGAACGAGACTCAAGTCGGCATCTCATGCGTTCTCGTGGCCAAATCTTAGAAAATATTTCGTGATACGGGAATCGCCTTTAACAGCCGACACACAAATATCAGAGGAATAACTTAAGTTAAACAGTTTAAATTTAAAAGTGGCAAGGCGCGCGCAAGCGACCAGCAAAGTGAGCCTATTGTCCTATTGAAATCTGCAACTTCGAGCTAGTTGTTTGTTGGAAGAACAGTCATAGGACGTCCCCTCAATGCTATCCAGTCATTGTGGATACATCAAATACTAATTTTTCACAAAAATATGGAGATTGACACTGATTCGCAGTTAAATTATTTATTATTTATTTATTTACAATGCACTTACACGTTTTCTTGGTATAAAATTTACCTACTCATCTCAGGCAAAGTATTATTTACATTTGTACAAAAATGCTTCAGGCGAGGGAAAAAAAACGAAATTATTACAGATAACGTAATTATATACACTATACCACCAATAGAAATAAATGGTATATAGTTAACTATACTAAAAAGGAGATTGACACTGATTCATATATAAATACATTCCAAAATGACATAACCAGGTAAAACATTTGTGAATGTAATCCATAATGTGAATACATTCAAATTAACAACAATCTCCGAGAAAGAATAATGTTATATTCTTAACTTTAAATAGTACTCAATCTACAGAACAGGATATCCCATTCAGTTGCAATATTTAGACTTATAATACCGGAGTACATACCAGCAAGTATCGGTAAGGAAATCAGTACTGAGCAAAATAGTGTTCAAAAATTGCTTTTTTAAAATAGGATTTTAGATGTGCTGTTTTGATTATAAAGAGGAAGTCATTCCAAAAGTATTTTCCAATAATAGATAGGCAGAATTTTCTTACATTGGCTATAGCATGAAGAAATAAATACTACAAAGATGCATCCTGAGTTGAATGATTATGTTGCTCCGAAACCAGTAATATAGAAAAAATTACATGGCTTATCGCCACAAAGACGATTAGGCACAAATAAATGTGTACATTTTAGCAATATCGTGAAATTTCAATAGACCTAAGGAAACATAATGTGGGATGGGGGAACATCATGAATGATTATAATAACTTTATTTTTTGAATTTTATAAGGTGTGACAATGGGTTTTCATAATCACT
>NC_090869.1:47342924-47345424 GCF_036669935.1 Montipora foliosa | reverse complement strand
CAAGAAGAAGAAGTATAACGCACTGACGATTATCAATAGCACGCATGACATCATTATGCACACGTACAAGAGCAGTTTCACAGCTATGGAAAGGCTTGTAGGCCGACTGTAGTGGCTCGTGAAGGTGGTTACTTAGCAAGTACTCATGTAAGCGCACAGCCACGACTTTTTCAATCATTTTTGAGACTACTGTAAGGTTTGAGATCTGTCTGTAATTTTTAAAGATTTCGTGATCTAAAGAAGGTTTCTTGAGTAGGGGTGTAAGGACAGCAGTTTTAAGAGAAGGAGGCAGATAACCAGATTCCAGAGATAAGTTAACGATCTTACAATGTTTCGGTAGGAACATTTCAAAGTATTCTTTCATCAGTGCGGAAGGAAGTGGGTCTAAGATGCATGATTTTAAGACGACCTTATGAGCAATCTTAGACAATTCATCAGTAGATGTAGGTGAAAAATTATTTAGTTGGCATTTTAGTGAAGGCGAGTCAAAGGTGCAGAAGAGATCAGGAGTCAAGTGAACTTTAATTTGATTTTGGATGTCAATAATTTTAGTTTCGAAGAATTCAGCGAAATTGTTTGCTAATGCTGCAGCTGACGAGCATGTTGGAAGAAATTTCTCTGCCTTTCTATGTCAAAGACGGTCAACATTGCGAAATAGAGCTTTGCTATCGACACCGGCTTCATTGATAAGATCAGACTGGAAGGTCAATCTGACTGGAGGGTCCTGGCCACCATACTGATGTTCGAGCTCTAGCTTGACACTTCGTTATGCTGAGATGACCGGTGTGAATGTGGTCAAGTATCTCCAGTCTCAGAGATCTTGGAATTATCATGGTAAAGGTAAAGATACACCTTATTTAACGTCGGAAGTTCCTTTACTCTCTAGAGAGTATTCTCCCAGGAAGCCGACGGTGCGCTCATTTTACCCCCCTCTTTTCCTTCAGTGCTCCGTTTTAAGGGTATTTAAAGCCACTTAGGCTACACTGAAAGGAAAGAAGTCGAAACAAGGATGAGAGATCCAGGAATCGAACTCGGGACCTTATGCAACAAGGCCGCGCACTAACCAACTGTGCCACCCTTGCTACTTACCATGCGCTCATCGTATAGAAGCGAGTCACCAGTAAGTGTCAGATGGGCCCTGTTCTCTCAGTAGGGACTCAGTAGAGGTTGATGTGGCATATATGTTGGCTAACCCTGAGTGCAATAGGTCCTGATTGGCCCGCATTCTTCATCATCGAGTTGAGCCTTTCGTATCTTTGACAGTCTCTGTATTGTTGCTGGGAGTGTAAACACTGTTTGGGCTGCAAAGGTTTCCAACTCTTCCACAAACTGCTGTACATCAGCGGGTGCGCGAGAGAGTGCGTCAGCGGCTAGCTGGTGTTTCCCAGGCACATACTGAACAGTGACACTGAACTTCATCAACCTCAGGCGGAAACGCTGTATACGTGATGGTGTCTTGGACAGCTCAGTCTTGTTAAAAGAGTTTCAAGGGGCTTGTGGTCAGTTTCTAAAACAAAATTCATGCTTACAACATAGTCACTAAACTTCTCGCATGCCCATACTGATACCAATGTTTCTTTCTCGATAACAGTGTAGCGTTTTTCGGTATCACGGAGGGATCTTGATGCATAGCATATTGGGCTACGTCTTCGTCATCTTGCATCTTGTTGGGACATACTAGCATTCATAATATCGGGGTCCAATGTGAGAGCACTACCGGATTCATATGCAGTTCCCTCTCTTGACTCTAGAAAACCATCTTTGCTTACACGAGCTTTGGTGAACTGTCGTCTCCTCTTTTTGAAAGCCTTTGTTTGTTCGAGATTTTTGGCTTGTAGTCTCTTGTAGTCCATTTTTTTAATTTGACTATTGATGGTGGACCCACGGTTAATAGCAGCAGTTTCTAAAACTTTTACAAGGGATTGTTTTCCTAAGTTTTTCGTGCTATGGCACATGCCATTCGCTGATCAGCACTTTCACTACCACCATAAAATCGAATTTTGGGGTTTTTGGATCCGATGATGCTATTAAGGCTTTCATTTCTTTGTGATGATGCGATAAGTGCACTCTTTTTTTTTACAACCTACTTACTTGAATAAATTTCAAACTTTCTTAGGCTTTTTTCAGGTTTTCTCTATTCAAGTCTTTACCATAACGCTAGTCTTTGTGCTTGTAACTGCCTGCATCCTTTTTCTGTCCGCACCTTTCTTTGCAATTTTCATGAATCCCAAAAGCACGAAAAACAGTTGCTTTGGTAGACTCTTGTAGGCCAGCTATATTCCATGCATTCTGGGAAAAAGCATAGCTAAAACATTTGCCGAGATATTCTGGGAATTTATTGGAAAATACTGACTCACCATGTGGAAAGAATCTTTCAGATTTAAGTTTGTACAGGTGGTTTATTAGTGTGCATTTATTCTATTTATAAGGGACTTCTTCTCTGATTCGTGAATTTGTAGAGGAGTCATCATCTCCAATAAACACAGCATATTTAACAGGT
>NC_090869.1:47322924-47330424 GCF_036669935.1 Montipora foliosa | reverse complement strand
AAACTTCTGGAAGTAAAGACATTACAATTTAGAATTAAAAAAGCACGAGACTTTCAAATTATAAATTATAAAAATTTATACTCAAGAATTATGGGTCGCTCTCAGCGCGAGTTTTTCGTGGTGAGCTAAGACTCGGCAATTTTCGTTAATTTGTTAGTTGACATGCACACAACACGTTTTAAACAGTGACGCCGGTTCGATGTCAACCTGGTTCATAATGAGCGGCAGCTGTTCACCACCTGACGAATAATTTACCCTAAAAATAGAACTGTCCGAAAAAGAAATAAAGAAAAGAGGAAGGCTTTATCTGAGGACCTGTAAGCAGTTCTCCTGCATGGAGTATTGCTACATGTTGCCGGATGCCAGACATGGCCAACACGGGAAGTCATTTCGCCCTTTGAACCATTAACATCTTGAGATAGAAAAATGGAACCCCCAGACGTTTGACTGAAATAAACTCCCGCTATTGCGGACTCTCGCTATTACGGACTTACGGACACTTTATTCGTGCCTAACGTTACAATTTTATTGTTTTCTCTCTCGTTATAGCGGAACCGAGCAGCATCTTGGAAAATTTGCACACATATCAAGTCTATTTTTTCTGCTTTTTTTATTCATAGAGGGGAGTTTAAGTTGCTAATGAATTTAGTCTCTTTGGCGACAAAGTGGTAGAAGTTGCAATTCAAAGGAGAAGTACACAGAGCCGATTGGAACGATATTTCAAGGCAATGTGATAGCTGATGCAATCACTAGCTGATGTTTAGGTTTTTCCTTGAAAATAATTTTTTTAGAAATGTAGGTTACTGTACGTCAGTACAGTAGGAAACCAAAACGATGATGGACATTGCTGCAACATACGATGACTGTTTTTTACGTACTTAGTTTTGTACACAAAGGGTACGTAACTCCTGTTCTGTTAAGTTCTTCTGTTTGTAAATAAAGTTCTGACGCTCTTTGCGTGCGACAACGGGTCTGAAAAAGTACTGGAGTTAATGAAAATGAACACACCTGTGACCCCCTTCTGTAAATATGGTTTAAAATAAAAATTCTCACGCACCCCGCTATTACGGACTCTCGCTATTACGGACACCAAATCGTGGTCCCGAGGGTGTCCGCTATAACGAGAGTTGACTATTAAGAATTTGTTATGACGTTTTTTGCTATATAGTTATGATAGGCTTATTGACCTTTCATTTGCGATCTTTCGTTTTGGAATACATGGCATCGAAGCATTAAATAGTCAACTTTTATCCAGGAATTCAAATGTTAACAAAAAACAATAAGGAAAGAAAATCGTTTTTCAATATTTATTTCCCGGCTATCGTCAAAAAGCTTTCACAAGTTTCTGTTAATGTATATATTTCATCATGAATTGGAATGGTTCCTGAATTCGTTTCGATTAACACTGGCTTATGACGGCTTAATATTCCTTGTCACAGTTCAGCTCACGAGCAGAAAGGCAAATCTTCCTTCGCCACTGCGCTCTCTTTTTCTGTAAAAATAAAGGGGAAAACTTCTTTAAACTTAATAAACTAAGATAACTGAATTCACAACAGATATGACATAAAAGAGGCTTACAACCAAACCAACAAAAAAAGGAAGGGGTTTTGGCTTGTGAAAATAATTAGTACTAAAGAGTTAAAGAACTAAGAAAGACAATTAACATGCAGTAAATTACAATACTAGTGTCCGCGGCACACACACCAAGTCTAAACCAAAGAACACGAACAAAAACAAAAACACTAACAGCATTATCCACCAATAAACATCAGGGAATTAAACTTAAAGGCTAATTTGCTTCTTTTAGTTATTTAGTGCTTACACCAACGACAAACTGCCTGCGCCGTCAATTCACACATCCTTAAGAAAGAACGATTATTAATTACAACCTGCATCCTGAGTTTTTCGTTCAACGCATTGAACTCCTTGGGGCATTTCTAAAGGAATGAAAATAGCAAAGAGGTTCTTCATGAAACATTTTTGCCTCTATTTTGAAGGTGGTAGAATTCAATAAACAATAAAATTCCTCATCATTGAGCACTTTGCATCACAATACTACGCTCAGAAAGTTTGTCAACTGACCCGCTTCCCTCTCACCACTTCGCAAGCGGGCACGGTGAAGGCCCCTACCTCCAACAGTAAGGAAAAGAGTAGAAGAATGGAGCAACAAAATAGAAACAGTGTCTTCATTATGATTCTTTGGATACGAACTGAGTTTCATTGAAACCGGTATTAGCTTAAAATACAAGCATGATGCAAGTCATAACCAGCTGTACCAACAGCTGTCTACAATTCCCAGTAGAGCTGATAGCTGCTTAAAATTAATATTGTTTCTGTATTATCATAATAAATGCTTTGAACAACGACTCGTTTTTTTGTTAAATTGCTGCCACTATATTCTTTCGTAGAATTAAGGAACAGTACAAAACGATTGCGCGAGTTGTCAGATCTCTAGTCGATTTTTTTTCCAGGATCATAAAACACTACATGATTGTTTCAGAAGTTAAAACGTTTGAAAGACTTTGCAAAAATCATAAAATACATGTGGCATTATTTGTCCGTGGAAACTCTCCACTAAAAATGCGGATAAATCTCAATATCAAAATTTGAGAAACTTAGCCAGAAAGATTTTGTCACAAGGCAGTTATGCATAACCGTCTCGAATTCTCCCAACTCCCCATCGTGTTTGGATGAAGCTATGGATACACGGAAAACGTCCTCTATTGCTTAAGTATTTCACTTAAAAATATAGGCCACCAACTGAGAAAGTCGTTTTTAAGCTATGTGAACAGTGTTTTTAAACACTGTTAAAACTTTTTACTTTTTATCTACGTCTAATTCTTAAACGAGAAATTATTTTGACATGAGACACATTGCCTGTCGTCCTTATGGAAAAGTGACAGCTTCTTACCGCGTTCAGAAAATATTAGTAAGACCAAGTTATCATGATATTATATGTAAATTAGGTATAGGCGTACAGCCAGCTGTATGCTTGTCACGAAATAGGCCGTATGTTAGCTGGAGCAATGAATTGGTTTGAATTTTTTTTAAACCAGTTTCAATTTTATAAACTTTCTAAAAAAGCGATTTTTTTTTTTTAGGGGGTGTATCCTCCCTGATCTTCTCCAGTACCTCCATCCTTCACACATCTTTGTGTCCATTGTTTTCTAAACCTGACACGTGCAGACCGTAGAGACTAACCGTAACTCGAAGTAAAAGCTTACTGTTCTAAAATGGGTGCTTAGACTTAAATACTGCTTCTCAGCGCTATTTGAAATGGGTGCTTTATAGACTTAACACAGTTTATCAGCGCTATTTGTTGGCAGTCTGCAGTCATCATACACCTCCTGAAATGCTAACTGTTTCAAAGAAGTCCGTCAGTAAACCTAATTGAGAGTTTAATTAACCCGAATCATTAAGCTCAGCACTTAACTCTAAAACCTAAAAATTATTGTTCACATGCATAAATAATTATTATTGTCTTTGATAGCATCAGAAACAACAATCCATCACAATAATCTTAAAATTATTTCTTTAGGTATGTATAAACATACTTCATAAAATTAATTACAGAAAGATACCAAATATGTTAAAATGGGCGGTGTTCTATAAAATTAAATTAAACTGGCTTGGAAAAAAAAGAACTATTCAAACCAAAAAAAAATTAAACCACAGCATATACCTTGACCAGTACTATTTACTTTCAAGTGAAGCTGTGATCTTCGCAGTTATGAACGCAATTTTTACAATCGCGTAGAGAAGCCTGAAAAATTTAGGACTTCAACGGGGTTTGAACCCGTGACCTCGCGATTCCGGTGCGACGCTCTAACCAACTGAGCTATGAAGCCACTGACGTTGGGAACTGGTCATTTGTGGGTTCTAATGGTCCCGTGAGGAATGAATCAATGATGAAATGGTATATGAAATGAATCATATATAAACTGCGGATATGACACCGGAATCGCGAGGTCACGGGTTCAAACCCCGTTGAAGTCCTGAAATTTTCAGGCTTCTCTACGCAATTGTAAAAATTGCGTTCATAACTGCGAAGATCATAGCTTCACTTGATTTCATATCCGCAGTTCATATATGATTCATTTCATATACCATTTCATCACTATTTACTTTGTTCGCCGGAATCATGCATATGATCAAAGGAACAGAATTCCTAACGATTTTAGCGGAGCTCCGCGCTCGCGGAGCACCATAGCATAGGGTGCGTCGATTGACCATATTCCGGAATAGGAATACATGGAATAAAAGTTACAAATCCTTTGTTTTTACGGAGATTCACATTAATTTAAGATTGTTAAACGTCTGCTAAGATGCGCATAGAGGAAAATGCCCAGTGGCATCTTTTGGAGAAGATAAAAGAACAATCGCAGTACTGTGGTGATTGCCAGTAACTGGGTATTTTGAAATTTGGTGTTCAGTTCTGCCCAGATTCCCTTATCTATTACCAGCAGTTTTTCAAGGGTGCCATTCTGTGAAGTTTAGAAGGCCCTAGCCACCGGAGAAATTCCGGTTTAATCCTGTTAACTTTACTTAACGCGTTTCCTCGATTAGTGTGACTAAACACAGTTTTAAAGCAGTGCTCGTACTTCCATTTCTACCATATTTATGCAGTTTTTACCTGGAAGCTCAAACTTGGTCAAGTGGGTCCACGAAGGTTTACATTTTTCTTCTGCAGGCTGTTACCATGGTAACGCATCTAGATTAAAACAAAGCCTATTGGATGCTTATTCCTCCTTTATGCAAAACTCACTCAATAAGGTTTTTTTTTGCAGCAAATATTGCGTACAGCTGTTATCATAGAATTTGAAGAGACAGATTTTTCATAATTCGCTGGTAGATGTTTTTTAGTTTTCCCATTTGTAGTTTTCTGCACTTAAACGATGGAAGCGAATTTACACCGCATTCTCAAGACCATCGTGAGAAGGAGAAAAAAATGCGCCATATCATTTTGTTTTGTTTGTCAAAATCCGCCCCGGACTTTAATGAATACCATTGACAGCGGAAAAACTGAGTTCAGCCACCTTAGCCAGTGCGGAGGGTGTAAAGTGCAGGTTGCAGGTTGCAGGTTAGAGTTGCACACAGGATATTTGGTTCACTACAGTGACTACGGATGGCTTTGATTGTGTAAGATATTCACACCTCACGCATTGGTTTGAAAAAGTTAACAAACTTTTTCAAAGCTTTTGGCATGCTGTCACGCATGCGCCACCGGTTACTGGTGACACTGCTCCTTCAATCCATTTCGTTTTTTAAAAGCTATATGTAAATTATGTCAAAATATAGTATGTAAGAGGTCAGCTTGCAACAATTCGGAAGCAAATGATCTAGGAAAGCAGGAACCACATCAAGTGTTTTTGTTTGTGAACAGCACACCTTGAAAACTATTATTTTTAAATAAGTTAACGGTTTGTTTTGTTTTTGTTTTGTTTTTTTAACGATATACGTGTAGGGAAAACTGAAAAAGTTTGTTGCGCTATTTTTTTTCTTTTTTTCTCCGGTAAGATTGATTTTGAAAATAGGGTTTTCAAAAATAAACCATGTAGGACTTAATACTCTTTTCATTTGAGTTGATGCAAATAGAAATTTACCATGTTAGGGACCTTCAGCTCGCCACGCTTTTGAGACACGGACGGCGACCGGACGTTTACGTTTTCGTTTATTATCGACAACGTTTGCACATCAAGTCGAACACTGTAGCCTATCCCAGATTTTTAAACTAATCATCTCTAATGCAAAAAATATACTTAGCAATATAAACGTGGTTTGGTGAACACAAGTTAAAAGGGAAAACAGCTTACTTCCGGTTGACGTGCCAGTCTCGTAAACGTCTGGTATATATCTTTTTTACGAACGTCTGGCCCTGGAATGACCGTACACCAGCACTGAATACCTTTTGTTTTACCTGACAGGTCCATTCCTATTAAAACCGGATTAGCACAAATTGAACTCATTTTCGAATGGGCTACGTTGTACAAGTAGCCATTCCTACTCTGTAGAGAGATAATTTACACTTACAGAAAAAGTCAAGCCTTTTGGAATCATTTGTAGTTGAACTGATTATGTGATGGAGGGAAGATAAATAATACTCTGAATCATTTTTGAATTTAAAGATGTGTTGTTCTGTTGAGTTATTGGGGGGTGGGGATGGTCACAGATTTCAAATCCGTATAGAAAACCGTTTTTTGCTTGTAGAATTATAAATAAACTACCGTTTCTACTATGTTACCAGTTAAGGGAGGATCAAAAATTCTGAATCCCCATTACAACCATAAACAGACTGTATGCTGTTACCTGCTTGAGGGGGATCAGAAATTTTGAATCCTTTTACAACCATGAACAGATAGCGGTTTTTGTCCAGTGTCGTGATGGAGGATCAGAAATTCTGAATCCTTTTACAACCATGAACAGATAGCGGTTGTTGTCCTGTGTCGTGATGGGGGAACAGAAAATTCTGAATCAAGCACGATGGGTGCATAATCTCTTTTACATGAAATTGCACAATTTGACGGAATTGGAAAATTGGATGTATTGTTCCTCGTGGTCTCAAGTCTTACTTTTCTCCTTCCAATTAGCCTTTTCAGCTACAAATACCAATACTGTTCTGAATTTCTTCAAATTAGAACGCCACATTTTAGTTTGGAACGCGTTTAAAATGATCATAACCAACTCGGCGCGTTATCTATCTCTTCATATCGAGCGCACCCTCGTAATTGTTAAATATGGTTCAGTTCATTTTTGCCACCACTTTGCTAATCCAATTTAACTTTATTCTTTGTAGTTGCTGCTGTCATTTTTTAGTGCGAAGTCCGAAGGACGGAGAACTATTAGGTTTAGAATGGGGCGTGATACGTCAAGTAAGCAACATAAATTTCCTGATCAAAATCCCGGTGTCAGATGTCAATATCCCAAATGGTCGGACACAATATGATGCCTTACTTGACCCAAAGAGGTTGAAAATTCTTCAAATTCTTTGTTAGACCACGCGTAGTGGTGGGTAAGTATCTCGAAATATTTCATGTAGGGGTAGGTGAGTCTGCTGGTCTTTAGAGAACAAACTGGGAAATGTCGCTGACCTACTCCCCTAAAGGTAATCTGTGGTCGATATTCGAAATCGTCGACGGCGAGAGAAGGGTGAGTCGCGTGTCTCGTTCTTAGCGGATCAGTCCGCCATTTTGATGTCGCTTTGCTGTGGAAGTTCACCTTGTACGAACGGATGTACGGACTCCACAACAATTTATGAAAGGTAAAAGAATTTTCGCTACGCATGAAAGGGGATTTTTGGTCTATTTTGTTTCTTCTATTTTATCTGGAGGGAATCTACCTGCCTACTTTACAACAACAAGCACGTTTATGGCAATTAAATTACTATGTGAGCCTTTGGTTTACTCAAATGTGCCTTTGTCGCTTTTATTTTCCTTTGCTTTTAAGATTGGCAAATGATTTTGAAACAAATCCCGTTGATCAGCGCTCTGGACCAAGGCCACT
>NC_090869.1:47275424-47317924 GCF_036669935.1 Montipora foliosa | reverse complement strand
AACAAATTATGTACCGTTCCACTACACCCCTTTTTTGCACCTCTCTGCGATCCTTCCATCAGCCCATGCTCTTCCAGATGTTGATCCGTGGGACCGAGAACACACGAAGTAAACCACTTATAAGCCGCATTTAAACAAGTGATTGGTCTCTGATTGTCGCTGGTGAATTCCCCCGGTTTGGGTATCAAAGATGTTTTTCCCTCAGCAAACCAGGATGGATAGTCATCATCACTTCTCGAGATCGCTTCAAACGACCGGGCCATGACTTCGTATAGCACTTGCGCACGCTTCCACCAGTAGTTGACCAACTTGTCCGTCCCCGGAGCACTCCAGTTCTTCTTCCTTTTCAATATCCCTACTGCTTCAGCGGTTTCTAGTGTCCAGGCCTCTTCTGTCGGTAGAGGGACCTTACTAAAGATCGCATCTCTCACTTCGTTCAGCCATTCAGCCTGGCTATTCCCAGTCTCCTCTCCTTCCCACAGTTCTCTCCAGAACGAACTCGCTTCTTCAATACTCCCGAACTTCTCTCTCTCCTCTACAGCGGTGTTTCCATTAGCTCCCTCATACTTGGGGCGATCACAGTCTTCGCATTTGGCTAGCATCTCCCTCATATTAGCATACACACGCCCTGCATCTTCTTTAAACTGTTGATTTAGAACCTTCGCTTCTTTATTCTTCTTATTTCTGCCAAAAGCTCTTTTCAGTTTCCTCAACGCACATTTCTGCCTTTCCATGTAATTCACAAGTGAAGCTATGGATAACTCTTTGCATTCTTGTTGTAGGATCGCTCTGTTCCTTTTTCCTCTTTTCGTCATTTTCCTGTTTTCTTTCAGACGCTCGATTTCAGATTTAGCCATTGAGATCTTTTTCCGAAGACACTCCGCCTTTTCCTCGTACGCTTTTTGACACTTTGATCTTTTACTCTTGTGGTTTGATGATTTTCCTGATCCTTGTTTTTTCCATCCTTTATACAAAAGGAATGCCGTGACAACAGAATAAAGCACACAATTAGCAATCCAAAATTAGCTAAATGGATTGTCCGTCGGGGATACTCTGCACTGCTTCATTAACTCCGTTATCACCTTATTAATATTCTCATGGTCGCCCTTTGTTGGCGTTCCTTTTGTTCGTGTATCAATAGTACGATTACTAAAATCGCCTTCGCACGGGTGGATATGGATGTAAACATTGGTCGCTGATTTCAGAAGCTCACGTGCTTCTGAGCTTAAGGAAGGCCGTTCATCCGGAACCGCTTCACTTTCTTCCATATGCAAATCTTGGTCTCCTGTATTTGCATTTTTAAAACCTTCGACTGGTTCTTCGTTCCTTTCGCACTCTCTTGTTCTGATGTTTTCGCTTATTCTCTGTCTAACGTTCCCCAATGTTTTCTACAGTTTCGCCGCTTGGTCTCTTAGATTCTGCTCCGTGAGCTCCAGATAACCATAGCCCTTCTCCTCCCAAAGCTGTTTCATTATCCCCATGTAGCCTTTCTTCCTTCCATTGTCAAAACGCGGTGGGTTTTCTGAGTTAACCAGTCGCTGGGCTTGCTTTTAGCACTCCAAAATATCATGATTCCCCACCTCAGTCCATTTTATCCTTCCGTTTATCCGCAAAAGTCGTTCCTGCGATCCATTACTTGCCATGTTGTGACCACAATGTCGATAAACTCAAATTTCAAATTAAACTAAACAACAAACCAAATTCGCTCGTTTAGAGACACCGAATTGTCTTGCAGTTCGCCAGACAACTTCACAAGTATTCAGAATACTTTTCTGTATGTCTTTTAGTGCTCTGAACTTGGCTTACTTTCAGTTGAAACGAATTTTATCAGGAGCGATAAGACACGTCTGACCTACTTGTCGCCATCGCATTATTATTATTATTGTTACTATTATTGTTATTACTGTTATTATTATTAATTTACAAGGGACTGTAATGTGGCTTACCCGACATTGGAAAGGAGCCTCCGTGTTTTTCCTTGTAGCGTGTTGTTATTTCAGGAAAGAGCTCCTTGTCGTAAAATCTTTGATAAGTTTCGCGACGTTGTCGAGCTCTCTGAACATAGAAACCAGACACAAAAATGAAAGAAAAGAAGTAAGGGAACGTGACTAAGGAGCATTGAGACCGATGCGACTTCATCACGCTCCTCTTTTGTCGGTTTAACTTTTCGTACTAATGTAATATAACTGACTGTGACTCGGCCTTTCATATTAACACTGAACCTCTCGCAAAGATGGAAGCTGGCTATGATCGTTCGGACAACGAGACTGAAAACAAAAACAAAAACAAAAACAAAAAAGAAAAAGAAACTAGTACTTGAAAATACAACCGTGAAGTTGATGACCATTAAATTGCCTTAACATTCATGCTAACCATACACTCCTTATGAAGTCCGTATTTCACTCGGTATCCTTCATATCAGAAGGCAATATGCATTTTTTTAAGCCTCCAGCATATTAATGTAGGATGACTGTGGCAGCCCGACCACTTTTAAATTTTGGCCGGAGTCGTTCCCTATGACAATTAGACAGGCGTTTATGATTTTCGTCGAAGTCCAGCCCTGATTACTTTTACATGAACCAAATCCCATCACGTGGCTTATTCTGAAGGAAATCATCCAGCATTTAAGTGTTTCCTAAAAGAGGCAGTTTGTTTTTCTGTGATCAGTGATTGTAATTAAGCCAGCATGCTAGGTTAAAATAGAGTCAAACTAAAAGTTGAGTAACAAATTGATTACCGTAAATAGACTCTGGATTGAGACGTGAGGTATTGCTGTAATTCGGACATCAGAAAGCCAATGTAAAAAACCAAGATCAGGTATTCTTCAATTCTTGGTTCAACCGATGAGTCCAACACACACATTCTGATATGCAAGATGATGAAAACAAACTGGCAGATTTTGTCTTTTATAAAGATAACGAAGGGCGTTGTTAAGTAATCATGATGCATATCTGAAAGAGACAAACGATAGAATTAGCACCAGTTGGTAGACTCGTTTCATACGATGATCCTCGACCGGCTTTTACTAGGCCTTCTGAAATTAAAAGGAAAACCCGTCTTAAAATCAGGGTTCGGTCTCCGTGTGCTATCCTCCACAAGACTCAGTCGGAACATTAATGGTTGCACAGGCGCTAACTACCAGCCTCCAACAGTATAGAAGAAAAACTTAAGTTCTATCGGGATTAGAATAAGCTATTTCGAGCTGATTGACAATTTTGCCGAATGACTTGGAAACAAAAGCAAACCCATATCCTGACCCTTTGTAGAACATTTCATCCTTAACCCAGGACCGGGTTGGATAGAATGGCCGCGTGGAAATCGAAACGAGTGAAATAAAATAGCGACGAGGAAAATCCGAAAAAAGGAAAGGAGATGTCCAATTTTCCATCAATGAAACTTGGAAGAGTAAACTTCATTTTTCATTTTAAATGTCCAAGGTTGTATGTAGACTACAGCACCGCTGGATAAGGACTTGTGGCTACACCGAACTCGCACCCACCGTGAGCTTTTTACGTTAGTCTTTGGAGGAATCAATGCACAAACCTCTTAGTTTCTTTTTCTTTTCTTTCCACTCCACTTTGTTCTCTTTTTGTGACACCTGGTCTTTGTAAAACGTGTAAGCGATGAATGGCAATAACACCGGCGTCAGAGCTGTGTCAAGTATGACAAATATATAAAAAAGAAAGCGCAATCCTTTTCGTAGAACAAGTCGGGGATGTAAGCCATATTTCCACCTCCTTTTCATCAATCTGAATGTCAATGGATGCGACACAAACTATGACAGAATGTGAAAATAAAATGCCATCAGAAGGAAATTCAAATCCGAGTAGCCGCTTGTTGCTATGGACAAAAGTCAGAAAAGCAAGCCAAGACAAGAGAAATTGCAAAAGACAGCGCAAAGAACAAAATTTAAGTTCAGGTTATTTATACTGCTGTTGTCAAGCATTTACCCGGTGTTAATTTAGTGGGCGACAACGTACTCCTCAATACCAGGGTTACTGTAAAATTTCACATGTGAAATTTTGAAGTAGCTATGGCAAAATGTTCTTCAATGAAAGGCCCTATGTCCAGCCGGCTGGCTCCCAGAGTCTGTTTTCTTCCCTTCCCCGCTCAAGGAGAAGGGAAGAGGAGAGACCCTAGGAACGAGGTTATTTCAGGTCTTGTGAGAGTAATTTGTCAGCCACCATTAAAAACTAAGCAAATGGTACACCCGTTAAATTAGGGAATAATTGTAATAACTTCCCTCGCCTACAGCTACAGGCTTGTAAAACTATGAGAATTAAAGGAAAATGGTTTGAACCAAGGAGTTAAAAAAGTGGCTTATTTCCGGTCATGAGCGTGACCATGGGCGTAATTACACCCAAGGGATTGAAACGTCATGAAAAGAAAAGCGTTTAATCCGGTTGTCTCCAAATTTGGTGTGTTAATTGTGAATGTAATCGGCCTCTTATGAGCCGGGCTGGTCGGGTTTGTCGGTATCAGTTTAAGCCCGGTATTACATGAGGTGAGCCAGCCCGGCTTGGGTTAAATTTAAAATATGTGGTGTGAATGAAGATAACAACAACAAGAAGAGGTGGAGAGACGCTTGTCTCGCTAAATTGTTATTAAAATTCACCATTCTTCAATTTAAGGAAGCCTTAAGGTTTGCTATCTTAAACATCTTTTATTTTAGCATAAAAAACGACTATTCCGCGGGCCATTTTGCTCTTAAGTGGAGTAAAGTGCTTAGAAGTCGCTGGAACGGTTAACCGGGCTGTCCAGTTGAACGCAATTGCATGGAAAAATCTCTCGGCTGTTTCCATTTAATTGCAAAGTTGATTTTTGGTGTTTTTCTCAGAGGTGCCGGGATCTCGGCTAAAGCCTGGTTTCCATATGATCTGCAACAGTCTGCAATCGGTCTGCGACACGGTCGTAAATGGTCGGGGAAGTTGAATCTAGTTCTACTTTCCCGACTATTACGACCGTGTCGCAGACCGTTGCAGAACTTATGGAAACTATTGTAGGCTTAAACAAGCCAGCCCGGCTCGTGTAATCGGTCCCTAAAGGCGCTGTTACACTGTAAAATGTTTCGAGCAACTTGTCTACTTTCGGCCCTTGCTAGTCTTTGTTTGTTTGTCTTTGTTCGTTACCAAGCCACTAACAAAGACTCGTAACCAAGCGGAAATTCAACGGTCGCCGTGTGGTGTTGATTGTTAAAAAGGCTCTTTTTCATCGTTTTATCGATTCGTTTAGGATACTAACAGCCGCCTGTGGTTGCTTGCTTTGCCCTTGAATTCTACGATGAAATTTTAATCATGGGAACATTTTAGCCAGGAATATGTGACTGAATTTGGTGGGCTCGTGAGAATTAAGGGGCGTTTGGAAAACCTAGAAATCATCATCGACCTTTACTGTTCTCATTCCGGTTCCGGCTCCGGCTCCTGTTCCAGATTTCCAAGTTTTCCATGCGCCCGAATTAGGTGTTCAGCCTCGGTATTTTACTATAACCGTTGACAACCAATGAACTGATAATGGCTTAATTCGCGTCGAATCTAGAAAAAAAAAAGCCACACAGGAAGGAAGCGACCCATAATGGCAAGAAGGTTAGGCTTTTCAATAGACAATCTTTTCGTAAAATTATCTTCTTAGGTCTTTTATCGGGATTCCCATACAAATCATTATATTTTTGTTGGCTTTCCCTCACACTGAGCTTGGGGCGCCTGTAGTTTTCTGCCTACCGTAAGACTGAAGCTTAATTAATTATGCGAAACACAATCGGCTTTGTTGTCGTCATAGAGAAAATACATATAATTAAGAAAACTATAAAAAAAAAATGGCGGTTTCTTTTCGCTAGCCAAATTTGGTGGAAATACTGGTTAACTCTAAAGAAAAAAATCTTCTTTTTCATTTTTTTTTGTACCATAACATGTAATTTTGAAATTTTCTCCATTTTTCCTCAAATATTTTGAAATATTTTTGCCAATTTTTGTGGTTACGGTTATTTTTCTGAAAAGGTCTTGGCTTTTTTTATTAAAAAGCCTATTTTATAACCCTTCAAATGAGTTATTGTAAGCCATATGGTTATATATATATATAAGTCCAAAAAAATTAATTAGTTTCATCAGGCTGAAATGAATTCTGGCGTTTTTTGTTGGATAGAACAAGGCTAAGATGGTATTTGAGTAGTTATATGCTACTTAGGGCATAATCCGGCTGCCCTTTACAACGTTACATTTTTGATGCTTTTAAAATTTCCCCCTAAATCAGCTATTTGGTCATTTTTCAGTCCATTCGTCGTTTGCAAAATCGCCAGATATGGCCAAGTTTGCAACTTTTAAGGGGCTGATAATTTTGTTTCATTGGGTGTTTTTTAAGCCAGATTTTTGCATAAAACAAGTCTATAATTGTTTTAGAGTCAATAATTTCAAAATGGGTTTTGACTAAGCTTGATTTCCTGCACTTTTAACAGCCAATATTTTGACCATTGCTATGACCTTTCCAAAATGTCCAAAAATGGGTTTGAAATTTTGGAATTTTTTTTGTCCTTTATTGTGTTTTTTCAAGCTGGATTTTTGCATCATATATAATTTGGATCGGTGTTTTTTTGCTATCTTGCCGTAATTTACTCTGTCTTTTGAAAAATGCCGAAAATTGGCGATTTGTACTACCTTTGAATATCCTCCCATTTCGAACGATTCTGGCTCTATGAAATTCACTCCCAAAATCGGTCATTTTTGGTCATTTTCCCTCAGTAACTCCTTCGCAAAATATCCTAGAACAACTAATTTTGCCTGTTTTGAAACTCTCTCCATTTCTGGAATATTATAAATGCTATTTAGTTCATAGCCTGACTTCTATTTCCAACAGTCTTGGTCCTCTTATCGTATTCCCGAAACTTTCACGTCTCATCTCTATAAAAATTAAAATTGGTCGAAACGTCGGTTTTTTGTTTAATTTATTCGCCACAATTCATGGAGTGGAAGGGGAGAGCAACTTTCGTCCCAATAGCCCTTTTCACGGTTAGTTTTTTTCATTTGCATTACAATATAATCTAGCATGTATGTGAGGCAATTTCGGACTATTTTGTAGTTTTAACCAGAAATTGCCTCGCATCCACGTTAGATTACATTGTAATGCAAATAAGAAAAACTAACCGAGAAAAGGGCTATTGACACCTAACCCCTATATCCATAGATAAGACCACAAAACAGGGAACTCCATGCCCTACTCTTCTCGAATAGTGTGTGGATTCTTTAAACTCACGACCTCCCGCGTGACAGCCCGGTGCTCAACCAACTGAGCCACCGGTGCGCTCTTAAAGGATATTAACCTCGGAAGAGGCTTTTTAAAGGGTATTTTAATTTCTTAGTCCTCTTGTTTAATAATTATTTTTCTAGGTTTTTGGGAACCCGCAATATGTTGCGGATTGTTCACTCGGGATCGTTTTTTGCCATGGGTCTACCACAAAAAGGCGTATATCACATAGATGAGAATTGGAAATGATAAATAAACAGATGAATGGAAATAAATAAGCTAGCCAAGGACGACGCGAGATAAATGCACTCGCGTAAATGCCATCTATTTTGTGTCAGTATACCTCATCACTTACCGCAAGGAATATAACATGACTTGAGTGATGGCTCTGAGTGTTTCTGTAATAGCGCACGCGCAATTTTCATATATGCCGTACCAATACACACTTGACTGTACCACATGGAGGAAGTAACTAGAACGGTGTGTTCTATATATATGGAAATTGCTACTAGCTATGAATCGAGTTGAGTGGATGAAAGAGATCTGTGACATATGGCCCAGGAGCCGACTTGTCTCTTCCTCAGTGCCTGTTAGTGAGGACTGGTATTTTAGGCCAATGGGCCAGATAAGTTTACTTTTTTATGGACAAATTATCAGTTGCGTCATTTTGAAGAATGGACCAGGATATGGAGAAAATAAACTATGATAGCCAGCACTAGTGACTCAGTACTCCAAAAACCTTTTCCTGTACATGTACATCAGAAAAAACTTTCACGTGAACATACAGCCTGCGACATGCAGTTACCTTCGAGCTGGAAGTTGCACATTAAGGAAAAAATTTAATCATTGTTTCACTTGTGACATGCAATGATTTTATCTTTATAGTGACGTTTGTTTTACATTGTCAATAAGTGGAAGTGACCTTTCTGAGTGTATTTTTTCATATGAACCACCGAAAAAGCGTATTTGTTTAGACACAAGAGCTAGAAGTAATTGCATTTATCCACAGCACCGCTGAGTCTGGAGAGCTTAAAGCTCTACATGATATACCATCCAAGAAATCTTCTCTTATCGCAGCTGAGATTAGAAAATATAAACGTATTTTAGATCTTGTTTAGACATCAATGGACGACTGAGGTTCCAAACATTCGATACCACTAAAAATGCAATAGCATTTTCACCGTGATGAAGGCTCTTGAAAGGATTTGCAGAGCTTAAGAGACTTTCAATCCTGAATCCTTATTGAACCAGGAGAGAAGATCAAGTTGAGGACGTCCAACAAAGAGCGGCACCAATTGTGAGCGTATCTGTATTTTTTTACGGCAAGGAAAGTAAACATGTGAAAGGCGAACAAACGCGAGAAAATTGATTCAATGTTGCGATCTACGTAGTGATGAAACGACCAGAAAAGTAGCGATAGCAAACCACGACACCAATATTCTCTCCATAGTATATCGAGAGCCTCTTATAACCGAAGCCTGCTATCATAAACCCTGCATGTTTAGGAAATTATACTCGTGCAAAACATGAAAGTGTCACTCTTGCTGGCTCACCGGAAGACAAGGAGTACAATGTCATTGAAAAGGAGGCTTCTCAGAAACTGTTTGACTTCATCATATCTGGACTGAATATTTGAAACAATCCCCGCCATGTGAGGTTCACAGAAATAACCTGACAGCTGATTATGCTCATGTAATGGGTAGGCGCTGAAAAGAGCAAGGAATCTACCAAAACCCACCTCTGAGGAAATGCTTGAGGCAGAATTAGCCCATTGTTACAATTTAAAGAGCTGGAAAGAGCTGTTTGCTTGTTGCCCTGAAAACATATCGTGAATCCAGCTGGCTAAGGAGGTTGCACAACTTTTGGAACATCAAGAAGTGATCAGTATCTCTTCAAGGACAGATTCCATTCACAAAGTTGCTTTAAACCTCAGCCCGGAGGCAATTCTTTCTGGTAAGGATTGCATGCATCTTTTATTTAGTTTCTCACAGCCATATGGCTTTGCTCAAAGGACGATGGCCGTTGTTCGCCTTGCTAGGACGAACAGATTATTTCTAAGCAAAAGTGAATTCTACACCTTGTACAACAACAACACATTGATGGATGAAATATATATCTCAAAGAATATCGAGTGAAAAACACAAATATATCAACACTCAAAGAAGCAAAATAGCATCGTATAGTATCCAGATATAAAACATCTTCACTAAATCCTCAAAGCAAACTTAACCGAAGAAAAACAACCTCGTGCTGAACACGAATATTTCACTTGACTCACTTCGCCATTCCAACACCTTTGCCAAAACTTATCGTAAGTTCATGATACGAATTTACAAGCTTATGAGAGGCAACCTTGACACAATCCTTGACTTAAATAGACTTTAAAGGATATAGTATCCCATGGAATTCTTAAAATGCCGAGATGTCCGTTGAAAAGGGCCAGAGAAGCGAAATAAACCCGACGTAGTAGCCACTACGGCAAAACATCCCGCCTCACGTAGTCAGATTTCACACTACGGCTGGATGCAGCCGACGTACATGCGCAGTGTCTCATTTTGGGGGAAATTTACTTCCGCCAGCCGTAGCGATTTGCTTAAAGTCCCTATTGTGAGACTGACGACGACGATGATGATTACACCAGTGAAGAAGAAACTAGTTACCAGCACGACTGACATAAAGCAGAAAAGATATCCAAGTTGACAAAATTACCGCTAGCTCGCCTTCTTAAACTAGTAAAAAAAGAAATTTGCGTAATGGCTTACCCACAAATAGTTATTTGTTTACAAAGCCAGAAGTCCTTTCACCTATCAAATGTTAAATGGGTAGAGATATATCGTCTTCAAAACAACACTCACTCACTCTTCCTCATCGGGCCCATGAGGACTCTTGAGGCCAGCCATCCATCTCGGTCTGACGCCGATGCAGCAGAAGCTCTCCATGTATGCCATCAAAGCTTGTTCCCTTCCTTCTCCACGGTTCTTCTCCGCGTCTTTCTCGGTCAACCTCGCCTCCTCATACCCTCAGGTTCCCACGTCAATGCAGTCTTCGAGATGTTGTCAGGACTTTTCCTCAATGCATGCTCTAACCATAGCCATCTTCTTACTCGTATGAAGATTGACACCGGCTTACTCCCTGTGGTTTTTCTTACAGCTCTTCATTGCTCAGATGGTTGGGCCAGAATCTCCTCAGCAGAAATAGCTATTAGAGCAATAAAAACATCCAGTTTGTTGAGATCAGCTGCTGTCACCCTCCACATTTCAACTCCATATAACAGCACGGACAGGAAATTCGAGTTCAGGACGCGCAACTTGGTCTTCTGGCTGAATCTGCCTGACCTCCAGATGTTCTGAATTCTGGTGAATGCATTTCTCGCTAGTGCGAGTCGCCCTTTGATGTCTGCTTCTGCGCCGCCAAGTTTGTCAAGTACTGAATCTAGGTACACGAAGGATTCCACATGTTCCACCTCCTCTCCTTCTATCCTGATGTAGTCCGTGCATCTGTGACTCATCCTAAGCGTCTTTGTTTTGCGCGGGTTGATCTTAAGCCAAAAAATACCGGCAATGGCTGCTAGCCTATCGGTCTTCTCTTGGAGATCAGCAAATCTGCTTGAGACTAGAGTAACATCATCAACATAGTCCAGGTCTTATAGAACGGATGTGAATTTCCATCTCAAACCGCGTCTCCTATCATTTGTGTGCCGCATGACTCAGTCCATGATCAAGACAAAGATGAAGCCAGACAACACACCCCCTTGCCGCACGCCACTCTTCCCTTTGAACCAGCTAGAATACCTTCCGCCTTCCTTGACGCATCTTGAGCTCTGATTGTATGCTCAGAGGTTCCCCTTCCAGATCGAAATCCTTCCTGCTGTTGCCTAATCATCTCGTCCACACCACTCTTCACTCTGTCAATGAAGACCCTGCATAAGATTTTGCTTGGTACACAGAGTAGGGATATACCGCGATAGTTATCACACTGAGCGAGGTCTCCCTTCTTCGGCACTTTCACTTCTTCCAGTTCTCTTGTACACATTTTTATTTCCAGATAGTAATAAAAAGTAAGTGGAGTTGTTTCACAGCATCCTTCTCGGGGCACTTGAGCAACTCAGCATTGGTGCCATCAAACCCTGCACTCTTGCCATTCTTTGGACGGTGGATCACTTTCTTAATTTCAGCAAATGAGATGTCACCAATGTCGATGCTTGTGATGACCCCAGGTGCTTGATTTTTCAGTGGCAGGGGTATGTCAGGTCATTGTACCTACAGGACTTCCTCAAAGTGTTCCCTCCACCTCTCTAAGACTTCGTGTTCCTTTACAAGTCGCTTGCGCTCTTTATCTTTGATGATAGTCATATTCCTTCCTTGTGCAGCTATCTTTCTAGTGAGCTGGTACAGGTCACCCCTGCAGTTGTTTCTGGCTGCTGCCTCAGCTTCCTCTGCTTAGTCTTTCAGCCATATCCACTTGTCTGCAGCGGCGGCTCTCTCCTTCATGCGGGCAGACCGTGTACATCCTGTATTTTCCTTTAACCTTCGTCTCTCTTAAATCTTCCTATAGGTTTTCCCACTGATCCAGTCATTCTTCACTCTCCTCTTCTCTCCAGGACCTCTTTGGCACTCTCGTTGTAGACCTCCTTGAACCGTTCCCACCTCTCTTCGATATCATCTGCGTCATCTGCCCCCAACACATGGAATCAGTTGCTCACTTCAAGCCGAAATACCTCTTTGACACAGGGATCTCGAAGCTTCTTGATGTCAAAGATGGTCTTCTCCCTCCTCTTCCTCTTTGTGCTCCGTAGCTTCAGCCCATGTGAGTTGGCATCAGCCCCTCTCATTTCTCGGGTGTCCATCAGCAAACCTCTGTATTTACCATTGATGATGATATGGTCACTTTGATTCCGATCTTTGGCATTCGGGGAGGTCCACGTAATCTTATAAATGTCTCTATGCTTGAATAGGTTGCCTCCAGCCACCAAGTCGTTGTTGCCACAGAACGTCGCTAGTCTCTCTCCGTTCTCGTTCATTCTTCCAAGTCCATGTTGTCCCATCACCTTCTCCCATCCTTTATTGTCCTCACCGATTTTGGCATTCAGGCCCCCCATCACAATTAGCACGTCATTTCTTGGTGTTGTTTCAACCTCCTGCTGCAGTTGGTCATAAAATTCTTCCTTCGATTCGTCATTTGCGTCATTAGTGGGCGCGTACATTTGGATGACAGTGAGTTTTGCATAACGTGAGTTGAAGTGTGCACCCATGATTCTCTCGTTGACAAGGTTGCGCTTCAGCAGCGTTTTTCTTACTTCCTTCTTCAGAATAAGTCCCACTTCTCTATGATGCTCTTCTTCTCTTCCTGAGTACAAGATACTCTGACCTGTTGCTGTTCTCAGTTCTCTAAAGCCAGTCCATCGTATTTCATTCATACCAAGTATGTCAAAGTTGCAGTTCCTGAATTCCCTGGTGACGGTGACAGTAGAAGTCCTTCCTATCTGGTAAAGTGTTCGCACGTTCCAACACCCAAGTCTCAGGGTAGCTTTGGGTGTCAGGAGGGAAGCCTCAGGCGACTTAATCAAGTTGCAGGGGTCCTTGCAGCTTTACTTTGCCCCACAGCTGTCATAATAGCAGTATTTTAGCTTAGAAAGCTATCATTGGGTAGCTCACACGTCGCCCGACGACAATCCTGGATGAGTTCGTCAATCGTCTTTTCGGTTTCCGTAATCAAGTATTTGCATGGGGTGCGGGGATTAGCTGTACGCCCAACCCCCCAACTAGAGGGCCACTGACTACTATCTAGTCTGGTCCTTACCCTTTGACCTGCCCGCCATTGTTAGACATGCTGGGTGTGTGTGTGTGGGGGGGGGGGGAGGGGGGGGGAGGGGAAGGTAGACCCCGACGGTAACTCTCAGGGTCATTGAGGCAGGCAAGCTCCTCCACCGCGGCATGGCGGTAGTCCAAGGAAAGTCTTCAAAACAACCTTTGGCATTTATTGATCTTATTTAAACCAGAACCTGTTCCATTTTTTCAGCATAAAACATTCAATGTTGCAGTAGTGAGTAACGTGAAGTGATACTCTATGACCTTATTGACGTCATTTCATCACGTGATGAACACAAGAAAGCTATGCCATTGGCAGGGCTATCAAACAAAAAACGAAGTAGAGGAAGCAACGTTTCCAAAGAGGTATGGTAGCCTTTATCCTTAAGAGTGGTACGAAATTCGACATTTTGGGGTCCTGGCCCATGGTCTCTCTGAACTTTATCTCACAAAAGCGATCACTGCCCGCATCCAGAGGCACGGTTGTCTTGTTATCTTGTTTGCGCATGCGCAGTTTCCCTAGAACGACGTTCTCACCATATTCCTGGGAAAAAATATCCGCGTAGGGTCAACTAAATTCCAGACGCTAAAAAAGCAACACTAGCTCTTCTTTAATTAACGATTATCGTTAATTCGTAATTTTCTTTGAATTTACTATTATCGTTATAAATTAGGACACTGTGTCCAAGGACTTGTGGTAGCAGAGAAAGTAAGGAAATAAGAAATCATAACCGTGGATTGGATTTGAACTCGGAGTTTTCTACTCTATAGCAACCGCTTCTTTCCGTTCTCACCATATTCCTGGGAAAAAATATCCGCGTAGGGTCAACTAAATTCCAGACGCTAAAAAAGCAACATGACCTCTTCTTCAATTAACGATTAACGTTAATTCGTAATTTTCTTTGAATTTACTATTATCGTTAATTAGGACACTGTGTCCAAGGACTTGTGGTAGCAGAAAAAGTAAGGAAATAAGAAATCATAACCGTGGATTGGATTTGAACTCGGAGTTTTCTACTCTATAGCAACCGCTTCTTTCCGCTTCAACACTGAAGATCAAGACACTGCACTCTCAAAAAAACATTTATTTAAGTCTCCCATAGAACATCGCTCCTGAAGGGTAATTAGGCCTAAGCAGCTCTCCTCCCAACGCGCTCCTCCCCCTGGTGGGGAGGAGTTTAGCCTTCCCCACCCTTGGGAAGGAGCATTGCGTGATGACGTAAAGAACGGCTGCATAGGGGACTATATCAATCTTCACTGTTTATTATGAACGACATGTTGCAATAGATGAAAATCCAGATAAAGTCCGCAATTTTATAAAATAAATTAAGTACTGTTGGTGCCAAACTATTTTAAAGACAAAACTCTATTGTTATTGGTCTGACGTGAGATACTAATGAAGGGCTAAATTAGTTTCAAGTTTCTAAACTGATATCCGCCTGTGGGCCATCCTCGGAGACAGATCCAGAGGCAAAAAAAATCACAGGCAAAACAGGCACTGGCACAAGTTAACAAGGAAGGCCGAGTGGACGTCCTTGCAAAATCTTATTTACCTTTACAAGCAGCCCATTAATGAGCTCCTGCCTGTATGCACACATATATAGATATTTATACCTTTTCACGGTGAGGAAACACGAAATTTTTTTATCAAACGAGTTGATAAGGGTCAAATTTTCTATTGCAAATAGACAAAAAAGCTGACATTTCGGGCGTTAGCCCTGAGAGCGAATAGAGGAATTGTGGGTTGTTTGTGATTGTAGGTATAAGGGAGCGGGGGAGCCATGTCGAACGCAAATTTGACCCCTCGAAATGCCAGCTTCGTGTAAATTTGGCCCTTACTAATATTTTTGATATCATCTTTTACTGATATTCATTGCCGAGTAAGATATCTCACCTTCTTTTGTGAGTTGCGAATAGCTGATGCTGTGATCTCATCAAGTAGAGCTCCATAGTTGTCGATACTTTCGTGATCAATCGAGGATTCTTCCTTTGTTTCGATTTGCTGCATCAGTGTAACTGAAAAGTCTTCAACTTGTTGAGCCAGTTCGTTAAGAAAAGCTTCACTTTCATCGCGTATCAGAGCAAGTTGTTTCAGCTTCGTGGAAACCTTTATATTTTAATTTCAAGTAGGAATTTAAGGCCGTTTTAAACGTCTCATTTCACCTGTGCCGAATCTAATGCAAATGAGCGAAAACAGTAGATATTTCTCATTTGCATTAGATTCGGCACGTTTGAAATGCGACGTTTAAAACGGGCCTAAGAATAAGCATGTGCCTGTTATGTTATGAACCCTTCTCATCCATCCTATGTGTGTACTATTTGGGTTTTATGTGAATCAATTCATTGCTCTTTTTAGCTTGAGGGATCACAATGACGTTATTTACAAATTGTCAGCCAATCAATTCCCGGGTAAATGAATCAAAAGCAATCATGATTTGATCGCACCGCTTTAACGCACTAATCAGCTACTGAACGCATTTATTTTGTACGGGATTGACTCTTTTATTTGTCTGCGTCTGCTACTGGAAGGCTATCTTTTGGGCATTGCTGTGCTAAATTTAAACTGCTCTGTGATGGCAGCTTAAATATAATGCAAGTCATTTAAATTTCTTTTCAGTGTGAACTTCTGTTAGTTTTGTCGATCTTTGGGTAGGGTACGTTTAAAAGAGCACTCACCTCAAAAGCTGTCGTGATAGGATTTCTACAATCACAAAGATTGTTGGCTGTGATAGCGTCTTCAATTTGATCAACCGATAATTCATTGATGTTGGCATTAAGAATGTTTCGGATTTTCTCTTCCGCTACAAAACATGAGAAACAAAAAAAAAAACAACTTTTCGTTTGTGCAGTGCATTGCGACAAATGCACGTTATCCCTTCCTAGACTAAACCGCAGTAAGAAATGTATTAGAATAACAATAAAAGAATATTAATTATAAAGGGAAACTGACAACCCGAAATAAGTATAATTACTTAAAAAATGCAACAACATGGTTGCTAGTTACTGAGTTGCCATCCAGTCGAAATCTCCTTGGAATTTCTCTGTTTTCTCCCACTGTCGGAAATCGGAAAATTTGCGCAATAGCGTCTTTCCTGTCACTCCCCTGTTAAGTATTGTCTTTGTGCCTAAAGGCTTCTGCGCGTATCTTTGGTAGGTTTCAGGGGAAAGTCGAAATTCCTAGATTTTATCCGGTAGACACAGTAGAATATTTAATTAACCTGCGATGGCGTCGAAGTCGATGCAACGCGAATGGCGTTTTAGTGGATCTTTAAACAAAATATACCCCTATGGAGCTCAGGAATGGAACAACAATTCGATAAACAAGACAAGCGGTGAAAAATAAATATATGGAATCTTTAGTTGTATTTCTAATATTTTACTACTAGGGATGTTATGTACAACACCGAAACCAAATGCCAAATTCTCTGGTACCTTTTTCTGCCTGTAACCCCAAAACTTTTTTTTTGCGTAATTAAATCTTTGTATTGAATTGGGATAAATGTCGCATAAAGTCTTGAATTCGGTTAAAACCGCAATTTTTTATGATTTTTTAAGATCGGAAAAATAGCACTTTTCTAAAACACAACGAGCCACAGAGTCATTGAAAACGGTCTGGGTATAGCGTAATTTGTGACGTTATTACAGGTCATTGATCGCTTTCCCTGAAAATACCAGATAAATGCGTCGTTTTCGGGTTGTAAAAACAAATCAAGTAAGACAGAAGGTATATTGCTCCATCATATACCTTTTGAAGGGGCTGATGAACCCCAGAAACGAAAACGAAGAAAGAAGTGGTTCAACTTTGTAAAATCCAAGCGTGCTCATTGGGAACCCACGAAGTACTCGGCAGTGTGCTCAAAACATTTCTGAGACGACGATAAATACGAAGTGATGTTCTCTGGATTGACAAACGTCAATTATCGAAGAAGACTACTATGCCGTAATGTGTTTATTTCATAGGTTCTGAGGTTTTTTTCGTTGTAGTGTTTGATAGACAAATTTATGCACTAGTCATTTGTTTCCCCCACCCCCCGACCCCCGGGGATAGTGGGGACATATGGGGAAATTACTAGGGCAATTACGCGAGATTACGCCACAATTACGCCTCTAGGGGTAGGGAAATTACAAGATTTTCGTTCCTCTGCCCTACCCCTCCGGGGACATACCGGGGGAAATATCGGGGAATTCTTACCTAGGAGGACTGGGACTAAAAAGAAACGAAGAGCAATGATAATGAGTATTTTCACGCGTGCAAAAAAACAAAAGAACAGCAATCATGTCTAAACTCTTTCTTTATTGGTCGCTTATTCCTGTCTTGTTTCTATCCAGTTCTTTTTTTTTTTTTTTGTTTCGTTCCTTATATAGTTCATGTGGCACACACAAATTGCAAGAACTGTATATTGTGGTAATCTCCCTAACATTTCCTTGATGACTCAGAATCTTTTAGGAACAGAGGGGTGGGGGAATTACGTGTGTTTGTTTGCTCTAGTCCCCAGTGGAAATACACGTACTTTACAACCATTCAAATGTAATTTCCCTACCCATCCCCGGGGGTCAAGGGGTGGGGGAAACAAATGACTAGTGCATTATTACGCGCAAATGGAGTGGGGTGATGAAAGCAATAATCAATGGTTTAAAATCGCCCAACCGACAATTTAATTAATAAAATTTACAACACTTACTGTGTTTCAGATATTCCAAAGTAGTCCAAAGTGAAAAGTGTTTTTAGTTCGTCCCTTGTCAAAGCTACCGGTGCTTTGGGTTTATTTCCCTTTCCTTGCTTCGTTAGTTGTTTTTGTTTGGACTAAAGAACCTCTCTAGTTTTATCAAATACCAGGTAGTTTGTTACGCTTGCGGAATAGCCCTCTTTCTTCAGCTGTCGTTTTAAGCTAGCCACTAAACTTCGAAGGAAAGTCGGCTCGTATTCATTGCAGTCTTCAGTGCGGACGGAGATGATTTTTGGTTGATATATTCAGTATTCATTCAGCTCAACCGCTGGAATAACTTCCATTTTTCTGTCTTCGACCTTCGTTTTCAAAAGTCGTTCAAGCAATCGCACATCTCTTTCAGTTTTTTGAGCGGCATTTCTGTTTTCTTGTTCTAAAATAAATTCCTCAACTGAGCAAACAGAAGCAAACCTTTCCTCGGCCATTTTTCAAAGCGCGCAGTTTTTGTCCATTCGATACGTTCATTCCTCACTAGTGAATTCAAATTTCGTCGTTCGCGTTGCTGATTGCACGAACAATATTTCTTCACAGTGAAATTTTGTCGTTCGTGTTCCTGATTGGCTACATTTAGAATCAGTGCAAATTTTATTCACTATGATTTTCGTGGATAAATCTCAGTACCTATGAAATAAATGATTCATTTCATATTTCATTTCGTTTATTGATTATATAATTCTGCAGTCTGAAATGGTTGCTTAATTAAGGAGACTTTTGCCTTTTGTGAGCTCGCTCACACCAAGACCGGTTACTGTCCGCTTTGAAACGAGGAAACGTTTGTCGATCGGGACCCTCGTTGATTCAACCGCAAGGTCAAGGAACCAATTTACCCTAGTAATACCAACAGGGATAGTGGAATCGATATTAAGTGTACATGCCCAGGGGGTTTTGGTCGACTGACGGTAGCGAAGATTTTTTAGTTGTAATTGCAAAGTCAGCCTGATTGTTAAGCAACCTCAATGGGAAATGCTGGCTTCAGACAGATCAAATTATACTGCAGGCAATAACTTACAACAATCTGTAGGCGACATCAGCGGTAGAACCTTGTCAATTATACCCAATAACCAAAATTATCGTGAGCCATATGTGAAGCAAAATACTTGCACGGTTTGACATTTGTCGGCAATTATCAAATTGACCATATCTATTCGTGAACATATCTAATTTAGAGGCAAAACTAGCTCAGTTGGCTGTCACCTCCCCTTGACACATTTAATGAGCTCCCTATCGTAATTTTGGATATATGCTTGCGTTTCTACGTAATTATGCGAAGTGTATTTTATCCTTCTTTGGTAATTACTTCATGTTGCTGAGATTGTTCAAACAAAGTAACTGTAGGTTGACATTTCTTGTCACAGAGAATTAAAACAGCATCATTTGCATTTCCATACGACTTTTTGAATGGTTAAGTGTGACGCCACGCTGCCATGGTAACGGGCTTTCTGGTTCTAAACAAACCATTCAGTGGAACGCGTCTCTTTTCGATTTCAGACACGCTCGAGAGAATTTCTCGATATATTGGATCTTTTTTACCCCTTAACTTTTGTTATGCGTCACAACCAACTTTGAGCTTTGTGGAATCAACCAAACCATTATCCAAGGCGTCCTAAACTACGATTATGTTTCTTCCCAACTTTTTCATCAGAATTAGTCTTTTAATTATACGAAGCTTTCAATCAACAAGTTCAAAGCCTCAATTCAGAAATATCAATCGGTATCATTTTGCGCCAAATAAAACTTCCAATCAGTCAGTATTACCAGACAAATAGATTGATGTCGGTTGCAACAATCTCAGCAAACAAAGGTGATAATGGTGTAATATGCAAATGATCGCAGCCAACAAAAGGAGCTAATGAGACATCTTTTGGTTGCTTCCACTAACATGGCGACAATGAGGTAACTTGAAAACCAAAGTACAATAATAGTACGATACATACTTAGTTGATAGCTCACCATAGGGGCTTTTCAGGGCCAATGAAACGACAGAACAGAACAACAACGACAACTGTTAAGAATCCCAACTGGAGGAAAACCAGTAGGCTATTTACAAGTGCAGCTGCGAAGTTGAGCCAGGGACTACCTGGAACAAATTCAACGAGTGGTTAGAACGGGTCTTCAACCCACCACTGCATCATACTGCATCCAGTAATCACCAATATAAAGAACAGTAATGCATTACTTCTCGTGTGGGTTTTTTTTTTTCAGAGGAGATGGTGTTCCTAAAAAATGGTAAGAACCGTAAGGAAATAATATAATATAAATTATTTCCGACATATTGAAGTCATTTCAGTTACCTTCAGTAATCCCATCAGGATCAGGTGCATCTGTTATGTCTATTGGTATGCCACGAGCTATTTGGTCAAACAAATAAATAAACAGCACTTGAAAATCAAAGTAACTCCAATGATCTTTTGGTTGATTTTCATTACTGACATAAGCATAAGCACATAAGTGAACCACTGATCAGTGCAGAAACAGGAAAAGAGAGAAACAGGAAAAAATCATTTCCTTTATTGCGTAACGTAAGTTTCACGACAACCTGCCTTTCCTAGTTGTCCATATTCATTAAGAAACCCGAGAACATCCCCCGTACAAAAATTTTAGGCCTGACGGGAGCCTTAATTAGGTCTGAATTTTATAGGCTAACGGTGACCTCACAGGACGCTAACTCTCAGCGTTAAAATTAAGCATGACATGAGCCTTATCTAAGCATCGCGCGAGCGTTGAAGAAGTTGGTTTTCAGCCTCTTGTAATGTTTTTGTTAGGCTTGTGTTACGTTGTTTGTAGCCGTATAAATTTGGGAAAGCAGAAAAATTTGAAAAATGTTTAGCTTCATGATAGACTCGTGTTAGTTTCGTTTTTTAGTTCAATTGAGATCTGCTTAATGTACAATCTGTCACTCGCGATTCTCCTGATGCTCCTTACTAGCCTCAGCGTTAAATGCAATCACGTTTGGATTGCTTCATGTAAATATTCACGCTGAAGCAAAAAGTCATCTCTTTCTTTGCATGCTCCCTTCGGGGACACGGTCTGGGCTCCTTGTCCTGTATCGCGAGACCCAGACTAGATTTCTAAATACATCCCAACGATTATATTGGCATTGCCGCTTGATTACAATATGGCTGCTGTAGAAATGGTGCACAAGTTGGCACTTGAAATGGCTCATACACCTGCAAATCTGAGTTGGGCAGCTACGGGGTTGGAAGTCCTGAATTGTTCAGGCTTGTTTACGCAATTGCAAAAATTGCGTTCAAAACTGCCAGGATCAAACTTCACTTGAAGTTAATACTATGACCTGATACTTATTGAATAAAGGCAACAAGCAACTTTGGTGTTAGGCTAGTGAGGCTATGACCCCAACATCAATTATTCGTGGACCTAAATGAGTGACAGACCGTCAAAGGGTGAACGAGTAATCATGACCCAATTCAAGTTTCACCTCAAATCTGAAAGTGGTGTACGGCCTGTCATGATGATGATTAGGTCAAATGTTTAGTGCAACATATTTGTCAACAAGAGAGACACGCGAAAGCAACACTATGCATAGAGGGGAACAACTACACGAAACTCAAATCACGAAACAAGGGAGAATTGTGAGAATATTTGCCTTGGGGGAAATCTACCACAGCTATCGTCTCGTATTTCAATTATTTTTGGTTATGTTCAGCGTCTACCAAAACTTAGACGCCAAGGGCATCGAGCGGGAAAATTGGAAGACGTCCTAGCTTGCATAATAATGTAACAATTCTCATCTGTCTGCGAATTGGTATAACGACTTTCTTCACACGTTCTTGATAACATGTGGTAAGGTTAGTGAAATATCTTCCCTACGCACAACTATAAATATTCTTTAAGCACTGCACTAAAAAAGGACTTAATTGGGCCACTCTTGGTTTCCACGAACTCATAAATATGTTGATAAGTTTTGATTCAGGGGGACCGCTTTTCGCTTGATAAACATACACATGAGAACTTGAAATCTCAGCAATCTAAACAAAGTTCGCCCTGCGAGGACTTATCGAATTGCGAGAAAATCCAATGTCGTTGCCAATTGCGGTAAAAATGGTAAAATTATGGATAGAAATATTGGTCTTATTGTTGTCTTTGCGATCGCTAAGTAAAGTGCTAATAATACTTTGCTAAGGGATATAAAATTGCCAAGGTCAGCTTAAACTTCTTAAATTTAGACCTTAGAATTTGAGATGCGCATAAGGGCTTTCGTACTGAGACAACTTTTTGGAAGCCATGACTACTCACCCCCAAAGTAAGCATGTTTGGTCAATTGTTAGCTTTAGAGACTTATTGCTCAAACCCAAAAATGTTTTGGGTGCCATGAAATGCAAACAAAATAACAATTGCCGTGAAAAAGGCCAATATAAAGAACACTCATCGTATTTTTCCGTTTTCACGGCTGTTTCTCCCGCAAAGGGTTGTCCCCGCTATGACTGCAGAAGAGGCGGTAATGGAAACGTTTTTCTAACAGCTAATTAAAAGCAAAGTATATTAATCGAAAGTTGGTAGAGGGTTAAAGGCTGATGGTTAAATTGTATTGGCTGTTAGATTCTTTCTGTGAGCCATGTCGTCACAGTGGAAAAAAAGGAGGAAAACAGGAAGCTTTAGCTTTCCTTTCACAATCATGCAAAAACCGCTGACTCTTACCGGAATCTCGTGGAAAATGGTTTTGCCAAAATCTTTTGAAGCTAATTGCAGCTTCCTCAGTACCTAACAGTAACAATTAAACATATCATGTTAGTCTAACGTAGCGTAGTTTTTTTTTTTTTGTTTTTTTTTAATAAATATTTATTTATTTATTTAAATACAAAATGAAGTTACAAAGGACATGCAGGTACAAAAAAAAAAAGAAAAACAACCTAGATAAGAATACAAAGCACAAATAAGTAAAAAAATTAAAGCGGAGCAATACAAAGCTGGTACTAGTACAGGCCAAGCTACAATATTTACCATCTATCGGCGCTGATTCAATCACGTCCTATGGGAATAGGGTCATACAGATAGCCGGTTGAATTGCAGAAGTTTTTTTAAAGCTCAATATACACTGCAAGAGGTTCCCATTTTTGCCTATCACCACCTTTTGTCTCCAGCTCGTACCTTGATTTCATAAGAAGCAAATAATGCTCAAAGTGGGGTAAAGTTTCGTTTGTTTTGGCAAGCCAGATGTGATATCACGTGCTAGCAGTAAACAGTAGTACAATTTGGAGGGCATATTTCGAGGTGTCAGGCTTTAGTCCGAGAGCAGTAGTATTCAGTAGCGTGAAATTGTTCTGTATAATATTCATATTTTGTAGCCATTCCATTACGCTTTTCCAAATTTTAGAAGTTTTTTGACATGTCCAGAAAAGATGTATTGGTGTTTCAGGCGCGTTTTCACAAAAGGTGCAATTTTCATTTTCCTTCAGCTTAATTTTGAACAGAAAATTGTTAGTTGCCAGACGTCTGTGAAGTTATTAAAATGAAATTATATTAACTTTGTACTTTTGGTGCTCCGCAATGCCAAAAGATATGCCGAGCTCCAGTTGAGGTTTTCACTGCGCAAACAGCTGCAGTCCATAAGCCATTTCTTTTGGCTATTCCTTGGAGCTTCACCTTTGTTTCTGACTAAGGATTTGTATACCAGTGCAATAACTTTTTTGGACTTTAAAATTTTTGTGCTAAGAGGTTCGTATTCTTGTTTATTGTCGTTCACTTGCTTGAGGCTGCTATTGCCAAGTGCCTTGGCAGCTGATATAAGACCGTGAAAGCGAAGTGGAGCAGCATTCAGATCGTATTTTAGCTGGAAATCTTTTAGAGAAAGATAGCTATTGCATTCTGGTTTTTGCAAATGTTTTACTTTAGTAATGCCTTTTGAGCACCAGTGTTTAAAGAAGATTGGTTTGTTTCCTATTCTTATTAAGGAATTGTGCCGTAGGTTTTGTTCTTGGAAATGCTCCAAAGACGCTAATTGCTGTTCAAAATTAACTTCCGCCCATATTTCCAATATTTCTTCGAGAAACACGTCGGAGACTTTGATCGACTTTTTTGTATCTTTTGTATTGAGGTTACCAGTAAATACGTTTTTGCATCCGTGATTTTTCAAAGCTAGGTCGATAAAAACTTTCCATTTTCCGTTGTTCGTGGAATCCAAGTATTTTTTTATCCAAGTTGTTTTAAGCGATTCATTGAAAGAGACAAGGTGAATCATTTTAAGGCCTCCCTCGTAGTAGTCGTTAATCATAATTTTTCGTTTGATTTTGTCTCCCTTCCCGTTCCAAAGGAATTGATAGAACAATGTATTAATCTCGTTTATTGCATGATAATTGGAAGGCATAGGAGATAACAAATAGACTAGTTGCGAGGCGGCTAAGGACTTGAGCACGGTGATTCGTCCTAGCAAGGTTAGCCTACGGTACTTCCAGCAACTCAGAATTTTTCTTATCTTTTCAATCTTTTCATTATAATTTAAGCATCGCATGAGGATACTTCAGGTTTGACTGACAACCACAACCCTAAGGTTTTCACTTTACATTTCGGCCACTTAAAATCCCTTCCTTGCAAACCAAGCTGTTCATTGCCAATGCTGGAACCTATCCAAAGAGCTTCCGTTTTTTTATTATTTAGTCTGAGACCGGAGACTTTACTGAAGTCCTCTAGCAAATTAAGTGCTGAAGCAAGCGCTTCTCTTGAGCCATCCAAAATAAGCGTGGTATCGTCTGCATATTGGCTAATTTTAATTTCGTTATTGTCAACAGAGATGCCTTTTATGTTTACGTTATTTCTAATTGCCTTGGCTAACACTTCAGCGCAAAGAATAAATAGATATGGCGACAAGGGACAACCTTGCCTAACGCCTCGTAGAGTCTGGAAAAAGTTGGTTGACCACCCGTTATTTAGAACGCAACTTTCCGTTTCGCAATAAAGAATTTTTACCCAATTAATGATCGATGGGCCAAACCCGAAGAAGCGTAAGGAGTTGACAATAGACGACCATTCGAGCGAGTCAAGAGCTTTTTCGAAGTCTATAAAGAGCAGTAAACCAGGGATGTTTTCCTTTGGGGCATATTGGATGATACAGTCTATGAGCCGGATATTTTCTCCAATAAATCTGTTCTTCATGAACCCTGTCTGATCGTTGTTAATGATGCTGGGAAGGACAGATTTGATTCGATTTGCAAGAGCTTTTGCAACGATCTTATAGTCCGTATTTAAAAAAGTTATGGGGCGCCAGTTTTTTATGTAATACAGTTCCACGTCCTTTTTCGGAATAAGCTTAATGACACCCCGTCTTTGTGTAATGGAGAGGCAGCCAGATTCAAAGGCATAGTTGAGAGCCGAAACTAACAAAGAGGAAATATCTTTCCAAAAAATTTTATAAAATTCGGCTGGTAAGCCATCTGTTCCAGGCGCTTTGTTTGAATCCATGTTCTTTACAGCTTCTGTGCATTCTTTTTCGAATAAAAAGCCTTCGCAAAAATTTTGTTCTTCGTGACTTAAGACAGTTTCGTTCGCTTGTTGAAAGAAGTCCGAAGCGAAGTCTTTGTTGACTTTGGAAGTGTAAAGGGCTTTGTAGAAGGATTCACATTCAGATAGGATTGCTTTGTCGGAAGTGACGAAATCTGTCTCGTTAATTTTCAGTTGACTAATTGTCCCTTGTTTGAAATGTCTCTTTTCAAGATTAAGAAAGTACTTGGTGTTTCTTTCCCCTTCGTTATACCACTGGGACTTTGATCTGAGAACTGCACCTTTGGTCCGATGTTCGATTATTTTTTCGAGATCACGTTTTAATAAATTAATTCTCTCTATAATACTCTGATTTTGGGGTTCATTATAGTTTGCCATGTCAAGTTGTTTTTGTAGTATGGTTATTGTATTTTCCAGCTCGTTTTCTCTCTTTGTTGTTGTTGATTTTTGGTAAGCAGCGAAAGAGATTGACTTCTCTCGTACTTTAAGTTTTACCATCTCCCAGAGTAAGGCGGGATTTACCGAGACATCATTTTCATATTCAGTTACGGTTTCTTGAATTGTAGTTCTTATTTCTTCGAGGTATCTAGCCTCAGACAGAAATGAAGTGTTCAACTTCCAAAACCCTTTTCCCCTCGGATTTGAATGTAAGGATAAGCTAAGGGTAATCATGGAATGATCAGTTTTAAACCCTGGGATAATATCTGCCTGAGTGATATTACAAATAGATGATTGGCTTACAAGAAAAAAATCAAGTCTGCAGTGGATGTTGGGTTGCCGTTGGCGCCAAGTATATCTCGTGGCCTCCGGGTTGAGAGTTCTCCATGCATCAGACAATTCGAGGCTCTCGGAGAGATCCTGTACTACTTTCAAAGCATTCTTATGTGTTTTCGCGAGGCCTCCTTTTTTGTCCTTATTAAGGTCAAGCACTAAATTAAAATCGGCTCCAATTATAATTTCTTCGCAGTGGAAGCTGGATAAGTGATCAAAGAAGGCATGAAAGAAGTTTGGATCGTCTTCGTTGGGGGCGTATATGTTAGCCAAAGTTAAAGGTTTGCTGTTTGCTTCGATGTCACAAATTATGATGCGGCCATTTGGGTCTGAAAAAACCTTAAGGATATGTAAATTAAAATTGTTGTTGAAAATAAATGCTGACTCCCGCCTTATTGCTTGAACAGCAACCAAAAACCGTTTTTTAGCCCCATTCACAAGCCCATAGATCTGCGGTGTTTTCAGAACAATGGACCTCCTGCAGCATGTATATTGAGAATTGTTTTGATCTCAGCCAATTAAACACCTCTCTTCTTTTAGTGTTGTTCCCTATTCCCCTGACGTTAAGTGAAGCTATTTTCAAATCCATTGTTTTACGCTGAATTTAGAGAAATTAAATTGGCTGTTGCAAAAGCAAAAAATTATATGCAAATCGGCTACAACGTAGCGTAGTTGATATTGCCTGTGGAAGGCATTTAGCTTTGAAAGTTGCGAAGTTGTCATCAATACGTAAACACTGAGAAAATAAATTAAGAATTCAAATTACCCGAGTCACTGCCAATGTGCTCATGAAGTTTTCATAGGTAAGAACTGAAGTGATTGTCTTTGTCATTTCACGTGGTATAGGTTCGGAGATCGAAAATGGGAAACATATGCATGAAACCTCTTGGGTGAACAGAACGTCGATCTCTGCTGAGCACATGTCCTTGTTAAGTGGCAACCTAATTAACCTTTGCTGTTACCTCCACTCGCGTTAGTTAGCTTCGAGGATCCACTACCATGTTTTTTCTTATATTGATTTAACTTAACAGATAAGATCGGCTAAGCGCTTACCTTCCTGGAGCCGCCTTGTCCCTCTGGTGATTATCTTGAAGACACGGGTTGAACGTCTGGCATTTCCCTCATCTTCTCTTGGATTTTCTGGATCACTCATTTTATCGGTAATTTAAGGGAACTTTTCTTACTCTTCTGCACCCGTCTGGAGTCGTCAGCAACTCTGGAATGTTGACCTTTTAAGAAAGTTTCCCCGGCGGTACAATTTTTAGCGGAATATGTGTGACGCGAAGATATGAGAGCAACTCATACACAAATCACTCCGAATTTGCTACTGTACCAACTACTGACTTTCGTTCTGGCAACACCGCATAAACGCTCGCCAAGTGTCTATATTTCATGCTCAGCGGAAGTTGCAGCCATGCATGTAATACCGGAAACAACCTTTTTGAAAAGGAAGAACGAGAATCATTTGTTGTCTGTGATTAACTTCTGGTGTGACGTACTAAGCATACGAACAAAGAACAAAGAACAAACACAATCTCACCGATATTTAATTGTCTTTCCCGGATTTCTGGAACATGAAGGCATCCCTTCATGCAATTGTTACACGGCGTTTTCCCTTTGTGTATCATTGAAAACAATACTTTTAATCATAGGTTGCTCACAGAAGTGAAACAAGACTGATGAAGTATCAGTTGCTATAATACTGACCTTATGGCTTCCCTTTTGTTCTGCTGCAATGCGGAAAACATTTCCGCCATTTAAAGCCACTACAAAGAGGAATTATGAAGTGGAAACAACATGTACAGTCCTTCCTTCGGGTGTGGAATAAACGTTTGCTTAGTGCAAATGCAGGGCATGCATGACATGCGGGGAAACGTCCTTTTTTTTTGAAGATTATTTAAAGAAGAATTGAGTGACTTTTACTCAAGAGCGTGTTTTGTTATCTTTGAGCTGAATTTATTACCAAAGCTTAAAAGTAAAAGACCTCAAAACGAGACAGGACATCAGGGGTGGATTTGGGGGGAGGCGTAGTCCCCCCCTTTTTTTCCCAGTACTTGAAGAGCTTCTGTAACCTGGAATTTTCATTAAATAATTTTTCGTATTACCCCCTTGATCGTCTTGATCGTATTGCGTCGGAAGAGAAAATTTGTGATATGGATGCCAGTCTTGTTGCAGAAAGTCTTAAGACGTAGGTAATGAAAATTTGCAGTGCTTCTGAATAGGGCAATTTTTATGCAATATGATTGATTGAATGCAATAAACTTTGAAACTTTTAGATCAGGACCTGTAGCAAATTTGCAGAACTTTCATTCCCAATCATGTTTTTCTTTCACACTTTCACCTGTTGTGTATCGTATTGGTTGAAGTAAATGGCACATGTCTTTTTACAGTACTGGACACAATTTTCTTGCGTGAGGCTGGAAGTAGGAAATTCAATAATTATTAGAAATAAAATAGAAGAAAAGTGCCTTTATGCTCTTTCCCATGATATGTGCACGCACTTCAAACCTACTGAGACATTTCAACACAGACTTCTCCTCGTGCCACCCACCAGGAGTCAAAAAAGGCCTCTTCATGGGGGAAGCTCTGAGACTTCTCCCCACGAAAGGGGGGAGGGGTGTAGGTACTTCCTATTAGTAGGCTAACGGGACTGTGTCGCTGGATGGGGTCGCATTTTCACTTCTGAATTTACTATAATGGCGTTGCATTTTCAACAGAGTTTCCGACAGAGTTACAAGAATGGGGTCGCAAATTGTCGGGATTCTGGGGGTAAGAAAATTCTGGCTCGTAAGATTTAAAAATGGAAAGATTTGCGGTAAAAGAAAAAATTTTAAAGAAAGAGCTGTAGCGCTGTTGATTTAATAATTACTAGTTGCATTACATTGTGTTTTGAAAATACAATTAAAATACATTATGTAAGGTTAAGAATAAACAGGAAGTGACTAAGTTGGGGTAGCCGAAATTACATTTACCCAAAAGTGACTACGATGGGGTCTATAAATGGGCATAAAATATACTATATAGGGGTAGGGATTCTGAGAGGCCAGCGGCACGTACCCATTGAAAATTGCCCCAAGTATCTTCCCCCCTCCTCCCCGGGGATTCAGAACAAAGTCTTCAAAAAAATATTTGAAGAGCTCATCAAAAATTTTAAATCACGCCTGGAGATTATCCCAAGAATCTTGTTCAAAGGACCATGTCAAAAGCGCAAGTTAAAACAGGAAACTGGCACTACTTCAAAAACCACAGGATAGCAAACGAATCTTGCTTTTCATAAGACAATACCAGCCAGTAGCGACGAACTTGAATCAAATCCTCATCAAAGAATGGCATTTAATAGAGCGACAACCTTTGTTCAAAGAAATCTAAAAAACCTGCCCCTCGTTTATTACAAAAAGAGGGCTGTCAATCAAATCTGAAAGGCTAAAACACGCGCTAAACAATCGTTCAGGCTTGTCACTCCTGTACACTGCTTAACTTACAACCGAGTTTAACAAAGTGGAAAATATGAATTTATTCAATTACTTCTACATAATAATGGACAATCACGCATCATTTCGGTTTCAAAACTGTGATTGCATGCGAATGTTGCAATTAAGGTCAACTGGATCATAAAAAACTAACGAGGTGTATTCTAAATCAACTGTTGTTGTAATTGACGACGAGGTTTGGACATCATGCTGTGACGTCATGACCGGGATCGGGACTGGCCGTTAAAAACTTTTGGGATTTCGGGATACAGGGAAAATTATGGTCGGGATGGCGGGATTGAAGAACCCTATTGTGGATCCTCTTACACAGGAATAAAGGAATACCTCAAATACCTTGTGCAAGAGATGTACACAGCTTGTGTTTCTTTCAGACTAATTAACTGAGATAGAGATGTTAAACCTTCCTCAAACAAAAAAACCGGATATGCAATGCACTCTTTAATCATGGTTTAAATGCTTTAAACCTGGTTAAATTCAATATGTAAAATTCGTACCATTTGAAGATTTATTTGCATCTGTCCATCCACTACCCATTGGATGTGACTGTACTTCAAAGTCAGCGTCTAGAATGGTAAACACAGGTCACAGTATCAGTGAAAACTTAAAATTAAGGTGAATTTTGAGTAATGATTGGGTTGAAAAACAAAGCTGGCTATACCTGTACTAGGCCCTGGATTGGGGTGAACATCACCTGCCAACAAAATCCCACTGACTACCACTATAAAAATATACGACAGCCTATGACAAATTTATGGAAGAGAAAGCCAGTGTATGAGATTATACTAACAAACAAAGACAAAAATACCGGGGCAAATTCACTTACATGCAAGGAGAAATTCCTCTTCCAACATTCGGTAGGTCCTTCGTTTGCGTTCGTCTCCTGCATAATTTGCGTCGAATAATGGTCGAATATTTTAACTATGAACTGACTCAGACCGACCCTCATTTCTTTCTTTCTTTCTTTTAAGTGAAGCTATGATTCTTGCAGTTATGAACGCAATTTTTGAAGTTGCGTAAAGAAGCCTGAAAAATTTAAGACTTCAACGGGGTTTGAACTCGTGACCGCGCGATACCGGTGCGACGCTCTAACCAACTGACGTTGACGTTGGCAGCTGGTCATTTGTGGGTTCCAATGTTCCCGTGAGGAATGAATCAACGATGAAATGATATACGAAATGGATCATATATGATCCATTTCATATATCATTTCATCGTTGTTTCTTTCTTTTATTTCAAAATCATGCAACTGCTGTGGCGCTGACAAAAAAAAAAAAAAAAAAACGTGGAGCGAACTGGGACTCATTTCCAGATTTCACATGTTCGTACAATTATTAAAAAGACCTACCGAACATTGAGACTTTTTTGCTAAAAACTTTAATAACGGAACATGAAGTGAATTGAAATGATAATTTTGTACATGCACGCTCCTATAAATTAGAATCACTCGTTGAGGCTGAGAAGATAAGCACATCACGGTTGTAAAGCGATCAAGTGAAGATTGAAAGTTAGGAACACTGTGCACTCTTCGTGCGCCAAAGTACAAGGCAAAAGGGTGATTGAGCCAATCCATGGCTTTGCCAATGAGTTCCCTTTATAAACTTTATGTTTCGTAATCTAATCTGACTAAAGACACGGGCACGCACCCCATCAACCTCGCATATGGTTCTGATTTATCAATGACATTTTCATGATTCCCAAGAGAAACCCCAGAGAAACTAAAACTGTTTGTGCGTTACCTTAACAACCTGCATTCTACCATCAAATTCACATGTTCACACTCTTTCACTAACATATACCATTCCTTGATGGAATGGTTTCAGTCAAGGATGGCTCCATAGAAACAGATCTTGGCACCAAACCCACCGACAAACATCGATATCTTCTTATTTCACCTTGTCACCACCATCATACCATACCATGACGCATACTAAAAACACACTCTACAAGCTAAAAGACTACCTAGCTAATCGCGGTTACGACCGAAACGTCCTCGTCAAAACCCAAATACGGCGGGTCTCTGATATTCCCCAGACTGACGGGCTTAAGAATACAATGACAAGACGAATGGAAACCATTTCTTTTGTTATCACATACAACCAACACTACCCAACCTCACTAGCATCATTCATAAACACTCCAACATAGTTTACTCATCAGACCGTGGCAAAAACATTTTCAAACCACTTCCTTTGGTGGTTTACCGCCCTTGTGAAAATATTAGCGACATTCTTATTAGGGCCCAATTAACTAAAAGTAACACCTTGCAATAATAATTATCCCGGTTCTTTTCGGTGCAGAAGTAAAAACTGCACCACCTTCCCCTATATAGCACAGGGCCGTAATGAATGCACTTTTCATTCTACGGGTAAAAGCCATATAATTAAATTTCACATCACTTTCAACACTTTCAATGTTATTTACATGATTCAGTGTAAATTATGCAATCATCAGAATATCGGAAAAATCAAACGTCGCCTTAAAGATCGTTTTAATGAACACAGACACCCTACACTCAGTCCCACTAGTAGTTATATCCAGACCGCAGTCTCATTCCCATTGAAAAACTCATCAATCAACTTGACTCTTTCTGGAAAGCTCCAAAAGCCAATCACATTGCAGAGGTCTCAGTGTATTGCTTTTGCATTATTATCATGTCGTCGCTTGTATTCGCTTAGAAAAAGACTGACAGTTTTATCACTCTTTTTGCTCAATCTGCGAAGTGAATCCTCCTGTGTCTTGTCAATTTTGGCCTTGATCACCTTTGTTCTCAGAGACTGACTTCGTGCTGCTATTAGAAGACCTTCGGTCTGCTTCTTTAGATGGCACTTCTGAAGCCAATTCTAACTTTTCTCACTTGCTGTTTCTTTCATCCCCTCTGATTCGTTCCTCTGTCCGTCGCTTCTTAAACTCGTCACAACTCTCCTTCGGAGTATTCATTCCTTTCCGTGCTGCGGACAGCAGCCTCTTTCCACTCTCAGCTACATAGCTAGTGAGCCCTATTGTTGCTTGATCCACACAATCTGCTATTGACACAAGTCGTGTGCTACCTCTGTTTTTCATAATAGTAATAATAATGATAATAATAATAATAATTAATAATAATAATAATAATAATAATTAATACTAATAATAATAATAATAATAGAAATCTTTATTGAAATATGCTCTCAGGCAAACGTTTGAAGTGTACAATTCAATACTAATGAGAATAAATTAATACTATTAAGACCAAACTATGCTATGCTATACTATATTACATTTAAAGCACTCAATACTAGAAAAATCAATAGCTACACAAAAAGGCACCTATTTATGAAACAGCGCTTAAAGCGTTCAGATCTGACTTGTGGTAAAATATAGTTGTGACCTCTCTTCGAAGTGCACGTGTTTCTGTGGGGGAAGTAGATCGTTCAGCCAATACCTTGCTCCATAATTTGCTATTCTTAGTTCGTACTAGTTCCGCAATAGATGGTCGCTTATTTGTATAACCGTATTTGACTGCAAGCTTAATGAACTTATCTATCTGGGAAAGGTATTTCCCGTCAGAGACACAGGCCCAGATCTCAGTGACATACATAAACAGAGACATTATAAGGGTAGCAAATAGTAAAGTTAACTCTTGTTATGAATATCCGTAAATTTTTTAAACTCTCAGAATATATAATCTGGAGCTAGCCTTAGTTATCATTTGATCAAAATGGGTATCCCAGTTTAGAGTTACATGGATGCTCGTAAATGTCACCCTTAATAGTTTAAGTTCGTTCTTTCTTTTAATATCCGGTAAAGGTTCTGGGAGGGGCTTTTTGATGTTCCCTCTAAGAATCACCTCCCAGGTCTTCTTAAGATTAAGCGTCATTCGATTCTCTGTAGCCAAGCGTTGGATGTTATTAACCTCTGCTTGCAATTGATCAACTGCGCCAGACCTGACAGTGACACTAAAGGGTAATATTGTCAGCGTACTTCACAAGGAGATTTCTGCCTAGATTTCCAGCCGTGACATCGTTCACCATTATAGCGAATAGAACAGGACCTAAGACAGTTCCTTGTGGTACCCCTCTGTCTATAGCAATATACTTTGTGGTTACTCAGTCAACGACTACCCTTTTCTTTCGGTCACTAAGGAAGCTTATTATCCAGTTGGTGATGTAAGGAGTAAGGTCATAAAACACAAGCTCATCACACACTATTTTATGTGAGACCGAGTGAAACGCTTTACTGAAGTCAAAAGAAAGAACCTTGACAAAGTCGGTGCCTTTGTCAAGCCAGTTTAGACAGGGCTTTTGACATTTAATAAGGGCCATGGTGGTATTTTGTCCTTCTTTGTAAGCAAACTGGTCAGATTTCATTTTTGACTTCAGTGCACTGAGAGAATAACTCTGACTTGCTTGCAGACATTCCGTTCAAATCTCCTCAAAATGACGTTAGTAAGTAATATGGGCCTTAACTGGTTACAGTCATTTAGAGGAGACTCTTTAGGAATAGGTAATACATTTTTGCCCATTTCCACATTGAAGGGACTGTATGATGTTTAAGGGAAGTCTAAAGATCTCAGTAATAATTGGAGCGAGTTGAGAAGCATAGTCCCGCCAAAATCAATATGGGAGTTCATCCAGATGTAGTTCTCTTTTGATGTACAAGCAGATTTTTGACTTACGTTCTAATTCGCAGTTCGCTCAAACGAACGTAAATTATTTACCGCTTAAATAACCGCAAAAAAACAGGCGAAATGAGATATGGGTGGATCGCGTACGAACCCTAACAAGCAAAGAGAACATAAGGTACATAAAGTACTCCAAAAGTGATCAGCCAAAAACTGTGAGAGCGCAAAAAGAAAATCAAAAACTACCGCCAAAAAGCTGCTGATCCGTCAAAGTCGAAGTTCCTTTGAACTTTTTGTCTGGTCCACGGCGACCTTGAGCAGGCTGCTTACTGCCTCCTCCGAGCCAGTCGCTAACTCATCCGAAACATCTTCGTCGACCACTTTCCAACCATCAGCGCTCTATGATAATAAAGAGATGTCTTCATCACAAAGGCAAGCTATTATTACTCTTATCGAGAAGAAGGGAAAAGACAGAAATTACTTAGAGAATTGGAGACCGATATCCTTGACAAATGTAGACGCAAAGATTGCATCGAAAGTAATTGCAGCTAGAATCATCCCGGCGTTACCTGAAAAATTACCTCCACTCAAGCAGGGTATGTCAAAGGCAGATTTATAGGGGAAGCAGTAAGATCGATCATCGATGTAATGGACTATACAAAAGAGCAAAATATACCCGGTATATTACTTTTTATTTATTTTGAGAAGGCTTTTGATAGTCTTGATTGGAACTTTATACTAAAATGCCTGAATGTATTTGGTTTTGGCCCCAGTCTTATTAGATGGATTGAAATATTTTATACAAATATATCTAGCTGTGTCTTGAATAATGGTCAGTATTTTGAAGTACAAAGAGGAGTGAGACAGGGCGATCCATTGTCCCCTTATTTATTCATTATTGCTGCTGAAATTCTAGCAATCGCGATCCAAACCAATACGGATATTCAGGGCCTTAAAATCTGAAAGGAAGAGTTTAAGTTAGTTCAATATGCTGATGATCTTACTGTTTTTGTGCCCAATGTTGCGTGTGCACAACTTGTTTTTCATTTGCTCGATCAATTTCGATTCTGTTCTGGTTTAAAAGTAAACTACTCTAAAACTGAAGCCATGTGGATTGGCTCTTCAAGAGAAAGCACAGCGACGCCCTTGGGGTTGGCATGGCGTGGGAGTGTTAAAGCCCTTGGGATTGTTTTCCCTTATAATACAACTGTTCAATTACAAACAAACTTCTATGACAAATTGAAAGATATCCGAACGCAGACGCGATTATGGAGTTGCCGTGGCCTGTCACTTTTTGGTAAAATTACTATTATTAAAGCTTTTTTACTTCCAAAAATGTTATATATTTTTTCAGTTCTGCCTACTCCAGAGGCGTTTATGAAACAACTTAACACTATCATTGATACGTTTTTGTGGAAGTGACCCGATAAAGTTGCTCGACCAGCAGTAATTAATTATTTACAGTACGGAGATCTGAACTTAATGGACTTGGAAACCGCAATTAAATCATTGAGATTAGCTTGGCTCGGCAGGCTTCTGGTCGAACGTTCATCTCCGGGGCAGGCTTTTGTTAATCACCTTCTCAAAGACCGTGGTGGAATTTTCTTATTCAGGTGCAATTACGACCTTAATGAATTTAATATTAATTCAATATTTTACAAATAACTCCTTCAGTGGTGGGCTGATTTTAAAGCAGAATTTTCCACAAAGCCTTCAATCTCTGAATGTATTATATGGAATAATAAGAACATTAAGGTAGATTGCAAAACCATCTACTATCCACTTTATGTAGAAGCTGGGTTTTTAATATGCAACTTAGAATCTTACAATAGGTCATTTTACAGTTGTTTGCTCTGCGACCTAGCCTATGAATGGCTGCGAGGCTGCCGGTGACCTTGCATTGATACAGCCCCGACTGCTTTTATCATGCAAATTGTGTTGTTGTAATTCTAATTAGTCCGTATTAACATTACAAAAGCACGGAGGTTTGTATCAAAACAGGGTCACCGGCAACTTCGCTTCCGTTCGTAGGCCAGGTAACTTAGCTACAACTGTAAAATGGTCTATTGTGCTAAAAGAAAAGGCTTGAAACACACTTTTTAGTTTGGACTGGAATTCGCCAGGCTACTCCACCAAAACTAAAACGCTTAGAGGTAAATGAGAACGAACTGTGGTCATTAGAATTTCAGTGTGGAGAAAAAGTATTTAATCCTTTAACAAGTAAGAGCAAACATTTTTATGAATTGCTTATTTCAAAAAAAGTTAGAGTTTAAAGAGGTTTTGCTAAGTGGAAAGAAAATTTTTGTCTGGACACACAGCTGTTTCCAATGCCTTTCTTATGGTGAGATGCATTTCGTCTGAGACCTTCGTAAGGAGCTTCCAGTTTAAGATTTTGAATGATATCACTTTTACCAACCATCGCCTAGCTAAGATAGGTTATGCCCAAAACTTTTGTACTTTTTGCGGAGTTGAATCACAAACTTTGTATCACTTATTCTATGAGTGTTCTTTCACAAGCCAAATCTGGAACGATTTCGCATCCTTTTGGTTTCTGGTTTCTGGCAAACAAGTGGATCTCACTTTACAAGATGTGTTATTAGGTAAATTAGATGCAGAAGTAAATTTGCTGAATTTCTTCATTACACTTGTTAAACTACAGATTTGGATAAGCAGGAATCATGGTGTAACTCCTAATCTAAGTGCTTTTAAGGATATAGTTAAGGCTAAATTTAGAACGGAGAAATATATAGCTACGAAAAATAATACAGAACGTAACTTTCAGCCTAGATGGCAACTTTACATAAATAGTTTATTAGATACTTAATTAAAACATTTAATTGCTTTTATAATATTTTAATACATTTGCAACGATTGATATGTAGGTGTATAAACAATGGAATGAATGTACGGAATGTACTAAGTGTAGTGGCATGAAACTCCGTAAAACCAATGCATTCAGTTTATAAAAATCTGGTAATTTTCCCGGAGTGGGGGCATTTGATCACCTGAAATGGACCTTTGATGGGGCATTTGAACAACTTTTTGGCCCAGGGAGGGGAGCATTTGAACAAAAAAATTCCAAAAATTCAAATGCCCCGGGGGTTGCCGGGAGGGGGGGAATGTTGAAGCTTCACTTTGACTGGTACATAACCGTGAATTCTTCTTTGAACGTTGAACTTCTAAGCATATAATTCTCCGACTAAAGCCATCGACACACGCCAAACGGCTTCAGTTTATCGTATTCATCGATGGCCAACAGAAATTAGCTCCAGGTGACACGTACATTCTGCGATGGAGACGCCGACGCTTCCTCTGTTCTACTCCACCGGGATCAACTTCCCTCATAATGCGCCGATCAAAGCGAAAGTTCAACATCCCCCCCCCCCCCCCCCCCCCCCTCCAGGCAAACCTCGGGCATTTGAAAATCTTCTGTCCCCGGGGAGTGGGGGAATTCGACCTTTGCCTGCGTGGGGTGGGGAGAATTGAACCTAGAGTGTCAGGTTTCAAATGATTATTTTTTCGGGCGCCGAAGTCGCTAACATCTATAAAACACGTGTTTGGACAAGATGGAAGAGTTTAAAGGAAGAGATGTAGCATTTGTGAGAGATTGGCTTACAAGAAAGGTCTTCAAAAGGTCTTTATTAAAGACGGCAGGCGACGACGATTGTTCTTTAGTAGTGTAGAAGCCACAAATGTAATAAGTGACCACAAATGTAATAAGCCTTGACCACAAATGTAATAAGCGTTTGACCAGAAATGCAAACGGCCACAAATGTAACAAGAGTTTGGCCACAAATGTACGCAATGAAGCAAGATGTTCATCATCACTTATGACTTCTTAGGTCAGGTGACTTGAAAGAATGTAATCATCATTTACTTTGAACATTGGCAACGAGAACAAGAGAAGGATATTAGGTAAAACGTTGGAGGAAAGGAAACTATTTTTCATTTTTAACTATACGTTTTAACTCTAAACGTTTCTTTGATTAAAAAAAAACTTAGAACACAACGTCAATGTTGTCACTTTCATGTAAACAGCATCTAATCAACGAAAGTTCAACATCCCCCCTCCCCCCCTCCCCCCCCCCTCCAGGCAAACCTCGGGCATTTGAAAATCTTCTGTCCCCGGGGAGTGGGGGAATTCGACCTTTGCCTGCGTGGGGTGGGGAGAATTGAACCTAGAGTGTCAGGTTTCAAATGATTATTTTTTCGGGCGCCGAAGTCGCTAACATCTATAAAACACGTGTTTGGACAAGATGGAAGAGTTTAAAGGAAGAGATGTAGCATTTGTGAGAGATTGGCTTACAAGAAAGGTCTTCAAAAGGTCTTTATTAAAGACGGCAGGCGACGACGATTGTTCTTTAGTAGTGTAGAAGCCACAAATGTAATAAGTGACCACAAATGTAATAAGCCTTGACCACAAATGTAATAAGCGTTTGACCAGAAATGCAAACGGCCACAAATGTAACAAGAGTTTGACCACAAATGTACGCAATGAAGCAAGATGTTCATCATCACTTATGACTTCTTAGGTCAGGTGACTTGAAAGAATGTAATCATCATTTACTTTGAACATTGGCAACGAGAACAAGAGAAGGATATTAGGTAAAACGTTGGAGGAAAGGAAACTATTTTTCATTTTTAACTATACGTTTTAACTCTAAACGTTTCTTTGATTAAAAAAAAACTTAGAACACAACGTCAATGTTGTCACTTTCATGTAAACAGCATCTAATCAACGCGAACCAAAACGAGAACTTGAGCTCCTGGTGATATCTCAAAGATCATTTCTTTTTTCAGCTCATTACATTGGCATTATAATTTTTACGAAAACTGGACCGCTATTTGTATGTTTCTGTTGCTGTATGTGTGTTTTTTGCACTCTTATTCCCGTGACAGTGTCCCTTTAAATAACAGGAGTGTCGTAGTCAACTGATTTTCCTCGGAACATCGAAACTCCGGACAAAATAATACTGGAATCTATTCATCTTTATTGGCCACAAACTGTTAATTTTGACTAATTTCAGCCTGCATTTATTTTTATCTTTTCTCCGGGTTTTATTTTACTCTGATCAGGCACCAGATCAGACTCATGTTGTTACCCGTTACCTATTACAGCAAGGAACCCAACAAGTTAAAATTCATACACTAGAAACAGTCAAGCTTCAGTGAAAATGAGACGAAAACCTAGGGGGTGGCACTGCCCAAAATTCTCGATAGGGGTGTGTCGCGAAGGTTCTCGAACCCTGACCCTATTTAAGCGTAAAGGAAGGGAAAACGGATACCCTTTTTAAAGTGCCCATAACCTAAAAAGTTTTATTTTCCTATTTGAAAGTCCATATTAAAAAATGAACTTTGGCCAAAGAATTTTTCAATTCCAGCGAGAGGAGAATTTTTTACGATTTTTTCAATCCTACTTTTATTTGGTACACCCCTTCCGCTGGTCAGGACCTCACGGGCTCGCTGTGACGTAGATAAAGGTAGATAAACGCCAAGGTATCGCTCAGCGATCGTTTTTGGTATTTTTCAGTAAACAATCAATCATGCCTATATTTATCATCAAGGAAAGTGCCTCTGAACCTGGAAGTGAATGAACTGGCGATTAAAAAAAAAGAATTTGAGGCGAGTAGTTGCCGGTCTCGGCGAGTCAACCAGCGCTAGCACTGAAACCCAGAGCTACACGGAACCCTACGTGGAAGAACCATTAGCAGACGAGGAATGGCTACAAAATTACAGAAAAGAACAAGAGGATAAGGAAGGTCTCGCGACGGAATTAAAGTCAACGCTTACGTCTGTTCCTGTAAGCGAATCTCATCCGCCTTCTACGATCTTTTCGTTTTGCTGTCCATACAATACTGAAAGTCATACCCTTTGAATTTCATCTAGCACAGTGAAGAAGTTTTACCGGGCTTCTTTTTACCAAGACAAAATCTGCAGCCATTGTTCCTTCTTTTTTGAGGTATTGCGTTTTGTGAGTCGAAGGATTCCTACATATATACTTATTTTTTTTTCAGGATCAGCTGTGTTGTTACATCGAGTGGTTACGCATCTTTTAGCCATTTTCAAGGGAATTATTCCTTACTATACTGTTTATATCGCTATTCCTTTTTCACTTGAAGTCACGTGTTCCTTAACCTACGTCACAGCAGTATTGTGACCGGGAAGAATCGATAGAAGACTAAGGCGAATGGTGAGCCAAAATGGCGGCAAATTTGAACGTTTTCTAATTTCATTTTCAAATCGCGTTTTGGGAAAATCGCAATTTTTTTTTCGCGAAACGTCTATGAGATATGTGTAGATTCAGATGACTAAGTGAGAAAAATTGGGTTACGGGCACTTTAAGGACCGAACCCGAAAAATGACACTATTCAAGGGACCCAAACAACGGCAAAAATGTGCACGGATAAACACAAATCTCTATAAAAATCGCTTTTCTAATACTTCAGCGCACACTTCAGTTTTAAAAAGCCATTTCTTTTTCGTTAAACGAGGCGCTTAAAAGCTTCAATTTAACTGATACAATTTAGGTACCCTATCTAAGGACTAATCCAGGAACGCGTTGCTAAAATGAGGACAAAATGATACCCGATTTAAGCACTGAGAACCTCAAAAAGCATACCCTATCTCGCGGCACGTACATATGTAGCCCATATGTGGGAGTACCCTCCACGGGGACGAAAACAAAATAACTGGAATAGAAACGCAATTTTCTTTAATAAAAAGCAATGTGTACGATATGCCAAACGTTTCTTTGATTAAAAAAGGTCAGTACACAACTCTTACATTGCATGGCCGAATTTACAGAACACAGCGTCACTGTTGTCACTTTCATGTAAACAGCATCTAATCAACTTAACGGTGTGCCTCCCCGCGGCTAACACAACTGCATGGTATATTAGCTCCTGATAAACTTATTTCTTCCAATGAATATCTGTAATGGCAAACCAACCATATGACTGGGGACGAAGCTTGAACCATGCCACATGCCATTTCGGGGAGTTTATAATTTCCTTCAGGCGAATAACGGCACCGCTGCGTTTGCCTTCCAATTTTATAATGCTGCGCACGCTGATAGTTGTCGGCTCGGCTGGAAGCTCGGGGATGTAGATGATGGGAAACGTTTCTCGATCAACTGTAGCTCTAAAGAATCTGTTCACCGCTTTTAAATTGTTCCTCATGAAGGGAAATGAAAATAAAAGCAACTTTATTATAATTTCCAGAACGTCATTGTTTAAAAACTGTTGCGCATTTGTCTCTTGTTCCTGACTGGTGAAATTGTCGTCTTGGTGTTCGTCATCATGATCGAGCGATATGTGATCTTCAATGACATCATTTACAACTTCGCGGTCAGTTACGTTGTCATCAAGCGATACTTCATCTTCAATAACATCATTTACAACTTCGCGGTCAGTTACGTTTTCATTTATGTTATTATCTACGTTTTCATTTCTCTGGAGCCATGGTACCAAACTTACATAATGCTCACCGTGATTCTCAGCAAAATGACCTAGGTGGACAGTGCCCATGGCGTAGCTGGATATAGGATAAAAAGTATGGCCCGCGCCAGGACCAAGGGTTGAAATCACATGGATAATAATATTAAATAAATTCGCAGCAACATAGAGTGTTAGCTGATCACCAAAGGTATTTCTTCGTGCCATGTACTGCAAGTAATTCTCCCATGAATTGAACTCTGGAACTAAAACAAATACGGGAAAACTATCGACGTCCAGAGGGTTTTCTTCCAAGTACTGAACAATTTCCTTTCGAAGTGTTTCTTGTGACCTAAAAATACCAAGTGCACTCATTTGCCAGTTGCCTCTCCTAGTGGATTCAATACAATGTAATAACCTTGATCTTCTATAATTTCCGAGTAGTCATCCTGTTTCATATGGTGATCAGATATCTACTGCGATGATATTCTTTCTTCTGCTTGGTTAACTTTGCAGCCATTTGCTTCATTTTTTCGTCTTTAAGCATTAGACTAGTTATGTTATCAACCATTAACCATTTCGTTTGCATTTTGCTATTTAGTGGTGAGACGAATGATACCTTGTAAGAGTGTCTTTTAAGGTTTCTTTTCCCTATTAAAGCTTCTATGACGTGATGCCTTTTTTGCCCACTTTTAACTCCTCCTTTCTTTGGAAGCCGTATATAAACATTTTCGCCAATGCGATATTTTGAAGGGTGGTTGCATTTTATAATTAACTGCGCATGTAACATTCTTGTTACATCTTTCCGTTGCAGCACGAGCATCCTTTCTTATTTTAGAAGCATTTTTAGAGCGCCGTCTTCTGTCAGCCTCAGAATGCCCTTTGCCCGATTTGGTCAGCAGTTCATCATTCATTACTTCAGTTTTACTGGAAACAGGCTTTCGCGTATAATACACTTGGAAAGCAGATTTGTATTTTAAAACCTC
>NC_090869.1:47270424-47272924 GCF_036669935.1 Montipora foliosa | reverse complement strand
CAACCGTGCCTCCCACCTCTGTGACCCAGGTTCATCTCTGGCCTCGGGTCGTATGTGGGCTGAGTTGCAGTCGATCTCAATCTGACTCTGAGGGCTTTTCTCCGGGTACTCCGGTTTTCCTCCCCCCTCAAAATCGACTCCCAGTCAATTACATCTGCCTGGGTTTGTCGTGCTCCGAGATCACACATGGATCGTATGGCGGCAGCCGTGGGCGATTGGTCCGATCCCGTTGAGCCGGTTGATCCTGAAAAGCCCTTGTAGGGAGCGGTCAACTAAGCGCACATTTACATTTACATTTACAACTGATACACGTTTGGACGGGGATATTAAATTTTTCGTCAAGTGTTCAACTCAACACCTCATGAAGGAATGGGTTATCCAGTTGAACGCGGGATAACAAATCTCATATCTCAAATAAATCACCTATTTTGAACATACTAATAACTGTCCGAAGATTATTGAAGATCGTACAAATGATGTCCGAAGGTAATATAAATGTTTCCGAACATTTCCGAAAACATTTTAAGAGTACCGAAGATTTCCGAAGTTGGCCGAGTATGCCCGAGGTAGATCCAAAGATGTTTCGACTATACATGTTATCAAACATAACGTGATCGATTGATACCCTCCCTAAAAATCTAGGCCCCATTTTTTTTATTACATCCGCCCAAAAAGGGGAAAACCCCTTTTTAGACAGGTCATAATAACTTAGGTTGAAAAAATCAACCTAGGTTGAAATTAAAATTAACCTAAATTTAAATTCAACCTGTAAAATTTACAATCACAGGAAGTGCAGTCATGCATTTAACACCATTTGTTAACCAATTAAAAAAAGAATGACGGAATATCGCTTAACTTCTGGTTTCTTGTAAGCATAAGTAAGAAACACAATCTCGTCCGGTTTTAACTATCTGTGCAGGATTTCTTGGACCAAATTAAAAGGCAACCGTTCGTGCCATGGCCACCGTATATGTCGCTTATATTTTTCCCTTTAATGTGTTACCGAAAGGCAATCTTTTTAATCAGAGTTTGCTTTCAGACGTGGAGCAGAGGAACTGATGAAGTATCCGTTTGGAATGCAGAACTTCATCTTTTGTCCAATGTGGAAAACATTTCCGCCGTGCAAGGCTGATTGAATATTATTTCAATAGAGGCAAATAACGCTAACTTCCCTGCTAGCAGAGGTCTCTTTTCCTTTGCGTTAGCTGGGTTGACGAGTACGGGAGAAGAGACCTCTGCCGTGGGTCGAAATTCATTCTGTTGAGCATGCACGGCGGTTACTTAGCGACCGAATCCTCACGTCATACTTCATGTTGTGTGGGCTCGATTAACAGCAGCGGAATTACTGTAAAGGAATGCGCAGGACACAGTGGGCTCAAGTCACAGTCAGCAAACATATCATGGGGCATGCGGTTTGAAGAGTTTCGTTATTCACTTAGCTTGTATTATTAAAACTCGCATTATTGATATCATTTGGCCTTGTTTATTGATAATAATGATAACGACATGACTTTTTTCGGGAATATTGTTTATTTGCGCCCTTGTAGTGTCATTTCACACAACATGAAGTATGACGTGAGGATTCGGTCGCTAAGTAATCGCCGTGCATGCTCAACAGAATGAATTTCGACCCACGGCAGAGGTCTCTTCTCCACTACTCGTCAACCCAACGGCAACCAGGCTCTTTCCCTCGCCATCCTCAAGAGAGCCGCATGTGCCTCAGGAAAAGTGAGAGGGCCCGCACAAAGTGCAGCCTTACTAAGAAAAAGAAGGCAAGAGTGTATGCTAAGCAAGTGAGTCCATCTGAGACTTAAAAATAAGGGGACGTGCAAAAAGACGAAAGGGTGATATCTAGGCCAGAAGGTATAGCATTATTATCGCTATTTATGGCGGAAATCCGATGTTACGACCTCCTAGTCGATCCCCAACTTATATATTAACCCCGTAAAACTGGTATTCACTTCCTGCTGCTTTACTAGCTGATTTCTATCACTCATTACAAAAATGTTCTTCCGTTAAGAATTTTCGCGAAGATCGATATTTTTCCCCTAAATACTTTATTTGAGTTTTTGGTTGGCCAAATCTTGCTCAAATTATAGCTATAATCATTCTATATTGCCTAGTAAATCAACTATTCACATATAATTGAGTAGAAATGTTCATTTTAAGTTTGCTCTTTTCTTATTTCTAATCTAACAGTCATCACGAAGGATAATCTTTTTCAAGGTTGTTAATCGAGATATCATGCCTCAAAAAAATCAATAAAACATGACATCTCCTCTGGCCTCTAGTTGCGTCTCTTAATTTTGTTGCATTTACTACGTTTCGTACGCTGCTGAACTTTTTCAACCAATCGCTTTCCGGAGTGCCGCAAGAAACTTGATGATTTATCGAGGAAATATCCACCGCTGCCAGTTGTAGAACCAGCGATGACAAATACTCTTTTCAGCTGCAGCTCTTTGCAGTAGCAACTATGTGAGATAAACAAAGAGTTATATAA
>NC_090869.1:47262924-47265424 GCF_036669935.1 Montipora foliosa | reverse complement strand
CCAAGAGAGGTTAAGAGGATCTGGAAATCAACAACAAATGTGGTGCCAGTGATAGTGGTCGGTACTCCTCGGATCGGCACATATCCTCAGAAAAGTGCTGGAAGTCTGAGGTCTCGGGATGAGGCTTCACTGGATATTTCTCCCCAGGGAAAAACCCTGTGCTTAATTCTACATAATAATAATAATAATAATAATAATAATAATAATAATAATAATAATAATAATCATAATCATAATCATAATCATAATCATAATGACGACGAATACGACAACAATCTATCTTGTGGGATATGCTCTCGTATGCGTTTCATATGCTCATATGCTTAAGACTGAAGCATTTTGAATTACACATGATGATTGAATAATCCTTACGTTCTGGTAGAAGGCAATCAGACATCTATGTACGGAGCATTGTGAATTTGAATTTAGAAACACCGAAGACAAATCAGCCGGTGGAGTGAGCAGAATTTAAACCCAGCAAAACCGCATGCAAATTCACCGCCATCAACACTGGACCACATTTCCAGCCCACGAAATGATGCAACAAATTTTTACAGCCATTTTGCAGTTACCTTTTAATCCCCAATCCTTTATAGCTAATTACTGAGGTTTACAGCACTATACCCAGTTATCTATAATGGGTGAGTTTCTGTTGACGTCATTTTTGCAATTAAATGCCATTAGCACATAAGTTTCCCGTTTAAAATTTAACACACTACAGTAAAGCATTTCAAAATATCAACGATGACGTTTTTTTTAAGAATTCAATCTAATCTTGTAATTACCGCGGCATTCTCCCTGTGACTTGACCTTTATCATCATTCCTTGACTGCAGGCAGAAACTTTCATCTGACATTCATTACCGTATGTACGTCCATCGGTTCCACACACTGGCATGAAGATTTTTGGGCAAATTTGTGGGCAAGCGCACTCACGCTCGCCAGCGTCAGAAATACTGCAGATAGCATATGGATCTGGGCAAGGATCTAACTCACATGCATCCAATGCTGAAAATACAAGGCCGTCATTGTTAATCTAAGACAGTTGTGCAGTTATTAGTGCATACAAATAACACAATTAAACGGTAGGGAACTTAACGAAGCCTACTGAAATAACTTTATTAGCGGTTTTCGTGTCTAAATCACTTTCGAGTAAGAGCTATAAAGTTCTGGATAGTAGCAGGGATAACGATATTTATGAAACAACACAACACTTTTTAAATTTAAAACATGTTTCGACAGAAACTTCTGTCATCTTCAGTTTAAATTACAAAGTACAGAGTTGAATATATAGTGTGAACCGAAATGCTAATTAGCTGTAAGGAAACAATGACAATGTAAGAGACAATGACAATGTAAGAGATTACAAAGAAAGTTTTAAATTAACATGATAAAGCTGATGATTATGTGTAGGTTTCTCCCATTGAATATGAATGGCTTCTTTTTCCCATTGAATATGAATGGCTTCCTCGCACGTCTTCAAGCATCTACAGAATTGTGAGCATTGCCGCACTTTGTGCTCTAATGATTGTTTTAGCATCCTAGATCACGCTTCTACCACCTTCCAACTATTCAATGGGAGAAACCTACACTTAATCATCAGCTTTATCATGTTGATTTAAAACTTTCTTTGTAATCTTTTACATTGTCATGTTTTCTTACAGCTAATTAGCATTTTGGTCGCACTATATATTCAACTCTGTACTTTGTGATTTAAACTGAAGATGACAGAAGTTTCTGTCGAAACATGTTTTTAAATTTAAAATATAGCTATAAAGTTGATTTGGATTAAATTCGCAAAGCAAACTCACTGTAACACATTGGTGGAATCAACCCTACCCTCCAAATACGTATCACCTGTTAAAACTTGAGATGATTATCGCAGTTATAAGCGATACTATAGTAGCAGCGACATGAAAGCCTGGAAAATGTATTAACATTTGTCAGAACTAAACTGTAAGTGGCAGATTCCTATTAATTGAAGTTATGATCCTCGTAGCTATGGGCGCAATTTTAGCAGTTGCATAGAGAAGCCTGAAAAATTGAAGACTTCAACGGGGTTTGAACATGTGACCTGGTGACACCGGTGCGACGCTCTAACAAACTGACCTATGAACCCCCTGATTTTGGGAAATGGTCATTTGTGGGTTCTAATTTTCCCGTGAGGAATGGATCAATGAACGATGTATGAAATGAATCATATACTGAAATGCGGATATGAAATCAAGTGAATCCATGATCCCCTGGAAAATTATAACCCAAAAATGACCAGCTTCCAACGTCAGTGGCTTCATAGCTCAGTAGGTTAGAGCGTCGCACCGGTGTTGCGAGGTAGGCCTAGACACAAAAAGCCGGATTATTTTAGAATTTTAAGAGCATCAGGAGATTATTAGAAAGTTTGAGGATTGTTAGAAAAAAAGTGGGATTTGTGGGAGATTTTAAAATGATTTTGAAGAAAAAATGTTGCATTTTCTTTGCCGCTTTATTTAAAGTTCCTATGA
>NC_090869.1:47245424-47257924 GCF_036669935.1 Montipora foliosa | reverse complement strand
CAGGAGATACTTGTTGACACGGCCCTTATATGAATGGTGAAATAGTGCCAACAATGTGAGCAGACAGAATATTCCATAGTCGGATGGCCGTATGCAGGAAGCTTCTGTCAAGTGTATGCGTCTTGGCTTCAGGTTAGATAAGGGCATGGTCTGGCACTGAAGTGCTTGATCTTAAGACCCGAGGTCTTATGTTAGGTGAAGGGAGCATGTCATGAAGGTCCTTCGCACATTGCTTTGTGTGCATCTTGTATAGTGCCCAATATAGTAATGCACTATCTTGTATAGTATCTTGCTTTGCTTTCACGTTGAGTCAGCATGCTGCATTCACTAGCCAGACCCCAGTTGTTTGAAGGGTGGATAGCGCTATCCACTAGATAACTCAGCTGGTTTTGCTAGTGTTTATCCGCTGGGTAGTGATTTATCCGGTGGATTGCGTTATCTACCTTTTGACCAACCGTGGCCAGGTGTCTTTCGCTGTCATCATTTTCCTTGCACATTCTACATATAGTCGAGGCTTCGTTTTTCTCTATCTATCGTAACTTGGACAATATTTATTGTTAATGTCCTTGTCATTGTTACTTGTTATTGTCACTTGGAATTTACAAAGTAATATTGGAGTTCTTGTGTATATATGTTGTCGGTTAAATCCGGTCTCAGGTTGAATCCGCTTTTACCAAGGTTAAATTGGTTCCTCATTTACGCACTCTACCGAGTGTAAAGAATCTATTAACCCCCCAAAAAGGAATGAAGACACCTAGACATTCCCCCAAGCTCTTTCTTACGCATCTCAACCCATCTTCTTAATGTTCCGTAAAATCCTATTGGTTTCTGTATTCATACAGTTATCCATTCGGTCTCAACATCTCACCTTAGTAAGGGAAAAAAGAGTCTATAGTCCTGTCTCTCCACCACTACAGTACAATGACGACCATGGTTAACCAAACGCAGATCTTTCATTACTTGCTTTTGTATAATAAGTCAATTGATATCTATATGTATAATAACCGAACCTAATCCTAACCTGACCCTACGTTTTCTCTTGGCTTAATTTAGGCTCTAAAAAAGGTTATTCTATTCATCTGGGTGCATATTCAGCCTAGGTAAAATGAGGATCACCAATTTAACCTATGTAAAAACGGATTCAACCTGAGAACGGATTTTACCAGCAACATATGTACAAGGATCTCAGACAGAGAGTAGTTTCCTTGAGACGTGTGCTCTTCCCAGCAAGGCATATTTCTGGAGAATACGGACGTTGCAGTCAGTGTCTCTGATTTGGTCAAATTAGCTTTTATAATTCACCGGAACTGAGCCCAACGCTCCGACTACAATTAGCATGGTGTTTACCCCCACATCCTCGAAACCTCATCTTTCAATTCAGAATAATCGGTAATCTTTTTCTTCCATTTCATTGCGTTGTTTTCGTCCCCAAGGATTGCAGTATCAATAAACTAGTAGTTTTAAGGACGGGAAACGGAGAACGCATCTTACCTCCAGGTTTTCCTACAAACGTAGCAGTACATTTCCTTGCACATCCTTCAGAACAACACTTGAAGTTTCCAGGGCAGTCCCAGTCTGTGCTACATTCGTCACGTGCACTACTCAGAGGACATGGTTCTCGCCTGACCATAGGGCACTCTCCTGATTTGGCTAGTTTATAACATTTTTTCTTACAGTCTCCTCGTAAGCAGCACTTCTGACCATCACGACACTCAGAATCATTAGAACAGCCAGTGACTCCCAATTCACATATTGGTGTAGGAATAAGTGATGGACACATTTCGTCTGGCTTTCCTATAAGGGAAATTGTTTATGTATAATATATATTTCATCATACAAGTATCACAGGTCCACTTTGTTAGTTGTGGAAGAGGTAACAAACAGTCAGTTTAGCAGTTATTGTACTTGGAACCTTAAGCAAGGACGACGAAGACGGCTACGAGAATGCCATATAACAATAGGTTTAATTAGCAAAAAAAATTGTTCTGCACACCCTGCACGTGCGTTTTACATTTTGATACATTACTTTGTCGTTCTCATCTTGACAACGACGTGAAATAATCAAATTTGAGGTCAATTTTCTCTCTAAATATCCACACCGTTCTCACCTTTTTTTTTTTTTGAAATGCGTACTCACACTTTCCAAACCGATCGACTTAGAGTAATCGCCATACTATTACAATAACGGGCAATAATATTTTCAGACAACGTTCTCGCAGGCGTCGTCGTCGTCGTCCTTGCTTAAGATCCGAATGATGGCTTTCGTCCAGAATGGAGTTTAAAGGATGGAATACCATAGACACGAAAAAAAAAAACACTGCAGTGTTCTAACGGTTAACAAAATGTGAGAGTCTTCATTGCAGAAATGTATTGATTTAAACAAGCTGAACAACAGGTCGATACTAGAACGGAAGTCGGTTGAACGAAAGAAAGAGGACTGTCAGCTCAATATTCAGCCATTTCTCAATTTTCACGTGATTTATTTATTTTGCTTTTTCTGTTGACATATTGAACCACCGTTGGCCGTGTAGCACTTTTATTTGAACAGACTTAACTGATTAGAGTGTATGTGAAGTGCTAAGTATCTACCCCACATTGACCATGTGAGCGTTAGCCCTACTGGTTCATATGGGGTAGATACTTAGCACTTCACATACACTCTAATCAGTTAAGTCTGTTCAACATCAAACATTGTTTGGCCAACTTGTCTGGTGTTGTTTGATCGTGTTTGATATTTTCTGAAGGCCACCAAACATTCGATAAAACAACTTAAAACATGTTTGTGACTTCGATCGTGGTTCCTTGGTTGTCGTGCTTTTCCTCTCAAAAGGAGGGTCATTGCAAGCCAGAAGAAGATTTCGATGGACCACTCTGGGCGATCCCACTCCCGATCCCGGCTCCATTTCTTAGACTGGGCCACCCTCTCCTTTACGCTTGAGTACTCGATAGACTGTACTCTCCCAATACGACCATAGCTCGCCAGGACCCCCTCCCTCTCGTAAATTTGGTACTAGGACCCTATCGCCCGGCTGAAGAACAGGATTGTTACCCTTGCGATAATATTGTTTCTTTCCCCTGACACAAGAAGACAGAGATCTACTTGCAGCCAACTTGTATGCTTCCGTCATTGTTGCTTACCTCTCCTTGACGTATGCTTGGCAGCATCCTTGATACCAAAGATCAGATCAATTGGTAGTCTTGGTAACCGACCGAACAATTTGAAAGATGGAGAAAATCCCGTTGCCTCATAACGAATGCAATTGTACGCATGAATGAATTTCTTGAAATTGTCCTTCCAAGTAGCTTTCTTATTTTCCGGCAAAGTTCGCAACATGGATAGTAAAGTTCGGTTAAGCCATTTAAGTTTCCCGTTTCCTTGGGGATGTTAAGCTGTAGTCCTGGATCGAACTACTGGGGGTTCACGGATGGCGCAGTGGTGACAGCATTCGCCTCCCACCAATGTGGCCCGGGTTCGATTCCCAGACTCGGCGTCATATGTGGGTTGAGTTTGTTGGTTCTCTACTCTGAACCGCGAGGTTTTTCTCCGAGTACATCGGTTTTCCCCTCTCCTTAAAACCCAAAATTTGATTTGATTTGCGTTAAATTGTTAATTTCAATTTACAGTGTCCCCGATTAGTGCTCTACAGCGCTAGAAGATTAGGCACTTAAATAAAGTTCCTTTCCTTTTTTATTCCAAAGCATCCCTCGAGTCGATGAAAGAGCTCATTTTTGAATGCTCCCCCCTTGATCGAGCAAGATTCGGGGAGGAAAAAGCAAATTGTAGTATAAAATCTTTATACAGGTTTTTGTCTGCTGTTCATGCTGACTTATTGGTCGTGGCGTAAGCTCGAGCGAACCGCGTAAAATGGTCTACTATGACCAAAATGTACTCGTATGCACCGGTATTCTTTTCTAAATAGACAAAATCTAGTGATACCAGCTCAAAGGGTGCGCTCAAATGAATATTTTTCATTGTCCTTGATATGACGTTCTGTCTCCTCTGTTTCAGGCAACTGCAGACACGCGTGACATAATGCTCAATATCTCTTTTCAGATGCGGCCAATGAAATAGCTCTCTCGCTAAACGTCCCAGATGTCCCATTTCTTCTTGTAATTCTTGATATACCGTTCTGTGGTATTTCTCTGGAAGGACAAGCTGTAGGGTTTGACCACTTCTTCGCCTAAGGATTTCCTCGTATCCAACAATCTGTTTCTTCCATCCCCGTAGGAGAGCCTGTGCTTTGGGTTACGCTCTGTGTCTATCCGGCAAATTTGGTTGTTTGCTACTGATCTTCCACTGTATCATTGTGCTGATGGCCTCGTCCTGTCTCTGAGCATCCTGGAGATCTTTAAAGTCAGAGGTTGTACTGGAAGGCTGACGCTTTTTCCTATGATGTGTCACTTGGCTGACCTGCTAGAGACAGTAAACAGATGGCTTCTCCCTTGTGTTGGATTTCTATCGTATGGACAGCAGGTTTAATCCACCCTGGCCCAATCAGGGCCATGTTCTACTCAACGTCACCCTGTAACCTGGAGACGGCATCAGCATCCTTGTTGGATATGCCAGGACACTATTTTATAGTGAATTAAAAATCAGAAAGTCTCGCTATCCAACGGTGGCCAGTAGCGTTAAGTTTTGCTGTGGACAGGACGCAGGCTAACGGATTATTGTCAGTGTAGACCATAAAATGGGACGCGTAACACAGATAGCCTCTGAATTGTTCCGTTATGGACCACGTAAGTGCCAACTGAGCTTACTGGAATGGGGAGGATAATTCCTCTCCGCTGGCTTGAGAGTGCGTGACCCATATGAAATAACTCGCCGTTGACCATCTTGTCTCTGGTAAAGCGCTGCTCTCAACTCTTGGTATGACGCATCGGTGTGAAGAATGAATGGTTATCTATAATCAGGGTAAGCCATTACCGAAGAATTTGTGATTGCGGAAATGAACTTGTCCAAAACCGCTCGATGTTCACCCGTCCAATTAATTGGCTCACGAGATGATAATTGTCCCCTTTGTTTGGTTGATTGGACCCTTTCTTCCTCTCTGTCCTTTACATAGATCGTAGAGGGGTTTTGCAACTTTTGAGAAATACTTGATATATCTCCTGTAATAGCTTAAGAACCCAGTTAACTTGCGAACTAGAAACAGCTTCCGTACAAGCAGGATCAACGCTGTGTCCAGACTGATTTACTATTCTCGCCAAATAGTGCACTTCACCCTGAAAGAGCGTACATTTGCTGGGTTTAAGTTTCACCCCGTGTTTCCTCAAACGCCTTAACACTGTTCGTACATTCTCCACGTGCTCCTCGAATGGTTTACTGTAAACGATCCCGTCGTTCAAGTATGGTATGCAAGTCTCATCCCGAATACCTTCCAAGCAACCTTCCACAAAACGTTAAGAACTGGCTAGTGCGTTACTAAATCCAAGTGGAATTCGTATCCACTCATAGAGTCCGCAGGACGTGATAAATGCTGTTAAATGTCGACCCTTTTCACCCAAAAAGCCTTGATGGTATGCTCTGACCTGATCTAAAACAGAGAACCACGAAATCCCTCCAAGGTTGTGCAAGGTCTCTTGAACCTTCGGAATCCGGTGTCAGTTAGGGACGGTTTTTCGATTCAAATCTCTAAAATCGAAACACAGGCGCAGTTCCCCTCGCCTGCGTAGCAAGCGTTTCCAGCGCGCGAGAAGCGAATTCATTTTTCTGGCCGCGCGACTGCGGGAGAATAGGGTGAGCTTTCCGCGCGAAAGTTGGGGCAAGCTAATGACGGAACGCTTGCAAGAAAACCCCCTATTTTTGAAAAACACCCACCTTTGTAATGATTGACTTAACACGCGCTGATTTACATCTCATTAACAAATTAGCCAATAGCAGATAACCTTGTTAACACATGTTTACTCCCGTCAAAACAAACTGAGGCACCGAGATCAATGCAGAAATTTTCATTGATTTTTGAGTTAAATTTGTAACGGTAGCTTCTCAGCCTGGTAAGACTGGTTGTGTTTCTTTCGAGAATTTGCTTAAACCATCGAAAAGAAAAGATGCTTACGGACAAATTCTAGCTGATATTTGCAGAGCGGTTGGAATAAAAGTTGTCGAAAACAACAGTCTATTTTCAGAACGTGTATGCAATCCGTGCGCTCGTAAAATACGAAATTTAGGAACATAACTCGTACAGAGTTCGATGGGTAGTAAGGCCGTAAATGCAAAAGTCCACCAAAGCAGACCATGAAACCATTCAAGAGGTTTTAGTTGCGATTTTTAAACTAGCGGCGATTTCAGCGCGATTTGCTGGCTACTTCTTGGTACAAAGTGGTTGACGAAACGAATCGTACTAAATTGACACGAAATGACAAAACTCCTCGTTGGTTTAATAATCCACAGTTTTTGGTCAAATACGGTCACGAAACCGTAAATGTAATAGCAAGCATAAATGCTCAAAATAATCGCATAACTTTGTGCAATTGTCTTCATCTTGTCTCATTTCATTAAGGATTCAAGCTTACAATGGGCAAGGTAAGCAGAGAAATTGACGAATACAATTTATTTCCTTGATCCTGAAACAGATATGGGTTCTGATAGTTCGCATGCATTTTATAAATTTATCCTGTGTAAATAAACATAAAGTATCTTTTGCAAGCGAACGAAAGCTTACTTCAGTCCAGTCCAAACTTTCGTCGGCAATAAGCGCAGTCAAAGTTTTGTTCAATAACGAATCTTCTACTTTTAAGTAAATTACGGAAACGCCTATCCATAGCGGCTTCAACTGACACGTAAATAATGTTGAATTTTCCTTGATGGATATCGCCCAAGCGGTCCAGATTTTCATTTAAATCGCAAGCCGTCATTCCATCAGAATTTACTTCAACCACTTGATCGCATATGATGCTTTGTAATGAAGAAAAAACGATGATACTCGAGAAGCATGTTCTTGGCTCTTTTATTTCGAACTCCGCACATCACGACAAACATCTGAAAAATTAAGCTTTTCCTGAATCATGTTGGCAAAACGGCCATTACATCTATACCATTAAAAAGATGGCGCATTCCCAGTTCTTGTTCCCCTTTCAACGTAAAGCCAAGACCCGATTCGTTCAGCGCTCAAAGATGATTCAAAACCTTCCACATCTTCCTTCATTGTCTCGTTACATACACGACAGGGGTGGCATAGGAAGATCGAGATTTAAAGAGCCATCAGGAGGTCTTCCATATAGCGCTTCGCTGCGACTTCAATGTGCAATGGAAGAGGTATAGAAACATAAGTTTTCTGAACCGGTGTTGTGTCTTACAATTCCAACACCATCTGGAGCTCTTCAATACAACTCACATCATCCTCATTCAGAGATTCTTCTCTAAACATCTTAACTGCTAAGTGTCAGTCAAGTCACCCAGTACTACAGCTGTTATCTTTCTCCATCAATTCCGTGTCCGCTTCGTCTGCACCACTGTCTTTTACCAGGTATACCGGGGAACTCTCGTGCTCAGATAAACTAGTCTTGGTCTCACCAGAGCTGTCATCTTTTCGTACCACGTCCACTGGTGTAACTGATGTGACGAACTGCAGACCACCAAGTGGGGTTCGCCGACCAAGGACTATTTGATGTTTCATAATGCTGTGGACGGCAATGTTTATCCGACGGGGACAGCCTCGTGGCAGGGTAAGCAGTTCCCTAGTCACTTGCAGGCCCTCTGGCAAGATTGCATCTAAAGTCGGTTCAAAAACCATGATTGTCTGTCCTGGCGGTACTGTCTGGTTTCGCTTCCACTCTTCAAAGCAACCCAGTTTTCCTCAGCTGGGCTCTGTTTGAAGTCACCGAATGCACTTAACTTTTCCCCTGACACACTCTGGATAGCTGAAATCGTAATGCCCATAGTTGAACTGTCTTCCTCTCCGTGTGGTCTATCATTGAATACTTCTTATACGATACTATAGCGAATTATTGGGATTCTAACAGCAAGAAGTGTTGTGGTTGGTTGACTATCAGAGTCAAGCTGGAATTGTACTTCTACCCAAGCTATAAATGGTGTTCTTCCCCCATTGGTGGCTCTTAAGTTTAGTTATGATTCTTACCCGAGCAACTCCTCAATGCTTCTCGCCGCTGATGATGGCAGATTTTTATCCGGCCAGGACTTTGACACCATCGACACTTGTGCTCCCGTGTCCAAAAGGAATTCGACCGGTATGTCACTCAAAACACAAAATACCTTTTACGTCTTTCCAACGAGCTTGGTACCATTTAATTGCTGCTTGGGTGTTAAATGACTGGAGAATACAGGATTTCTGTGTTTCCAACTGTCAAATTGCCTGACAGAGATTCTTGTGGCCCCTCCAATGATGTTTCTGACCCTTTTGTCCACAACATCGTACTACTTTACACCCTGAACATTGTTTAAAAACTAGAACTTTCTGACAATTAACAAACTTGAGGTACATAATGAAGCTATCTCTGACTGGGGCTACTTCCTGTCCCTTGGTTGTAGTCTCCGTCTCTTTCCGTGACCAGCGTTTTCACTGCTAGACTTCCTTTGCCGACACCCACAAGTCCAGCGGTCCCCGCTACCACAAATATGACAATGGTCACGCAATTCTCCTCTTCCTTCTCCCTGACAACTCAGGCAACCCTTGGGTCGCTGATACCATTTCTCTTATTAATCATAACCATTACAATTTTCTCAAATTTGATTGGTGCATTAACTATTGTGTAGGGTTGAAATCGGACAGTGAAATCGGACAGTTGGCCGTAATCGAATACCTGAAATCGGACAGTTACATTAGCCAATCATATTAAGTGCACTCAGCTTAATCCACCAATCACAGATTTATCACAATAACCACGGCAACAACCTCTCACCCTACCAAACTGGGGATTTTCCAAAATGGAGAAATTTGTAACATTACACAGTTAAAAAGGAATGCATTAATTTTGTTTTCTCGGAAATTGTAAAATTGTAATGGTTATGATTAATTGGTATCAAGACTTGTCGTCAAATTCGGTCTGTAATCATACTCGTGATTGAACAAATCGCTACGCGGTCGTCCGATTTTGTTAATCACTCGTATGATTACAGACCAAATTGGACTGCTCACTGTTCTCCACTGACGACTTCAAGTAGCTTGTTCTGACCGGATCGCTTGCAGTTCAGCCATGAATTTGTCCCCCTTGGGACGATCTTTCTGCTCTGCAGTCGCCTTCCTATCAGTCAGCTCTTGATGAACAGTTCCTCCTCTCTTGGATGCGTCCACTTCATAGACCTAGGTGCTCTTCCGACAAGAAGACATTCCTAACTTTGATTTCCTCTCCATCTCTTCTGACACAATAACAATTTGCTGAATTAGATCATCATCCTATACCCCTGGAACTTATAGGGAAGGCCTCAGCCGATTTCGGACTGCTTCATCCTGAAGACCAGCATCGAGTGAGTGCAAGAATATTCTCTGCACCAAATTAGAGTCATATTTTAACTGAGTGTCCACCTTTTGGGAAGCAAACAGAATCTTCTGTCTGATATCCAATGCTCTTCATAGCATATTTTGTGAACCCCCTTGGGGTTCCTGAACTAGCTGTCGACATAGCTCTGTCGCACTTTTCTCTCGATAGTGGGACCTCAGGATACGCCTTAGTCTAAGAAGAGTCAAATCCTCAAGTCCTTCAAGATAACTTCAAAATATCATTCCAGGATTAATAACTCTCACTACAGCATCCGCAACCTCACCCTCCTTATATCCTTTCTTTAACGCCCCTTGAATTTTCCTCAGCAAACGTACAAAGCTTAGCTTGTCCTTCTGTACACACATACTGTATCTTTATTTAACCACGGGATCACATTCATTACAGATACAATGGTTTTCCTGTGAGCCGTGAAAAACAGTCATTAACTAAATTAGAGACTACTGTTTACGAGTATATTGCTAAGAAATCTATTAAAACAAAAGAAACTACTATTTACAACTAATGTTAAGAAATCTGTGTGAACATTAAAACTATTTACAATAACTATCATCAATATTAACTAAGTAAAGGATCTATTTACCTATAACCATTTTAATTTATCTATGAATAAAAAAAACCTACTAGTGAGAATTACTTAAATTACAATAACTTGCTAATTTTCTTTTCATTTAAGAGATACGATTTAAAGCAATTTAGGCTTTCCTGCTCTCTCGCTTCTGCAGCGATATTATTCCATAAAGAAGATCATCTGTAGTGGACGCTGTGTTTTCCAATTTCTAATTTGGGTCTGGAAATGTACAGGTTAAATAGAGGAATTTCGTACATTAAGGGAGTGGATGTCAGAGACATATTTGAATATATTTCTCAAATATGAAGGAGAATTGTTATGAATGATTTTGAACATCAAAATAGCGAGTTGTCGTATTCTCCAATTTTCCAGTGTTCCCCATCCCAAATCAACTAGAAGGTTTTTGGATCTTATTTCATAATTAGAGAAGGTAATAATTTTAGCACCCCTATTTTGATGCTATTGGAGTTTTTCGGATACGCCTTTGCCTATATACCCGACACAGCTACAGTAGTCAAAATGGGGCAAAATCAGTACTTTGTATACAATGGCTCTCGTTGTTAGCGTTATAGTAGTACCTTCTTCAGAATCTCTTTGATGTGCAATTTCCATGACAGGTTTTCATCAATAAAAACTCCTAGGAATTTATAGCCCGTTGCTCTATCTATGGATGCGCTATCTACCTTTACAGTGACGTTATCAGAGACGTGAGCAAGTTGCTTGAGCAATTCTTGCTTACTCTTTTCCGATGGTGACTCAGGCTTCCCGATTTGTGGTTTGGTGTCGACTGATTCCAGCCGAGGGCAGATGAGGTCATGCTCCGTAAATTTTTAATGAAAGTCCTCTAAGTATTCCTTCTGTTCCTCTTCCGTTCCCTTCGACGTCTCATCTAACTTTTCTTCGATCAGCAAAACGACCTTTTTTCTAAATTTCTCCTTCACTTCATTATCACTGTATCCAACAGTCTTAGCACTCCCTTCCACATCCTTACTTCCCAACTAGAGCTCTGTATATGCATCTGAAGATCCTCGGTCTCCATTGCGAGTATTCCTTAGACTTAAATACAAATCAATGGTTTGTTTTCTGTCGTTCCCTCGCTCAATTTTTCCGACCACCACGAAAATCCATTGCTAATATGAGTTTCATTTCTTCCGGACAGGCCCCCAAGTGGTACCCGGTGACGGAACAGATGAGCGACTTTTCCCTCTGAACAATAACATAACACGGGGACAAAGATGACGGGCAACAAGCTTGTGCTCTCTTACAACCCAAAATGCCCAAAGGTCTTTCTTCTGTACTTTAGGCGGTAGGGCTTCAGTATTGTAACTCGCCACATTTGGCCGTGCAATAAACATGTTTTTTACCGAGTTAGCTGGGTCTGTATGGGAGAATCTTGACGTTGATTACATTGCGTTCTGTCTGTCCTGGCGACCTCGATCAAGATTCTACCATACAGACCTCCAGTTCGGTTACTAAAACAGTTCGGTTTGCAAACTTTATTAACTATGATAATTGCATGATGCCTACATGATACAGGCTTTGCACACTTTCATTAATGTTTGGATTATTTTTAAGAGTGGAGGAACAAGGATAGCACAGTCGGTTTAGTGCGAAACCTTGGTGTGAGAGGTCCCGAGTTCGATCCCCGAATCTCACATCTTTGTTTCGACTTCTTTCCTTTCATCGTAGCTTACGTAGTAACTTAGTAATATTCACGTGATTTTGCATAGTTGCTTATACCGAGAGCTATAATCGTATCTTACATCCACAGTTATTATTGAAGAAATTTATTTTACGGATTTAACATTATTTTTTCCGGTGCACACAATATCCAGATTATCACATGCACAACGGTTTATTTTAAACGTAAAACTTGACAGTTAAAATGCAACACTGACCTTTCTCAGTACACTTTCCAGGGTGTTTGACGCTGACATTAGTACCGTCCTCGCACACTAAATACATGAGCATACATTCATTGCTATATGTTACTCCATCTGTGCCACAGACAGGCTTGTATATCCTTGAACATGGCCTAGAGCATGAGCACTTGTACTCCCCAGTTGTGTGGATTTCTATGCACTTCGCATATCGATGACATGCTGGATCACAAGTTGGTTTTACTGGTGTACCGTGTTTGTACTCAAAAACTGGCGTCAGAGCTCTCAGAGGGACTTTGAAAAAAAGTAAAAAGAGCCACTCAATGATTATATAAACCAAAGGGTGAAGATGACATCATATGTGTGAGTCAACGGGGTCAACTGATGGACGAAACGCTGGAAGTGATACCCCAGGATATATACAAACAAATCTTTCACTCGTATCATTATTAACAGGGTAGCATCAGGTTGACATATGAAAAGCAGTACTGTAAGGTCGGTGTCAAAGAACAAGGACATGCTCAGCTTCACTGCAGTTGTTGAGTGGGTAAGACATGGAGGAAAACAACAACGCCCTTCTTAGGAGATATCAT
>NC_090869.1:47225424-47232924 GCF_036669935.1 Montipora foliosa | reverse complement strand
TTTTTTCTAAAGATGACAGGAATGTCTTCTTTCTGCCAAATGATTAATAGGCCAGTAGCCAGGTTTTTAACCTCAGAAAAAGATCTGTTTCGTCGTATGAACGTGTGAGCCAAAGGGCCTCTTCTGGTATGACTTCTGGGTGACCCCTTTAAATGGTCGTAATGACCCCCGACTTGAAAAAAATGCCTGGAACGCTGCAGTTTAATACCACCCAACTGAGGCCCTTCTGTTTTTGAGTAACACGTACCACAGGCAACCCAGTGTACGCTCTTGATGCGTCTAGTTACAGAAGGTACGTGGATGATACTTTGATGATATATTATGCCTGATGTGAAAGCTGCAGAAGATTTCTCGACGACTCTTAATAATTCCCATTCAGTGTAAAGTTTACAATGGGGTTAGTAGTTGATGATAAAATCTCTTTCCTTGGAATGGACATCATAAAGAATGGACACTAGTGTTTACAGAAAACCTACAAACATTGGATTGTTATTACATTTTGATAGCCACGTTGATAAACAATATAAGTCGAGTTTGATTAAGACCATGATCATTCTATAAAGCTTATCGATTATCTTCCACAACTGAAGGTTTTAATAGCGAATGTGTTCAGCTTAGAGCCATTTTTTTCAAAATTAGGTTATCCTAGTATCTTAATTGAATCGTGTTTTCTAGCTTTTTTGATAATATTCATAAGGAATCTAATGATGATAATATTCATAAGCAGTCCAAGGACGAAAACGATGTTAGAACTGTTAGGTTTTCTTTGCCCTTTAAGAACCAGAGTTCGGCGAATATGATGAAGGAGCAGTTGAGATCCTTGAGTTCTAACATCGGTATCGACATTCAACCTCTCTTTCGCAGTAAACGTATTCAACAGATTCTTCGGCCAAAGGAGAAGCCTGATTTAGTTAACAATCAATGCGTTGTGTATCATTTTAAATGTGATTAGTGTCATGCTGATTATGTAGGTTTTACTACAAGGCACTTGCATCAACGCATTCAGAACATAGGTATTCTGCCATAGGCAAGCATCTTATTAATATCCATGGTGGTATTGACACCTCTAGTTTAAGCAGTCATTTCTTTATTCTTAAGAAATGCCAAACTAAGTTTGATTGTCTTCTGTATGAAATGCTTTTCATTAAGGAACTTGAGTCTTCACACAAACTCAAGAAGACTCCATTCGAGCTAAGCTTTTTCCTTGATTGCGTCTCTAAACAATATAACTGCACGCTTTAATTTTATTATATATTCGAGTTCATTTTTATTATCATTGCTTAAGTTAAGTCGAAACGTCGTATTTTAAACCTTTTTTAACCGTTTTTTAACATGTTAAATTTTTTTTTTTACATTGTTTTAGAGTGTAGTTTTGAATTCCAAAGAAAAATAAGAATTGATATTTTGGTCACAGGGGCACTTTAATGTAGTGTCTAGATATTCAGCTTATTATGATCGCGGGAGCTCTTGGGGGTTCGAACACAAAAATTAAAAGTTGCATTCCCAGACGGGATTTGGACCCCGAGCACTCACTTTGAAGGAACTGTTTTTATCCACCGATTATCTACCTACACTAATAAGTATATATAATTTCATTATATATGCATTGTAAATAGTGTAAATAACATATTGTAAAAATAAAATAAAAATTTAAAAAAATATATTGCTGAATAGTGTGGTACGTTAAGTATAGTGCTTTATTTTACAATGGTTAGCTTTCTCTTAAGGTTTGGTTACTGACAATTTCTTAGCGGGCGATAATACACGTTTACAGCGGCATTTGGAAGAAAAACAATGTCGACATATTAATAAATAATAAGGTTTTTGGCATTTAGTTACGTGGTAGTCTAGTGGTTAAGTGAAAGGGTTATTAATCGAAATTCCCAGTTCAAGTCCAGCGAGTTCATGCATTGGGATTCGGAATTTAATTCATTTCCCATAGTCCTTATCCAGCGCTAAGAGTCCCATAGAGGTGTTAGGTCTTTGCAAAAATATCAAGCGTACTTCATTATGCATTTTCTCCCACACAACCTCGATCTCACTTAACACGACAGGATTCATGATGCAAACACAGAACAGTTGTGTTTACTACACTAAAGGATAAGAGAGTGACGCGAAAGCAAGAAGGTGAGTGCGCTGCAGCTAGCGGGTATTTCTCACGTTTAATCGACATAGTTGCGTGGCCCGTCCGGAAATTTTCACGGCGTAGAAAGTTTCAGAAGTCGTGCGACGAACACGGAGATGTAAAAGGTAAGCTTGGCGTTGTTAGTGAGCAAAGGTGAAGAAAGTGAAAGCCGTGCATCGCGTATCAGCAATAAGAATTTACGACACCTTCGAAATATCCACCGTAAACATTTATCGGAGAGTGTTTGTTGCTTGCAGCCATGCTAAAGATTGTATTTTTTCCGACTTCGTTAACGTTTTCTTCTGAAACTTTCCTCGAGAAACTTTTCCCCGTTGAACGCGCTACGCAACTATGGCGACCGGTGAGGAAAACTACTTCGTGTAAGAAAATATCAGAGTAACCCTGCTGCTCCTCCTTGCTTATTGGCCACAAAAACATTTTTGTGGCCAATCAGAAGCAGGTAATTCGAACGCTTCTGGAACTGGTGCGATAAGACTAAGTGCCCAGGGGCTCTTCCCGTTCTTGTAGTAAACGTTCACCACGAACATTCTATCGTCCCGACTAGCTGCCCCTGGGTCTCCGAGGATGCAGACTTTCAGTCTGATGAATATTTCTTAGATCTGTAAGTTACATACAGGTTGTTGAATGACAAAAGAAAATTTTAGCTGCCGAACTTTTAAGATATAAAAAAGGAAGATGAACAGATATATTGCTTCAGCTAAGTTACTTACCGTCAGGCAAGGCTGGGTTTACACACTTGTGGTTACAGTCTACATCAAGACAACAAGCTTGCCCAGAAGGACACGCAGGTCCCCCTGTAAAACAGTTAGGCTCAGCATCTGGTGGCAGTTGGCACATGGGGGTTGGGTCAAGAATAGGGCAGGTCCGCAACTGAGCTAAAAGATGGCAACAATGCTTTGCTGTCAGTTACTGAAGAGAAATAACGGACCTTTGTAAAATTAAACCTTCCAAAAAAAAAAACCTTCCTTTCAAGTTTATGCATCACAAGTTAATTGATGATCAATATTCGTGGTCGTCTTCTTGAGAATGTTTGTGGTAAATCAGACAACAACATTGACAACAACACAACCAAACAAGCAAAAAGAACGTTGCATGACTGCGTGACGATCATCGTGGAACTGCGATTCAATTTTTTTTTTTTTTTAACGAAGTGAGTATTACGATGGGACTCTGTCTGGCAGTTAGCGTGTATTCCATAAACTCCAATTTTAGCAATTTCGGATTCTCTGAATTTCGAACAACAAACTTCGATTTTCGGAAAGACAAAAAAACAAAGTACGATTTTAAGAAAAAACTAAAATGCCCCTTAAGAGCTTTCATAGCTTCCGTAGGTTCCTCAATTTTTTTGACTAATTGCCACCATAAATGACAGTCATTCGAGAATGACGACAAAATGAAACAAAATTTTGGAAAAAAAGGCACCCCGGCCCCGGCCCCGGCCCTTGCCCCGGACCCTAAACCCATTGTTAACTTCGAATTCATTTAGTTACTACGCCTAATGATTGACTTCAATATCTCAGGAACTCCCAGCCAGTCAGATTTATAAGCAAAACCAACTTTGATTTGTTTTCCATTTTCTCCATAACATACTTGACTTGTTCCATGTGCTTGATATGGGTTATAATTGCCTCAATTGATGGATTTAACTTCCTAAAATTCCTTAGAAAACTGCTACACTAACTTTAACTACGATTGACCCAAATCCCTCTGCAGATTTTGACTATGTTCGTTGATAGAATGTAATACAGTCCTCTTCTACAAGAACTGCTTTTTTCCAAGGACGTTGGCGCCATGTAACATTAGCTAAAATTCTTCAAGTACGTTAAGGTGAGTCTGTAACCGGCTGTAAGAGGATATTTTTGTCCAAGCCCCCGGCCCCTCGTTTTGGCTACTACCGTAACATACTGAACACAGCGACCCAGAAGACGAAAAGGCCTTGCCTCATTCAGTGCCCAATTTGTTATATTTAGAATCACATTTCAGCTGGGCTTTGTTACATCTCTAGAAACTGCAATCAATGCTCAGCAGATCCAGAATCTTTCTTTTTATTTTATGCTCTTTAAACACTTTGTAAAAAAAAAATAAAATGACGACTTACACGGTGGAGGAACCGCATTTGCAACGACACATTTCCTTGTGCAATTCTTTTGGAGGCAACAAATGTGCCCAGGAACACATTCATTATCAGATTGGCAGCCAGTGACCTCTTCACACAATGGAGTGGGGCTCAATTTTGGACACTGACTTTGCCCGGCACCTAGAGAGAATGATGTGGACTGTTTACCGAAGAATGAGTAGTGGTGATTCAGGCAAGGTTTATCAAGGTTGGTACCCAAAATACTTAATTAGCAATCTGTTTGTTCAAAATCATTCAATGGAGTATACCGGTTTCGGTTTGGAAAACTGTCCCTCTCTAGTAACGTTGGGTTGTTGATCTAATTTGAAGTAAGAGGCGCGAAAACAAGCTACTCTTACACGTGTATCCGACAGCCATTCATCTAAGTTGTTGGACGTTTGACTGAAGCATTGACGGATACTTCACTGAGAAGTCTTGTTACGAAAGTTTTTAATACTCTTACGTCCCTCCTTAAAGACATCAAAACTAGAGTTGACCATGGGTAGATAATACCAAAGTCGGGTAAGAGCTATACAGGACTTTTGCCTCGCTCAATATGCATCAGGACTAACTTACAACACACTCAGGAAGACTGAAAGAGAAACATTAGCTCTTACGAAAACTAAGATTCCAGTCTAAATCTACATAAGAGGAACATTTCTGGCAACCTGTTGGCATTTTCGCATATATAATATTATCTATGTCTTATATTGTACACATCCTTCTCATTGAGCGACAAGAAACCAGAAATGTTGTTGGAAAAATGATTATTAACACCAGTCAAAATCTCACCACATTCTCCTTGCTTTATCACTGTTATCATTTTTCCTGTTTTACAAGCTTCTGCCTCTAAACTGCAGTTGTTGGAATACGTTGTACCATCAGATCCACAGACAGGCCTCCAGTCAAAAGTGCAGATTTCGTTGCACTCACAAATTGCTGTGTCGTTAACCACTCTGCAATACTGCCTTGAGTTAGGACAAATCTTTTTTGTACATTTGTCTGTGAAAAGTACACAACGTTTCATTCAGTTCCTCGCAAACATTAATTGCATATATTGTATTCACATATGGCGCTATTCCTTTGTTGAGAATGTTTCTTTTTCTTAATTTACAGAAATCTGACATCACTTCCACCCGGCTCGTCCCAATAGTTTTACTGTTTCAACCTTCAATCTATCAGTATTTTGTACAATATCTGTGATATCTTATTGTTTTGACATGTTATGCTATTTTTTTTCTTTATTGTTTCGCTCAATTTAGCTGTCCGTCACCTAGCAATCGCTTATAGCCTCAGGTGCGTGGATCGCTCCCAGGTATTGTTGAGAATGAAAGGCAAAAAGAGAATGCAGCAATAAGAATAACAACAACAACATCAGAATATTCAATAAATTACCACACTCTCCCATAGCTGCAACTGTAAGGTTCTTTCCACTAATGCATGCCTCAACCTCAAGCGTGCATTTATTTGGGTAGCTATAGCCATCAGATCCACAGACGGGCATCATGATCAATGGGCAAGCTTCCATACAGACACAGGTTGCTAAGCCTTGTACAACCTTGCAGCGATGAAGGGGATGACTGCAAATCGAGGTATCACAAGGATCGGTGGGAACTGAAAAACGAGAAATGAAGATAAAAGACTGTAACAAAACTCTGCATACTTGCATACTTAAGCTAACAGCTTAAAGGGGCTAGGTCACGCTATTTTAGGTAAATTTGTTTAATTTTGGTCATTATGAGTTCCAAACGTCAAATTGGCGGAGCAAGAGTCTTTCATTTGCAAAATCACGGCCTCATAACAACTGAGAATGATTTTCCAGCTGTGTAAATAACATTTTGATATAGACTGATATAAATTTGAAAAAAAGGTGGGCCGACGTTTTTCAAATTTACCCAAATTCAATCTATTTCAATCCTCTCCAGTTTTGTCCATCCATGTCCCTTCTTGGCTTCCCTGTGTTTTGTTAGAGTTCTTCTATAGTTTTGAACAGTTATTTTATTTTGATATTTTAGTCAATTCTATGACCATTCGATCAGTGCTGAAATTGCCTAACATTGCGTGACCTAGCCCCCCCCCCCCCCCCCCTTTAAATAAAATAGCCATTATCCTACGCCGTACTGTTACATACGGACAACCAGGTAAAAATTTCACGATGATGTCTAAATATTTATAAATTAGAGGCGACAGTTAATAACAAATTATCAAAGGCTAAGGCTAATTGAAACCTTTTTCGGTCAGACGTTTGGATTTAACCACCACCGGTTTTTCTGATGGCCTCGATTACCCACGTCTCTGTTCCTCGGAGCTTTGAGATACCAATATCAATCCTAATAGACAGCCACGTCAAAGGAAAAGGTTTTCCTCACATGTAAGCAAGATCAGCTACTGAAACGTTCCTTAGGACTCGAGAGTAAGCTTAACTAAAATGGAAATAACACATCGGCATTCACGTACTTAGCGTCTGAGAGACGAATTAAAACTACACATATCTTAGAATGGAAATATAATTATAACCATACCAATGCAAGCGCCCCTATATTGTAAGTCCACGATTCTGTTTGCCAGACAACTCATGCTTTCAAGTGCCGCTGCATTGGGATACGTCTCACCATCAGAACCACAAACTGGATCTAAGTTTACTGGAATAATCATTGGACACATGCATATTGCTGTTGCATCCAAAAGTTGACATTGATGATGACGATGTGAACACAGTGCTGGTTCATCACAAGGATCTGACGACAAAATACCGTTTGTGAGCCAAACGTTATGCAAAAAAATCGCTGCATTTTATTGAAAGCGTCATGTCAATCAGAACTCCCATAAGTATCGATTAGAGGTATCTTGAGTAGCGTGAAAAGAGATTTCCCATTGTTAACTTCGAATTCATTTAGTTACTACGCCTAATGATTGACTTCAATATCTCAGGAACTCCCAGCCAGTCAGATTTATAAGCAAAACCAACTTTGATTTGTTTTCCATTTTCTCCATAACATACTTGACTTGTTCCATGTGCTTGATATGGGTTATAATTGCCTCAATTGATGGATTTAACTTCCTAAAATTCCTTAGAAAACTGCTACACTAACTTTAACTACGATTGACCCAAATCCCTCTGCAGATTTTGACTATGTTCGTTGATAGAATGTAATACAGTCCTCTTCTATAAGAACTGCTTTTTTCCAAGAACGTTGGCGCCATGTAACATTAGCTAAAATTCTTCAAGTACGTTAAG
>NC_090869.1:47215424-47222924 GCF_036669935.1 Montipora foliosa | reverse complement strand
GAGTTTTATTGATATACTTTTTTCCACGAGATCATTCACATGTTGATGTATTTCACTGAGACACACTAGTTTTACTTCGAACAAGAATCGGAAAAAACGTATACGGCAACCAAGAAAGGAATAACTTCAAACAAGATCTGCAACAAATCACCTGTACGTGCTTCAAACAAACTTCTGAAAACACAAGCTATTTATATTTCTCCTTAATTTTACGAAAACTCATTGCGATTACGTGTTTATAACATAAGAGCAAAATTTTCTTGTCACTGCCGAGGCACATCGAAAAACAGTTACAGTGTAGGCAAACGTGGTATTAAAACACTTGCTCGCACGCATTTTAGAGCAAAACAAACAAATCAACTATGTATTTCTATATGTCCAAAAAGAGTACAGATGATTGTTATTTTTGAGTTTCATACCTGAACAAAGGAGATAATGATTAAACCACTTTTTTAAAATACGAATCCACCTGAAATAACGCATCCGTAAAAATAACAAAAGGTGTCCAAGGAGTAACTTCTTCCACTAAGCAGTAATCCAGGCTTGAGCCTGTGATCCATTGGAAAACCAGTGCCTGGTCAGCGGTCAACTTCAAAAAAAGCTGACTTCGACGAGCTCTAAACTTGAGTCCGCGAGAGGGTCAGGCGATAACGGTCAGCGGATGCTGCTATTATTAGTATTATTATGATCACCATCATCATCATCTACAGGAAAAACAGAGTCCATCCACTTCCCACGACAATTAGCGAATCAACAGGGACAACCCCACCGCCTGCTGTACTGATTACCCAAGTCCCGCCAGCGCAAACTGGAAAGCAGACTGAGTCCCAAGATGCCACCAATGCAGAGACCACTCAACCACATATACAGACAAAACTTTAGCGGATCAGGAAGGAACCTTATTGGTTCAAAGACTACGAGTTCAATTTTTAGTTTTCTTTTTCTTTTTTTTCCTGTTTTTATTTTATTATTTTTTTTTTTTTTGACACGATTGTATTTAACAATAATTCACCGAAGTGAAGGTGAATAGTGCGTTGCTCGGTAAATATCCACCACTTTAAGCGACACTGAGGTAAATAATTGTGTTAGCATAAACCACAAAAGTTGGCAGTAGCATTTGCTTTACAACGCTTAGAAGGATTGTTGTTGAAAGTGACCACAAGCCGTTAGCCTCAATTCTAAATTCTCAATTCTCAGCCAAGCTCCAAGGAGGTTATAAGCACTGATATTAGGTTATAAGCGACTTCATTGATATGATGTTGATTTACACTACAATGAAAGAAGCAAACGTTTTACTTCTGACACTCTGAGGAGAGCCTATGTAGATGTTCCTTCCACGCATGTGAGAGTGATGAAGGTCAACGCTTTGAGAGGAGAATCAGATCAAAGAATTAAAGAAGTGAGAGAAGCAACTTATGAAAGCATGCAGCCACTCCTGGGTGTTAAAAAGGATGGATGGCCTGAACACAAGAATGACATACCCAGTGAAGTGAGGCCACACTTCCACGTGCGAGACCCTCCGAGCAATCAAGATGGAGATAGAATTGTAATCTCGTACCCAGATTTCCCACGGTCATACGGAAGGGAGATCTGGTAAAGTTCGATTTCGAGCATGCTCAGTGCCAGCGAGGCCCGAAATGAGGGCTTTTCTATATCACTGTGCATGTTCGTACTCTCTGTTGTGATTTTGGGTTGATTTTGCGGAATAAACATGGATTTGGAGACTATTCTTGAAGAGATTCTTTTGGGTAGAGGACAAGGAAACCTTAAACTTAAGCCGAAACAGAAAGAAGCGCTAAAGGCGATTGTTTTTGAACGGTCGAGATTGTTTAATTGTCAGAGCAACTGCAGAATCACTGAAGCGAGCGCTTAGGCTTAATCAATAAACGAGTGCTATTTCCTTCACACGATCTCGTGCAAAGTGTAGTTAGACAAACCGTAAATTGAAAGCTAAAATGTAAAAGAGGGTTTAGGCCTAATCACTGAAACGCACGCTTAGGCTTAATCAGTAAACGAGTGCTATTTTCTTCACACAATCTCGTGAAAAGTGTAGTTAACCAAACCGTAAATTGAAAGCGAAAATTTTAAAGAGGGTTTAGGCCTAATCACTGAAACGCACGCTTAGGCTTAATCAGTAAACGAGTGCTATTTTCTTCACACAATCTCGTGAAAAGTGTAGTTAACCAAACCGTAAATTGAAAGCGAAAATGTTAAAGAGTGCTTAGACCTAATCACTGCAACGAGCTCTATTTTCTTGGCACGATCTCGTGAAAAATGTAGTTAATCTAACCGTAAAATTCACAATTGATCACTACTTAATTCACGAGTCACGCTTTAAGAACGAGGATACTGTTTTGAATAAACTACATACTTCAACTTGAATGGACCGCGTAGCCAGCTACGCAGAACCTTATTCGAGTGGCAGGGTACGTGGGGCTTTCGTCGGTACCATTTACACAAATGTCGCAAATTTTAAAATGATTTTCCAAAACTGTGAAGCTTTTCCGGCGTCGGAAAAAACAAAATTTTCCTCCGCAGAAATGTCATTTATTCAAAACAGCACATGACCTTGCCAAAACCAAACCTTCACTAAGTGCCCCGCGAAATAAGCCAATCGGAGAGTAGATTGCATTGCCGCAACCTTTTTTTAGTAGCCAATGAAAAATGGTGTACTGTCGAACTTAACCAGATCTCACTTTTCCAGTGACAGAGTGAGATATGGGTACGAGATTAATAGAATTGTAATTCCATAGTCACTGAGAGGCATCACGAAGAAAATATTGTACTCTGTACATCTTATTTACGACGGTATGATGAGACGCGCCCTCGACACCGTATTTTGGTCCACAGTATCAACAAAGATATGTCAGATGGCCGAAAACTGTGAGGCCTGCCAGCTACACAAACTACGGAATCAGAAAGAGACACTGAAACAGCACCATGAGGGAGAAACAGCGCGAAGCAAGATCGGTGTCGATTTGTTTGAAATCACGGGCAACAAACTTACCTAGTCACTGTCGACTGAAGTTGATTACATGTCCACTACAACGACTAGACAAGTCATTACCAAACTCACAGAACATCATCTTGCAATGTACAGAATACCAATGCAAATAATGACTGACTCTAGCACACAATTCCTCTCGCGAGAATACAAGAATTTCGCAAGAATTCGAAACTGGGGAATTGGCCAATAAATATCATCGCCTGCAAATCCCAAGTCAAACGGAAAGGCGGAAGCCGCTGTGAAGGTTACCAAAACGATGATGCGCAAAGCACTGCTGGATGGTGCCCATCAATACGAAGCTCTACTTGAATTGAGCAACGCAACTCGTCAAGATACTGGAATCAGCCCTGTAGAAATGATGTTTGATAGAAATACGCGATCGATGCTACGATCCGGGAGAAGCAAGAAAATCAGAAGTAAAAAGCAAGTGACCTTGAGAAGAGCCAAACGCTGCTTTGCCATAAAACGTACCTACGACAAAGGCGTGCAAGACCTGAGTCAACTACAGTCTAGTCACAAATGTTGTAACACAGACGGCAATTTGCCCCCTCTCCCCCTTCAATGTTGGTGTTTATGGGTAGGAGTGCAAAAACCAACCGGCAAATGCACCATTGATTGGAGGGGGGAGGAGGCTGTTCAAGCGAAGTGTTACACCTATTCATGACCGAGATTGTCCGGGTGTTGAATGACGCAATTCAGATAACAAAAAGCGCCATTACTAATGTATTCTGCAACGGTTGCTTTCATGGGACTTTCCCAATTAAAATATGTTTAGTTACTTTTAAAATTGATAGAAAGAGTTGACTTGTTGCTAAAAGGGAAAGATATCTTGTAGATTTACGAGCGAAAAGCTGCACGAGCGTAATTGCCTGTAATTGAATTCTGTTTCGATATTAAACGTCACACGGCCAAGATCTTTTTTACTGAAGCCACGTTAAATTGAAGGACTTTCTGATCGTTAAGTTGCTGATTTTTGTGATATTTCAACAGCAACGGTTGAAAGAATTTCCAAAGGAAATAGGAACACTCCCGCGTGTTTAAAAAGTTCCTCAAAAAGAGGTCATAAGTTTAAGCTAAGTAACACACTGAGAAAGCACCTCATTTGCTGTGTCGGGTTCCTGCGAAAAAGAAACGGAACTTTTACCTGTGAAAGAATAGACTCTGAGACATAATCATCCGAAAGAGGGGTGGCGGTATGAAGTATTATTTATTACCTCAACTCGTTTTCAGCTTTATAGCGTCCAACAGTAAATGTTCTCTTTTTGGTGTGTAAATATACTCTTACACCGGTGGAGTATGTAGAACAAAGGTTGTTGATTTCATCATAGGGTTGCAAGTACTATTTTAAACGATTTATCTTTGTACTTTTTTTACTTAACAATCAATTGTCTTGTTGTTTTGCCTTTCAATATGTGTTAAAAATTATAGCTCTGCAAAGAAAACGTTATATTTACTGGTATATTCCCTTAGTTAAAGGACTCCACCCATTGACTTGTAGAAAATTACTTGTGCAAACAATGAACATCACCATTGCGATCACGGTACACCGTCACCGTTTCTTCCAAAAGTATTCACGCTCCCTTTAAATCGGTCTTCTTTGCCAAATGGCTACTAGAAAATGAGCACTAGAACACAACTCAACAATAGCGAGATTTTTAAGCCATTGGCCTTTTTTTTTTCTTCAAAATCTCAACGGTACACCATGGTGATCCGTTGTCAGTAAATTAATTACAGTCTACTGAAATTATTTAGCAATGAACGGATCACCATGGTGTACCGTTGCAAAATAAGCCTAAGAAATGCGCTGTTGTGATTTCTACTAATTGTTCTTACACATAGTAATTACTACTAGTTTAGAACGATTAAATTTCCTAGTTTCTTCAAAACACAAAGCCAAAATTAAGATGAAAACGATGGGGATCCGTCAACGGTACATCACAATCCAGTGTAACCAAGATAGGAGCAGAGTTTAGGACTGGGGATAAACTAGTTCAGGAAAACAACTACTCGCAAACGAACGCCCATCATTCCAATCTCTTTCATGCATTACACCTGCACAGACAAAGGAAATTTCCCCCTCAGCGGTACAGAGGATAAGCGTATTATAGGCGTATCTCCTTTAAAGAAAACCCGCATATGTACTGGTCTCGGGTGCTCGCAGGTGAACCTAATGGCCTTCCAATAGTAACACCAAACCATGCCATAAGATGATATTTGCTGTTCATCTGCTTTCTACCTACCCTGCTAAGGTTGTACTTGCCGGGTTGCAAAATGAGTTATAATATATGAAAGAGGACTTTAAAGAAACGTTGTGCCTCAATTTGGTGGCCATTTCAAATGCAAGATACGGTATTTTCCTCTTCTTTTTTTCAATTGGATTTGGACTAATCAGTTATAAAATACGCGAATCGCGCTTGACGGGAATTCAATGTTCGAAGTGGCACATCCCTTTTGCCTACCACGCCAACTGCGCCGACTAACGCAGTCTTCCTCCATTATTTTAACTGGTAGCCTTATTTATCAGTAGTTATCAGGATATAAAACTTGGCTGTGGAACCTTTTCAAACCTTCCTTAAGAGCTTCTGCCTGAGAGAGCGGGGCAGACTTGGAAATGAAGGTCGGCCGATTTCGCTTAAAATTGGTACACAAAGTAGTTATGTCGGCTTACGTAATATGCCAAAGTTTCAGCTTCAACGACTTTTTTTAGCCGAGTTCTGGATATCAGCCCCTCAGGGGTCCCCAGAGGCTGATTTTCAGTGTAATTTTGGCCACTTTTAAATCTCTCTTTTAGCAACAGGAAATTAATTTCAGGCAAAAAAAAAACCATCTTTGTAAAGCCCTATCCTCAGGCTTTTATGGGTGAGAACATTAGCTCATAGCAATTTTTCGCTAGCCTGTGGCTGTTATCACAACTTGGTCATATTTGAAGCATATGGGAAGCAACCGGAAATGGTTTGTTTTTCAGACCAAATATTTTCCATGCCCATGTTTTATATCTTGAGGTCTTAGTATGCCTGCAAAGTTCAGCCCTTAGTTTAGTAATATCAAGAAAAAAATACTACGGTTCAGGCTTTTTACTAACAAAAAAACTTACGAGAAAATGGCTAACCATGCCACTTCCGGTTAAAGTTTCAACAAAGCGTGCCTGCAAAAATCAGCCATTTAATTTCGATTATCTTTTTTCCTTCCAAGTTATGGTTAAAAGAGACTCTGAAGTTAATTGTCACCGAAAAGACTTGCCGTTAATAAGAAATTTTTATGTGATTGTTTTAGGACCGATCAGATAGTGGGCCGACAGCGGTTATAAATTTCTTTTGAAGAAGTCTTGAAAATTACGGACAATAGAGCCGCTGCGAAAACTCTTTATTTACCTAACAACACATCTCTTGCCGGTAAATCACAATGCAAAATTGCATCTTTTTCGTCCAAACTGCAATGTTAAGTTTATCTCCTTTGTTCAACTCGTTCAACGTATCACGTCTGTGGCCCGTAGTAATAAAGCGCTAATTAAATCAGGATAAAAGCAAGCTTTGTAGTTCCATTCAGTAGTACTATAACCCACCTGTTTGGGCTTAAATATTTTCTGAAGAAAAAAGAACTTATCGGTCTCTTTAAATGCAACCACAACATCTGTCGTGACACTACTTGAGAATCGTTTTGAACTTGTATGAGAACCTCAATGACATGATTTGTTTACTGAATATTTATTCATACCCAGTGCCCCAGTGTAAATGGCTCACATATGTTGTAAATGATTGATAAGGACGTCCAACACGGTCCGTTTCCGCCGCCAATCCGCTAAATTGCTAGAAGATTACTCACGGGCACTCTTTCCCTTTCTCTATCAGTATTTTCCTTTTGTTGCTTTCTCAAACAGCACAGATCCATGGTGGCATCCATACTGCATATATATCCAAAGATAGGACAGGGGTGGAGTGGGTTAGCCTTCCGGCAAAGACTACTGTTTTGGCAACTTGGGAAATAAAATATTTCAGCTTTCTTGGAGCCCTTAAGAACTTGGGGGTTTTTTATGGCACCCGTAGCTTTAGATCACATGAAAAAGTAAGTCTTTATTGACTCACACTGAATTGCTGACCCTTAACTCTGGTTTCGGCAATAAGAAGCAACCTAGGCGGTAATCGCCCTGGAGGGCCATTATGCATGCTGTAGGTGATAAGGTAAGTCGTCACTAGGCCTAGTGCCCGCTCGTACCTGCTGGAGCTTAAATTGGTTACTGCTCTTCTTTCCTGGACAGGATAATAATCACTGGTGCCCATTTATACATCTGGGTGGAGAGAGGCACTGTTAAAGAAAATTGCCTTCCCAAGACGACATGTCAACGCCCTAGTAACCAGGACCGCCCGATCCAGAATCTAGCCCGCTAACGCGCTATGCCAGTTTCTTTTTGTGTAGAATCTGAATGAGATGTGGACTTTTATCTGTCCTAAATCAACAAAATGCATCGGGGAGGAAATAAATGGCCAGCACTTTCA
>NC_090869.1:47175424-47210424 GCF_036669935.1 Montipora foliosa | reverse complement strand
TCAGCCAGAGATCTGCTTCCATTTGGTAAGTACTGGATTACTGATCATACTGTTATTTTGAACATCACCTCTGGTGCTTTCACTTTGCATAGTAAAATGCTTTTGAAATCATGAACTTTTCTAATCATCCGCGATTCCTTTGTGGCAGAGGTAATTAGTTAACGAATTCTATATGGCAGCACTGTTTATCCGCTTTGTTGTAAGTTCATTGTATAGTGTACCACACATATGTCACTACAATACTGAACGTTAAAGTGCAAGCTTTTCATTGCTACCTGAATAAATGCGGTTTTGTTTTGAACCAGTTGCGTAATTTTAGTTTGAAAATACAACACACCTCGATTTGTTTACGTAATTAGCATTCGAAAACCACTTGCGTTCGAGCTTCCTTCACGTGCGAGCGTTCTTGAGCCAGAAGGTTATCGTTTTCATATTTGGACAACATTCTTTGCCTTGTACATTATTTTTGGAAAGTTCACATCATTTCCAAGAATTTTTATTGCTCAAAAAAGTGAAGGTGATGCCAAAAAACATAAGCTAGACTGCTGGCGTGTAGAAAGAGCAAAGCTATTGAAATAATTATCCTGTTAGATGGTGTTGGAACATGTACCACTGTAGCAAAAATATGTTCGTTCTGACTTTTCTTGTACCGGAAACAGTCATATATTATTTGGTAACGTTGTTTGTTCACCCTTCAACTTCTTTGCTTTGCTCATTAATCCTGGAGTCATGTCTGGTTTACGTTGGCTCCTCAGCGTTTCACCTACACGAGTCAGCAGCTTATCTACCAAGGATGAAATACTCTGCGCCCAAGTTCTGTGCAAATGTTAGTCCTGCCTTCTCTGCCATTATTTTGAAATTTTCTGCAGACAAACACTTAAAAAATGTACTAAAGCTTATAGGTCTAATCTCCAGTTCACATTCCTGTTTACAATGTATATCTATCATAAAAGGCAGACTTGTTTTGCTTAATTGAACCACAAAACAGGTTGATTTCCTCCTCCTAATAATTCACTTATCCCTAATTTTTGTTTTCCATCCAAGGGGGCACTTATATAAGATGAATACTCTTCACTGTCTGGATGATGCATAAATTCCAAGACAAAAGCAATGGTTTCTGGTGGAAGTTTATGACTATATTGGTGTCTTATTTTCGGAATTGCTGCTCCTGGACCATGCATACATCTTGCTATGAAGTCTAGCTTTTGTTAATTCGTAGTCTGTGCATGATACTTCTTCTCCTTGACTGTTAGTAAACCTGAACATTTGCTTTCCTTATTTGTGTATTGCTGTGCCACACAGCTCAACAGTTCAACCCGTTTGCGACTTCCAGGCTTCTCTCTGGAGTACCTGAGAGCTAAGCCCTCCATGATGTTAGCATTTGCATGTGGAACATTCACTTTTTCCTGAAGAGAATTTGAAAGAAGTGAAGACAATGGCTTGCTCCTTTTACTTTTTGCCTCTTGTAAGAAACACCTCCTAGAGGGTGAGGTTCGCATGTTTACAATCATATTTCCAAAAGTTGCTAAAGCCAGTATTTGTGGAAAGTACTGATAGAGATGAAAATATTGTGGTCTTATTTTTTTTCTTATCAAATGGAAAGGAAAAATGTCTTGATGTTGAATTAGTCAGTAATAATTACTGACTCTGATCTGATTTTTAAAATGCAAAAAAAGTACTCTTGATAGCCTGGATTAGTTTTCTATTTTAGGGAAGAATGCATACAGTACAAACTTGCATATTATAAGAACCTAGTACAGGCTGAATTGTGGTATTTTACCCAAAAATATAAGAACCTTTTCAGCCTGGCAGAGAAAAAGAGGTTCTTTTACAAAAAAATCACCCTTGAGAAAACTTCTGTTATTGTGTATATGTTTTCTTTGATTGGCATTTTATTGGATTTTCTCTAGAAATATGTTTTCCATAAAGCTACAGTGCAATACTCAGTGTTCTCACCAGGATTTTGCATCTTGGGGTCGAGGGGCCCATTAAGACAAAAAGAGTCGGTCATTTGAGAGATAGACTGGGTCGTTATGGAATTCAAATGTATTGGTAGATGGTATTGGTAGACAGCTTAACAACGTTATCTTTGACCACAGTCTCATCATTACTGAAAGTAATTTTAATAACACACTGTACTTTACTTTATATACATATATAATTGCTGTAGAATGTCAATCTGTGAATAAAATGAATACAAAACAATTTAAGTTGTTAAATTTTGATGTGTGAGTGTCCAAGCTCCAAAAATGAAGCCTCGTCATATTTAAGCCATACGTATTTTGTTTTCCACGATTGCTGGAACCTTCTTTGCGTCAGTTTCTCGGCTTCTACTGGTGTTCCTGTTTGTTTGACGTTATCAGGTTCTTCATTTAACTGCAATTTTGGCTGCTTCGCTTTACTACAGAAAAACGAATCCAAACTTCCTTGTTTTTTTTCTGTTTTCCATAAATTAACGCACAAATGAAATATTCATAAACAAATATGGCGGACAATTCAAGCACGTGTATTCTCAAATGCAACAACGCCGCTCATTGGCTTATGTGTTCACACGCCCAGCTAATCATAATGCCTGTTATAGGAATCATTGATCGCTCGATCGAACCTCGAGTATGACTGATTTTTAGACATTAGATTTTCTTTTTGCATCAGTTAAGAATTTTTTTTAGCTTCTGTTTTTCTTCTTTGCGCCCTGATGGCCCTTTTATTTCATCTTCGTGCGTCATTTGTTTTGAAACTGCGGGAATCCCGCAATGGCGCGGCCTGGTGAGAACACTGAATACTGTCTGAATATCTTATGAAATAAAATATAGAAATTTCTTGTTGTTCCTCTGAGAAATAAGAATCTATTAAGAAACTACATGTAATCAGCCTAAAATATTAGAACCTGCTCAGCCTGACCTCGAAAATTCTAGGTTCTTATATGTGAGTTTTTACTGTATTTTGTAGGGTTAGTTACTGTTACCGTGTTATACAAGCATGACAGTATGCCATGTTTTCAGTTTCTCGGGCTTGGGAGATCCTTGAATTGTGTTCATCTTTTCATTATCAATCCAAATAAACTGAAAAACCAACTAATAAGGTAGAATATGTATGGTGGAATTTTACTATGTGAGTTAAAAAAACGAAAGTTTTGTTTGAAAATATGAATGTTAACTGTATCCCATCTAATTGGCCTTCAAGAATTTCCTGCAGATCTCTTCATTTGAGGCACCCATGTTTTCAACTTCTGTTTTCAGTTCAGCCACTTGTTCCCTTGCGCAGTTTTTAAGTTTGTTTCGAATCCTCCGCTGAGCTCGATTTGACGCCAGTTCATATGACACTGGGGGACGACCAACTTGATTTTGAACAGAATTGTTTGCGGATGGAGGCAGTGAAACACTTTTGTTTACACTGGGTGACAGCCTGTGCAACCTTACGTAACATGCACCACAGCACCTTAAACTGCTTATGAGGGCCACACAGCCAAACTTATTTTCCAAAAAAAGTTTTCTTTGCTTCAGGGGACAAACCATCCACTGACTTTGGTGGTGACTTTAAATGTTTTAGCTTGTACAGGGGAGTTGTGCATTTGGACCCTGAACATCAGAGGCAGATAGTGGTATTCCTACAGGCTTGACATATTCATCCCATCGCTTTCCCTTTAAGTAGTAGATAAAATATGAGCGTTTACAATGTCGAGCCGATAGGCTAGCCATTGTAAACGTCCATACAGATCGGACGCTAATATTTTATCCTGCTTGTGAAATGAATACATTAAATTGAATGCAAAGTATTATTTTAATCAGTAGAGATCTGTATCAAAAGTTAATGAATACAAATTAGCTGAGCGGGAGTTTGTATCAAAAGTTAATTCTACTGTTTAAAAATTCAGTTGATTTGTATAAGCCAGTTCGGAGTTTCAAAAAAACATGTGCGCGCTTCGGGATAAAAACAAACATCTTTTGTTATGGGAATTGATTGCAGAAATTTGCATTCAATATCTTTTGTATTTTTAATATATGCTTGATTTTATCCCGACGCGCGCACGTGTTTTTTGAAACTCCGAACTGGCTTTTTGGGGTTTACAGTTGTGTACATGTGATCTGAACACTGTGCTGGGATTGGTTTGTACACTCATGAATTATTAATGAATTGTACAATGTCATTTATGGGACTTGATTCTTCCTTCCTTGTAGGTTTTTTACATATACTACAAGTAAGTACTCATGAAGACATTGTTTATAATCTCTGAGGCTCAGCTGGGACTGGATCAAACACTCAATAACTTTTTTTTTTAAACTTTGATATAAGCTAGACTTAACTCTAGTGAATTGGAAAGTGAAACATTTGAAATTTGTGGCAAATTTTATTATAAATTCAACTCAATAATCGAAATTGAAAGTTGACAATTGGAAGCTGAGCTGAACACAATCTTGATGTGTGTAATTTTAAAGGGGGAACTGAAAAGGAAACACTTAACACTGGGGGTCTGACGAACCTTTTTACCGAGGCAGTGTGCGGGAAATAAGCTGAAAATCAACTCTAAAGGGAACCTACCCACGAATACTCAATACCTTAAAAAAAAAAAGACAAAATTACCTTTTGCAAGGTCTAGCGATAGAGTACACCGAGCTGTAACGACAACAGAGTCCGATAACGATCTGTAGGGAAACCTCACTGAACCGTAACGCAAGTGACAGAAGCTGCTTCCACATCAACTTGACTACCTCGAATATCAGACCACCGATCACAGACAAGGCAATGACAAAAGAACTGTTCACACTATTTTAATAGAAGTATAATAAGGATTCATCGTAGGTTTACAATCTCAAGATGGTCCAAAAGCAAGTCTTGATACACTAATTCTAGACTGGATCTCTGAGCAGAGTCGAAGATCTCGAAATCTTACGGCAGACAGATTTTTTCGAACAATTTGCGTACAGGTTATATTAAACCTTGCAAGAAGGTTAAACTAAATACGATGAATTCACCGCTTCAAAACGTTTTTCAAAGCTTTACCGATCTTTCCGAAGTGACTGAATGAAATACCTGTGTAAAATGGTTGGTTAATCGCTTGCACTCAACAAAACTTTTATGTGCTCTTCCACCACGACACAATATGGCCGACAATACAAGTCCTTATCTGAAAGTAAGATGCGCGCAAGCTCTTATGGGATTTTTGGCCATTGGCGCGCTTTATTGCTCGATGTTCAAAAAAAATTCGTCTTAATTGTTTGTGCAAACACAAATACAAAAACACAGCAAAAAACACGGAAAATCTGTATTTCACCAAATGAGTCTACATACCTTATAGTTTACTCCAAAACCGTTAATGCTATCGCCAAAATTCTATTTAGCGACAACTAACATTGCTCACAACCCTACCCCGATAACCGTCAGCAATCGTCACATCACTTACGGCGCTGAAAACAGTTATTCCTGATAAATACAGTTTCGGTCACAAATGTTGTAACACAGAAGGCAATTTTCCCCCTCTCCCCCTTCAATGCTGATGTTTATGGGTTGGAGTGCAAAAACTAACAGGTAAATGCACCGGTTGCTCAGTTGGTTGAGCACCGGGCTGTCACGCGGGAGGTCGTGAGTTTAACTCCGGTCGGTTCAGTACTCAGGGTGTTTAAAAAACTGAGGAGAAAGTGCTGCCTTCGCAATTACATCTGCAAATGGTTAGACTCTCTAGCCTTCTCGGATAAGCACGATAACCCGGAATCGGAATAACTTTTGGAATCGGTGTCAACAGGAGGGAAAAACTGTAGATCAATTCGTCACAGAGCTCAAGAGAATGATCAAAAACTGTGAGTACACTGAATCTCCTGATACAATGGTCTGGGATCGTCTAGTGCTTGGAATTCGAGATGCAAAAGTTCAGAGCCAATTGCTGCGCATCGATGTGGACAAATTCTCTAGAGAAGGCTTTATCTCATTGTCGTTCGGCAGAAGTTACCGAGAGTCAGCTCAAGGAAATCAGGGTTCAGTCAACCGAAAAGCAAGTTTTAGCAGTTTCTAAAAGTTCTAAACAACCTGATGGGACTCACTTTAATTTCTCCAGGTGTGGTGGCCGGCATGGTCTTAAACAGTGCCCTGCGTTCGGGAAAACGTGTTTTGTCTGCGATGGAAGGAATCATTTTGCTAAAATGTGCAGTCAGCGCACTAGGAAAGTACACACATGATGCATAAGATGCAAGAAACGATGAAGGAGTGGATACCGAGCTCTTTATTGGAGAGTTAGAGATTAACACAGAGGATGGAAAGGCCTGGGACAGCAAAGTGGAAGTCGGTGGAAAATTTGTCGAATTCAAGTTAGACACTGGTGCTAAAGCTAATATTATACCTCGTCAAATTTATGACAACCTATCAATGCGTGGAAAGCTGGAGGAGACCAATGAAGTATTGTCATCGTATGGCAACCATAGGGTTGTCCCAGTTGGCGAAGTCAGTCTCAGTTGCACAGTGTAAGAAAGAACTCGGAGTCTGGATTTTTATGTCGTTGATTTGGAATCTGTTCCTATCCTTGGATTGGAAGCATGGATTGGACCGTGCTTGTGCGAACAATGTTAGATTTAATCCCAACAAGTTCCACTTCCGGGTGTCTGAAGTAAAGTATGTTGGTCAAGTGGTATCATCAGAAGGGTTAAAACCTGACCCTGACAAAGTTAAGGCAATTCTAAAGTACCCACAGCCTCAGAGAAAGGAGGATCTCCGTCGTTTTCTGGGGCTAGCGAACTACCTCGGAGAGTTCGTCTCGAACCTGTCAGCAGTATCAGAGCCCCTTAGCATCCTACTGACGAGTGATACTGAATGGCACTGGTTACCTGCACAGAAGAAAGCCTTTCAAGACGTTAAAGCCCTGCTGGTCTGTGCACCTGTTCTGAAGCTTTTCGATGTAGGCAAAGAAATTGTGATTGAAACTGATGCTTCCAAAGATGGGTGTGGCTTACGCGTCACGTTCGTTAACAGCTTCTGAGCAGAACTACGCTCAAATCGAGAAAGATCTGATGGGAATAGTTTTTGCCTGCGAGAAATTTCATCAGTACGTCTATGGCCAGCCAGTATCACAGATCACAAACCACTAGAATCGCTCAAAAAGAAAAATCTTAATCAAGTGTCCCTTAGGCTTCAGCGAATGCTTCTCAGACTTCAGAGATATTCCCTCGACATTTCTTACCATCCTGGCCCCAAAATTCCAGTTCCAGATGCCCTATCCAGAGCTTATCTGCCACATGAGTCAATCGATGCACAGTCTTGTTAAGAACTTAGACCTTAGTGTGGCCTCTAAATCCCTGATGCAGGAAGCAACCACTACTGATAATTGTCTCATGGTGTTACAACAACTAACACAGTCAGGGTGGCCATCAGAGAGGGGAAGAGTTCCTGAGGTGGTTCGTCTCTATTGGAATGTGAGAGACCAAGTGCATGAGGCAGAGGGTCTCATGTTCCTGGGAGAGAAATTGATAGTCCCGGAGAGTATGCCCAAGGAAATGCTGGCATTGCTTCACGAAAGTCATCAAGGGATTGGAAAGAGCACGGCTCGTGCACGTGAAGTCATGTACTGGCCTGGTATATGAAGAGAAATTGAGGATACAATCACCCGCTGCAGAAAGTGTTCAGAGTGGCGAAGAAACAATCAAAAGGAGCCACGTATTCCCATGAAGTTCCTGGAAGACCCTGGCAAAAGCTAGGAGCTGATATTTTCGAATTTAGAGGAAAAAATTACCTGTGTGTCGTGGATTACTACTCCAAATTTCCTGAAATCAGCCTACTTTCGTCTAAGACGTCTTCCTCTGTCGTGGTTAATTTAAAATCCATCTTTGCCAGACATGGGGTCCCAGATGAATTGGTGGCAGATAATATGCAGTTTTCAAGCCGCGAGCTGCAACATTTTGCTTTATCGTGGGGGTTCCAGCTGATAAACTCCAGTCCTGGTTACCCGCAGTCCAATGGTATGAGTGAGAGAACAATTGGTACAATAAAGCAACTTTTGAGGAAAGCGGAAGATCCCTATGTTGCTTTGATGGAGTATCGCAATACGCCCGTAACTGGAATTGGTCTCTCTCCCTCGCAGATGCTAAACAGTCAGCGTCTGAAGTCTAAATTGCGAACCACGGCAGAACTACTTCGACCACACTGAATGCACGTGAAAAGCTAGTGGCTGCTCAGAAACTGCAAAAATTTTATTATGATCGCCATGCGAAGCCGATAAAGGGTCTAGAGTCAGAGGAAAATGTCACTGATATATGGCCCACACCTCGATCGTACGTCGTAAAAACTGAGTCAGGAACGTCCTTGCGAAGTAACATGAAACACCTTCTCAAGCAATTTGAGTCTACTTCTTTGGGGGAGAGTGATGAGGAAGGTGTAATGTCAGCGACAGAAGTTGCTACTCCTAATAAGTGCGCATCATCCAGTGAGGAGGTGGCGGTTGCTACATCACTAGAACGATCGTCGATTAACACGCTTCCAGAAAGGAACTTGCACAGAACCAGGAGTGGCCGAACTGCGAAACCCCCTGACAGGCTTAACTTGTAACTGATTTTGTAGATTCCCCCTTTTCCATATTTTCGCATTTATTTGTTTATCCGTTTTAGTTACTGATTTAGGTTCTCATTCCCCTATGTAATCACCAGTTAATGAAGGGGTAGTTTCTAAAGAAACTGTGGTGCTGCGTCGGTGGGGAAGTAGTATACAAAAATTTGGTTTTATCAACGGAGTTGATAATGTAAATTGGCCACCGTACAGAGATTCTAAAAGCTGACGTTTCGAGCGTTAGCCCTTCGTCAGAGCGAATCGAGGGATTATGGGTTACGTGTAGTTTTTATAGTAGAGTAGGAGCTACGCTATTGGTGGTAACATGGCAACGTGAAAAATAGGAATATATTAGTTAAATGAAAAGCGTTCGTTAATACCAAAATGATCCCGAGACTGGTAGAATCTTTTCGCAACCTCCACTTATTTCATTCAAACGCGACAAAAACGTAGGCAACTTTTTAGTTAGAAGCGCGCTCAAAACGAACGAGCAACCCGGCACTTTCAAATGCGCGCGCTCACGATGCAAAACTTGTCTTTTCATTGTTAACACTAGCAGGGTATCGGGACCTAAGCGATCTGTTAAGATCACCGATCGTTTCACATGTACCTCCGCAAATGTCATTTATTGCATAACCTGCACGTTATGCAATAAATTATACATTGGTGAGACAGGTAGACGACTAGGTGACCGATTCCGCGAACACCTTCGCGATGTTGAGAAGAATGACAAGGATGCATCCAAGCCAGTCGCTCGCCATTTTAATCTGCCTAACCACTCCAAAAAACACATGGCTGTCTGCGGCCTTTCCCTACATCTAGGTACGACGGAAAGCCGCAAGAATCTGGAACAAAAATTCATCTTTCAAATCGGCACCCTTAATCCTCACGGTATTAACGAACGCTTTTCATTTAACTAATATATTCCTATTTTTCACGTTGCCATGTTACCACCAATAGCGTAGCTCCTACTCTACTATAAAAACTACACGTAACCCATAATCCCTCGATTCGCTCTGACGAAGGGCTAACGCTCGAAACGTCAGCTTTTAGAATCTCTGTACGGTGGCCAATTTACATTATCAACTCCGTTGATAAAACCAAATTTTTGTAATCACCAGTTAGCCTCGGTGGGAAGGTGTAACATATACTTCCGGTTACATGATTTATTGGCGCTTCGTTGCAGTTGGGAGCGGCCATGAAAGAAATGTGATTGGAGAAAGAGAACCGTGTGTACCGAACATAGCTACCGATCCTACAAAATAGACGGCAAAGAAGGTATCTACAGGAGAAACAGAGTCCATCTACGTCAAACGACAATTTGCGAATCAACAGAGAGAACCCAACCACCTTCTGTAGAGAATACGCAAGTCCCGCCAGCGCATACTGAAGAGCAGACTCAGTACCAAGATACCAAAGCAGAGACCACTCAAGCAGACATACAGACAAGGCCTCTGCTAAACAGTGCAGAACATCAGCACTTTCAAAATATACCGGACATAACAAAGCACGAGAGAAAATTATCAGACAGCTTTTTTTCTTTTACTTTTTTTGTATAGGTGAACTTTGTCATGCAATCCGGGTCAAAAGACTTCGGGACACTTATCGTTATATGAGCAACGCGTGTTCTTCTTTCGCTGCCTTTTTCGTGCCCTTCCCCCAGACCATGTTGAAACATGCGCGCGATCGATGAACGGATCTTGATTTAGGAGACCGGGAAAAATCAAAATTGTAATGGGGGAGGGGGGAAAGCGGGAATTATCCCAACAGGATTATATACAATGAATCTATCACGCTTACCACAAGTATCTTTGCTGGCCAAAGTGATATTTTTCTGTTGAGTACATGATGCCACTTTCATTTGGCACTCGCTATCGTAAACGTTTCCATCTGAGCCACAAACTGGTGCAAAAATTTCTGGACAAACTTTAGGACAGACGCATTTGGCCCTGCGATGTGACTCTGTACATACTGAGTAATATGAACACTTTTTCACGCTGCAAGGATCAGCTGCAAAAAAAAAAAAAACAGTTCATTTCATTGTTTTGGCATTCGTTACAGTGTAGGTTATGCGTCTCCCTCTCTCTGTATTTTTTCCGCGCTCGTGTGCTGGAATTATGTAATGATGGGATGACCCTACTACCTGCTGAACAGGTTTATACGTTTCATTTTTACAAACGCACTTACTGGCTCAGATTGCTTGCCTTAACAACAATCCAAAACACTCTGTTAACAGTAATCACATTTATTCATAACCTTTAAATATGAATGTTGTGTATTACGAAAAAAACAATCGTGTTCTTTTCAGTTTCAAGGAAGATATGACGATACTAAAGGAGTTGGAAAACGCCAAACGCTAAATCTTTCATCGAAACTGGATGAACGTTTTCTTAAACATGACTGCAAACTAAAAATAAAGTATTTTTTTTAGTAATTCAGGCTATTCAATAAATAAGAAAAAAGTACATGACTTTCTTTCGTGTTCATGCAATTACGATGGTATACTATATCTCGACTATTCCTAACTGGGTGCCACTGCATGTACGACTCACTATGCATGTTTCTCGGTACATTTGTTGAGATGAGTGAATGAAATGGAAAGGAAAGTAAATTAAAGCACGGGTAGAAGGACTTGAACACAACGCACGCACTTTTTTGCAAGTCCTGTTACCTTCCCGGCCTGAACTTACCGCAACGCCCTGATCTTACAACCCTGAGGCTCTGACCACTCTCGCATTCTGCAACCTCCATGACACACTTGTTGGGGTACGTCTTATTATCAGAGGCACACACTGGTGATAATTCCCTTGTGCAGGCCAAATTACAGATACATTGGGCGGTGCCATTCTGAACTTCACATCTTTGACGCTTGCGGCTACAAAAGCCCACTTCACATGGTTCAGCTAGCTTGGAACCTAAAAAAGTGGCATCGTCAACATTTGATGTGCTTCAGGACAAAAAAAGAAATGTTTTTTTAAGGACTTTCGTCGAAAGTTAAGACGTCGAAAAAATATATCACAATGTCACACGGCACAGTGAACAAAGCATCCGGCCAAAGGGAACTCATCCCCTTGTTGCTTTTTGCAGTGGTGATGAGTGATTCAACATTGAAGCAAATCAACGGTTTAGTACCTAAGTGTGACCTATACCACTATCTGTCCAGAGATTGACACCGACTAAGCTGTGCCAATGTTTTCTCTGTTACTCATGGTAATCATGCACATTTTTAGAACTATTTAACACACGAAACTCCACTGTATCTGGTCTCCTAACATCTAAATTTAATGTTCCACGAGGTCTCACTTCCCTTTTGGAAACTATTTTCTTTTAATATTGCCAGTTGTATATTTGCTCCCTTTGATGCTGTAAAGGGTACTAAGACATCTGTTGGAGGTCAGATAAACTAGCCAAAGCTTAATTTAAACAACAAACATCTTTCAGTGAACTCACATCTTCCATGGTACAACTTAGTAATGGCGCCTCCGCTCTCACAGCTGGAAATTCGCAGGGAGCCTGGGTTTGGGTATGACACTCCATCCGAGCCACAAACTGGAGAATATTCCAGGGTAATCGTATTAGGGCAGACACAAGTTGCTGTCGTGTTTGTGGCCTTACATCTTGCAAAGGGATGACTGCACTTGATGTTGGCACATAGATCTTCAAATAAATTCAAAAGTTAACAATGCCATAATCAGGTTCAACCATGAAAGCATACACGCTTTTATACGTACAGTCATATCGACAAACTGTCTGTAACGATTGCCTCCGGCATTGGCGCCATAAAGCGAATTAAACCTTTTGTTTCTCCAGAAATACTACATTACATCTACAATGCCTTGATACAGCTCCATTTCGATTACTGTAGTATTGTCTGGCGGAATTACGGCAAAACACTTACAATACAATTACAAAAACTGCAGAATTGTGCAGCTCGCATTTTGACTTCCTCCTCCTATGATCCTGACGCTAGGTACTTGTTACAACAACTTGATTGGAAATATTGGATTACCCAGCGTCAAATTCAAGTCAGAGCTTTAATGGTGTTCAAAGCTGTTAATGATCTAGCTCCTGACTAAGCTGTTAATGATCTAGCTCCTGACTACTTATCCACTAAATTTAATGAGCGCAGTACGCCAGGCTATGTCTTAAGGGACTACAAACAAATTGTCCCTTTACCAGCTTTAGCTACGGAGGTGCAACTCTCCGGAACAATCTAGCTGCCCTGCAATTTTAGGCAAGTAAAATCTCTGAATCGTTTTAAGCAATTGTTAAACCTTCATTTTAGATAATTAAGTTAGGTACACGGCATTCATGGAAAACAGGTCCAGTTTATTGTAATTTTATGAGAAGTGTTTTTACTGGTGACACTTTTTCGATACGTATATTTATTCTATTTAAATATTCTTAGGTAGTTGTATTTTATGTTGTACCATTAAACCTGATGAATTCTTACCGTGTTAAAATAAAGAATTGATTTGATTTTATGCTAAAAGCGGGACTAGCAGCCATTTCTTTAGCATAATACCTACAAGCATGGAGCCCATCGTCTCCACATTGAACATGTTACCAAAAATAACTGATACGAGCTCTGATTCGACAAGTATACCATATGATGTTTTCAATTTCACATAAACTACTTTTTTGAAGGGTGGAAGTGGGTAGGGGACGAGGGGTTTGAAGGGTAGAAGTGGGGGGCGGGGAGGGGTGGGGGAAGTTGGCTTTGTTGAATTTAAGAGACTTCCGAGTACTTACTGTCATCGGGTCTCTCGTTGCACTTCCCTTCATAGTCTTCCAATACAAGCATGTTTACTTCACACGAAAGGAGTTTCATCATGCACCTGTTGGAATACGTTTTGCCATTAGTTCCACACACCGGTCTATAGTCACGAGTACAAGCAATCTTTTCACACTCGCACACAGGTTTCCCTTCATCTGTCAGCTTGCATTGTTGTGAGGGATGACTACAGGTCACATTACTGCATGGATTAACTTGCTCCTCTGAAAGTTGAAACAACAAAATGTCAAATACGGTTTTCACTCATAGAGCGCTTCCTAACAAGTATAATTTCAACATTACATTTTTTTTCGTCGAGTGGCAACTCCCACGACTTTCTTAACATCTTCCGTCAGGTTTTAAATTATTCTTAAGTATAACAAACTCCGGTTGTTGCCTCTGTTCAGTAACAAGTACTACGAGAGAAAATACGAAGGGGCGCTTGTACAAACAATTTTTTGTAAGTACTTCCTTAAACGCTTTTTATATTCCCTATTTGATGCGACTTAAGGACGGTGCCTACTACTGTTATTTCGCATACGTTCTGCGCATCTCGAGATACCCGGATTTCCTATCGGTGATGGTTACTAATACAGGGATATTTTTGCGCGGTTTAAAACTATCCGGAGAAAGTAGATCTTAGTAAGTACTCTTGGTATCCAAAAAAAAAATTGGGGGTAACCATGCATTTTTGAGAGATAATTAAGCTTCAATTTGAGAAAGAACGCCATACATTGCTTTGTATTTTGAAGCTTTTTACAAATATTATTCATGAATTATCTTTGAAAAATGCGTAGTTACCCCCAATTTTCTTTTTGGATTTCAATAACACTTGTTAAGATCTTCATTTCCTGCATAATCACACACCGGGGCAAAAATATCTTTAATTAGTAGACACCGTTCTTAAAAGTGATGGTTAGAAGAGAGCCCAAAGAGAGCTGTGATCTGTTTCATACCACAATTTTTTGGCAATGCAGGTCTGATCCACTGCTGCTTTTGACAGGACGCATTCATCAAGTGGCAGAGGTTATCATAAACTACTGCATCTGAGCCACATACAGGTTTCTTTGCATTGTTACAACTTGGACAGACGCAAGTCGCACTGCCATTAATGACGTCGCATTCACCATAAAAGCCACATTTCACGAAAGCACACAAATCCACTAAAAAATACAAAGTCATGTACCTTTTAAAATCCAGTTATTCTGCTTGCAGTAAGAAAAGTGAATTGGAACCTGTTAGGAATTTACTGCTACTTCGTGACCTTTTTCGTTCAGGTCACGTGACTTATATTTTTTTAAAATTGTGTTCGATAATGGCCTCTTGGAGTACTTTGTAGCAGAAAGGTTTGGGGAGTCCACTTTTGTTTCATTGGCAATTATGATAGGGATCACACGTTACTGTACTGTATCTATAGCGAGTAAGCAAAGAATTCCGAGGACCCCTTAATAAGCGGTCATTCAAGAAAAATTAATTCCGATCTCAAAGAAACCTAAATAATGTTGATCTCCTCTCATTGCATATGTCATTTCGATCACTTGTCCCTCGGCGGTTTTCGGTAAAGAGTCGTTCTACGTCGAGGTTATTAAGTATAGAAAGACAGCGATTCTAAAGTTTGTCGATAACAGCTGACGAACCTGTCCAGCCGTTACAATAGCACTGACAAAACAGGGTGACGTTACTCTCACCTTGGTCACATTCACCCGTGTAATCCACAGTGATGTTTCTCTTTTGCAAGCATGCCATACTTTTCATTGAACACTCATTCTCGTAGGTATTGCCATCTGTTCCACATACAGGTTCATAAACAGCGAAGCAACCAACTCTGCATTTGCATTCAACCGATCTACGATCTTTACTTACGACACATTCTCCATAGTATGGGCAGTGGGTGGAGGCGCATGGATCTGCGATGAACAGTCATTTCTTTAGTGTCCTTTCAGTTGTAATCATTACATTAAAAAACGCAAAATCTGATTAAGATTTTCCAAAAGGCATAAATGTTTCAGGTAAAATCCGGTCGCAGGTTGAATCCGTTTTTTCCTAGGTTAAATTCTGGATCCCCATTTTATCTTGGTTGAACATATATTCAAGCGAATTGGTGAAACTTTTTTGGAGCCTAAATTATGTCTAAAGAAAAAAAAAAGGGTCAGCTTAGTATTAGTTTTGGTTATTATACATGGATATCAATTATGACTTGTTATACAAAAGTAAATAATGAAACTGTGTTGGTTTGAGTATATATTCGTCTTAGTAGTGTGGTGGTGAGGATGGACTATAGACCTGGAGGGTCCGAATTCGAGTTGCGCCGGTAAGTGTATAGTGCAGTTCTTTGTTCCCTTACTATGTTGTAATATTGAGGCTGAATAGATAAGGGTATGAATACAAGAACCAAGTGAAGCTATAATCCTCGCAGTCATGAACACAATTTTTGCAATTGCGTAGAGAAGCCTGAAAAACGGGATTTGAACCCGTGACCTCGGGTTGAAGTCATGAATTTTTCAGGCTTCTCTACGCAATTGCAAAAATTGCGTTCATAACTGCGAGGATCATAGCCTCACTTGATTTCATATCCGCAGTTCATGTACGATCCATTTCATATATCATTTCATCGTTAATACAAGAACCGGGGGATTGATAGCTGATTTAAACTATGTAGAGTGCATATTCAGCCTACGTAAAATGAGGATCACCAATTTAACCTGGGCAAGAACGGATTCAACCTGAGACTTGATTTGACCTACAACATGGACACCATAGCGTTGATGCTATTTAAGAAGTAGACTAATCAAAAGATGGCACGCCGAGTTTATTGCTTCGTGCAAAGAAGATGAGAACATGGTGTCAAAATCCACCAGCATACCACGTCTGATTTCACTGAGACCAAAGAGGCTGCCTCGCTTGTTTGTTGTACCAGGAAGAGTAACAGTAACAGTATTAATTTACAAATGATCCGCACACTAAACTAGACAATTAAAGCAATTGTCTCTTAAAGACACCTGAAAAGTTCAGGTGGCGTTAATGGGATTCGAACCCATGACCTTTGCGATGCCGGTGCAATGCTTTAGTAACTGAACTGTGAAGCTACACAGTTGGGAGCAGGTCAATTTGTTGGACTCATTTGTTCCCGTGAAAGGACTCAATGAATGAAAAATATGCATATATTTGAAGTGCAGGTTGTAGAAGAAATGTAGAAGTGATCCTCACTTTTAACTAGACACACAACCGTATGGCTTCATAGCTCAGTTGGTAGAGCATTGCAAAAGCACGGAAAAGGTCATGGGTTCGAATCCCGTTGAAGCCGCCTGAATTTTTCAGATGTCTACAAAGAGACGATTTAAATTGTCTAAAGGATCACTTCTACATTTCGTCTATAACGCACGCTTCAAAATAATATATACATTTCTTTCATTCAGTAACAGCATTGTTTTCATTTGTACCGTGCGTATTCAACATACTTTTTCAAATGCGCATGACAATATACAATATCGACAGAAACAACTAAGGTTACCGATCTATTGCTTACTGCAACAGTTCAATGACAGTAATAATCAATCAGCAAAACTGCTCGAGAATAAAACCTAACAAATGAAGGCTTTTTTTAAAAATTAATGCATTAAGACGTTACTTAGATCTCAAAAAAATGTTGGGAGTGCTTTTTCCGTTCATCGCACTGATTTTGCAAATACCTCCAACCTCAGTCACTTTTAGGTTGAAGAGTCGATTCATAGATTCGTAGCATTTAGGCCATCAATGATTAAAAGAAAGCAAGTTTCATAGTTTGGGGAAAGTGGTAACGAACGCTCTTTCTCCTAATCAAGCTAGGTTCTTCATGGCCGGAGGTGACAGAGTAAGTTAATTATTGGAACAACAATTTACGGTGGATATATGGCCTTGACAGTAACTAGATATTAAGTTATTTTGATGCAACACCTCGAATTGCCTTGAAAAAGGTGACAAGTCAGGGCCGTAGCCAGTCTGAAGCAAACCGAGGCACTTGCCTCAGTCATTTTTTCGTGAAATTTGAAAATAAAGCGTGATTCCGGTGTTGTCTTTAATATGTTCTCATCATAAACACTGAAAATACTTCCTAAGATAATTTAAACACGGACATTGCCTCAGTCATATCTTTTTTCTGGTTACGGCCCTGCAAGTGACAAAACATAACTGTGACAAGTAGTTATAATGGTAAGTATAATCGATCGTATATTTAAAAGCTGGCTAATGGTGACCTATAAGTGATGGAGTGACACGACAGAACCTAGGCGTACACTGAACTACTCCGATAGGAGTGTTCTCCGCTCTCTTATAGGTTTAGATAACTGGGAAGACAAAACAAAAGTCTGTAACAGTTCCTCGGTGTAAAAACCTGGGAAACTCACGAATGACATAACAAAAAGGGAACAATAGAGAAACGACGTAGAGCAAGAAAGAGACTCCAATACAAGATAACGAAGCAAAGGAAAATTTCACGAGGTTTTACACCAAGGATTTTCTGCCCTAATGGATACAAATGCATTTGTGCCGAATGTTACGAAGATGGTAATGTGACGCCTTGGATGCCTTAGTGTTGTAGAAACTCATAAAAAAAATTTCAATCGAATGATTGATAGGTGATAACATAAATTATCAATGGGGAAGCCACCTATGTAAACTTCTTGGAAGAAGAAGTCTTCTTTTTCACTACCTAAAATTGAATCGGGTAGGCAAACCAGTCTGAATTTTTTTGAGGTAAGAAAGATTCAAGTTTTTCGCGACCCAAAAAGTAAAGAAAACGGCAAATCGTCTCATTTCATGATTCATGAACGAATTGCCGTTTTCTTTACTTTTTGGGTCGCGAAAAACTTGAATCTGTCTTACCTCAAAACATTTTAGACTGGTGAGCCAATCTGATTCAATACGAGGTAGTGAAAAAAAAAGACTTCCTCAACTGACTATGCTAAACGGTACAAATATTAAACGCTGGAATTTGGTATTGAGAATCCTATCCAAGATTGATGAGAAAGATAGGAAGATATCCCGGTTCTTCAAGTTAGGGACTGACTACCTGGCGGATTTCAACCAGAGCTAAAACTTGTACAAACTCGGTCATTTATGGCAAAATCTGAGAAGAGCAATAACAATTTACCAGGTAGAGTGCAGTTAGGTCTTCTTCTTTTAATCCGAGTTCCAAGCAATTCTACACCATACATATCCACACACCAACAATAAGACGTGGACGGATGGCATTGCACCTCGAAAAATCTACCATCTTTCCTGCACCCTGGAGTAAAACGTCCCAACAGAGGGAAGAGGAATGATTCTTCATATCTACCCTGACAGGTGGTCAGACCTGATGGAAAAAATCTTGCTTCAGTTTCAAAAAACGTATTTAATTAGGCTTAAGTTATTGATTTGATTATCCTGTTTTGTTGGTGCGATTCTACAACTACATTTTACATCGTAAGTAAGCTGAATGGATAGTTTGCCCTCGGATCATCCTATTTTAACACACACTTTAGAAACATGGTTAGCTCATGCTAGTACCTTGGGTCCTTTTATCGAATGTGGGTACAATATAAGGTATTGTCACACTTGCCCATCAAGAAAGCCACATGTCAATCAATAGACCTTTTCACGGTTTCTTTTCACGCCATATTGGATAGGGGGCAAACACGGCTTAAATTACGACAACAACAACAACAACAACAACAACCATTGAACTATTATAAATCCTTTAAGGTCTGACGGTTGTGGATAGCGAGAATACCTCTATTGAGCTTATTTTTGTTAGGTATGACGATCACAATCTAGCTGTAACGACCGAAAACGAAATTTGTAAATTTCATATAACTCTTTGAAAATTCACGCGAAATTTGAAGCTACAAGAGGAGATTTTTAACATCCAATTTTCAGACGTTGCGTCTTGTGCAATGATCTAATTTTCCAAGTGAATGATATTAACAAAATGACTAAAAATAATTGAATTTTTTGGAAATCTTCTGCTTTGTACCGGAGTTATAAAGGTTTGAATTCGAACAAAATTCACTACATTCATGCATGCCCCTCCCCCCTTCCCCCTCAATCAATATGGCGTCATAAACCGTGAAAAGGACTATTATCAAGAAGTTAAAATGTCACAAACCAGGTATGACACATTCTTTTTGGCAGCCATTGAAACAGCATAGCTCACTTCCCTTGCAGTCAACATCCCGCCGACACATGTCTCCACGACGGTCACACAACCCTTCCTGGCCCAGCCATGGCTTAGGGCAACGTCCAGGCCTGGTCCTTGCTCTTTGATGTGCTTCTGTGGTGTTAACACACATTCGTTGGCAACCACTGAAGCAACACTTCTCAGTTTCACCACAGTGATAGTCCATTCCACATTGGTCTCCCATTTTGTCACAGAAGCCTGTTTTTCCTTTCCAAGGTTCGGGACAAGTTCCTTCTTTTCCATCCCCATTCTCGAGTGCTAAAAGAAAGATTTCACAGTGTTATTTTTTGCATTATATTTTTATTAATTACTGGGTTGCCGTATGGCAATCCCAGTCTAAAAGTGGATGGCATTTGTTCGGTGTTATTATTTTTTTTTTCTTCCGTGTCGGTAAAAGTCTTGCCTGTCACTCCCCTGGTAAGTGATATCTTTGTGCATAGAGCCTTCTGCGCGTATTTTCTTAGGATCGAGAGGGTAGTGGAACTGCGTAGAATAGTAGTAGAATCATTAGCTTAGCCTGCAATGGCGTCAAAAGTCATGTAACGCGAATGGCTTTTTAGTGGATCCTTAAACAAAATATACCCTTATGGAGCTCAATAATGGCAAGTCAGTTGGATAAACTAGGCAGGCGGTGAAAACCAACACCTGGAATCTCAAAAGCGACGAGTAATGGATTTCGACAACAATCTGTCGCCCGTCGAGCAGAAATCAAAGTGAGCTGCATTTCTAAAATAATATTTACCAAGTGTGCTGTTATGTAGAACACTGAAACCAAATGGAAAATTCTCTGGTAACTTATGGGTTCAACAAAGACAAAGAACGAATCGAACACTTTAAGTGCTAGACTGCGAGCAGTCCTCCTTTTTTCCTCAGATCACGCGAGCAACAAAGCGCCGACAAAATTATGCAAATTAACGTGTTTCTCTCGGGTTGCGGCTTCCTCGTTCGCTCGATCAATCGCGCGCTACGCGACGAGCTACGCTCTACAGAAGTTAGGAAAAGAAAGAGACTGTTCGCAGTCTACTTAAGTGGTGGATCTGTAATCAACTCTGCACAGTCTTCAGGTTAAAAAAAATTGGAAATGTGACAGCCAAGAATTATTTAAAAGAAAGCCTGTCGTCTATTTTGTGCCTCATTATTCAAGGAAAAGGTTCTTCATGGAAACGGTTTGATCCTGAAATTTTAGTTTGTTGTAATATTGCGCATACTTGACACGATTGAGTTTTTCCTCTTCACGCACGTAATGAAATAGGATATGGTCGTCCAAATGTTTCAATATTCGCTAAATTCTATTCGCTGTCGCTAAACCGCATTCGCTGTCGCAAAAACTCATTTGCTGTCGCTAAAACTCAATAGCTATGACTAAAACTTATTCGCTGTTGCAAATGTTCCTTCGTTAGCACTGAATTAACTTAATTTGCATTTGCTAAAATGAAAACATAATATTTGCTGACATTTAACAGTATTCGTCACTACTACATCAACTTCGCTGTTGTAAAATACTGTTAGAAACCTCCAAGGCCGACCCTCACACAATTCGTTTCCAGGCCGTCCGGGTATTACGGCCTGTTCAAAGATGACTACCCGAAGGTTCTTAACTTCTGTCTTGCTGTTCGTACGTGTTTTGTCATTGTCTGCAAGCAGTGAAGCGGTTAATTTTTAGCGACAGCGAATGAAATTTAGCGACAGCGAATGAAATTTAGCGCTAGCGAATGCAAATTTAGCGATAGCGAATGAAATTTAGCGACAGCGAATGAGTCTTAGCGACAGCGAATGAGTTTTAGCGACAGCGAATAGAATTTAGCGAATATTGAAACATTTGGACGACCATAATAGGAAGGGGTTTTTGCCTCTAATAGCAAATATGTTGTTTGTTTCAAAAAATTGTTCGCTGGAAAAGGTGACCTTTATGAATTCATCATGTTTTATAGTATGCGAGCTTAACTGGACAGTTTTTATGGCAATAGTAAAGCATTTTCGTGTCAAAATGAGGTTAGCGTTTTTCTGTTGTGCTAACTTAATTAAATATATATATACATTCTGCCTCGTGAGTTTGTTATTCTCGTTAACCAGCAGTGGAAAGTCATTGCAAAGCGAATGGCGTTTTAGTTTGTTTCAATAAAATGTTTCGCTGGAAAAGGATTCTGTGATATTTTCTGCCTTTGTGAATTATAATATCATGTTGTGTATTGAATTTTCGAGCTTAAGGTTGAAACGTAATACCGGAGGATATTTTTAGTATTGCTGTGTAAGCAGGAAAGGTTTCATGAAAATAAACAGGTCTGTTGGAAGCGTGCTTGAGTTTCAACAAAATGAGTTTCAAAATCAGCAAAAAATTGTGACGCCGGTGAATAATAAAGTAGCTGCTATTTCCAAAATGATGGAATTACCTTGGTGATAAATAACCTCGTCTTGGAGAGTAAATTTTTGACTTTGCAGAAACAATGGTGGGCGATTGTGATTTTTGTTTTGCATTCGCTCATTTATTGTCAAACTTTATAACACTTGACAGAAAACGAACTTACTAAAACCCGGTATCTTGCCATCACTTGACACAGATGCTTCACTGTTTCGCAAGTAAACATGTCGCGGTAACTTAATCACGGCGCCCGCTGAATTACGGCGATGTCACTTTCGATTTGCGATTTATTTGTGCAGCTAAAACGTACAATAACAAAATTGAACGTAGCAAAAATCCCCCAAAATGTTTGTCGCTGATCGTAACTGTTTATATTCTATATTCACGGTTCACAATTAATGTTGTTTTCATGTTGTAAATATGTTATTCTCGAGCGACCGTCCTGGAAACTTCCTTCTGCTCTTTCTAAAAACTGTGTATCAATATTTATTTCATTTGGCATTAATATTTGTTTTTGCATAAACCAAGCTAAAAAAATCTGCACCTTGCTGAATTTTCATTTGTTAACGTTAATAGTATTTTCGGTTCAATGCTTCTGTTTTACGAAGGGGTATATGTCAGATGCTCAGAGGGCACGCTAAAACTTTTGGTGAAAAGAAGTTTATCAGTATGTCAGCCCAGAAGCCAATGTTTCTCAATTCCCATTTATTTTCTTCAATCTTTCTGGGTTCAGTACTTTGCTAGTTACCACATGTCTTCTCAGACTATTTACTCAAGGCTTCTACCATGGCACTTATGACTACAATGATAGACAATACCAAAACAATATCGTGCACATATTACGCAAGGACAGATCTGTTTCGTCGTACGAACGTGTGAGAACCAGTGAGCCAAAGGGCCTCTGCTGGTATGACTTCTCGGTGATCCCTTACACGGTCTTAATGACCCCCCAACTTGAAAAAATTGTCTGGAACAGTGCACGTACCACAGGCAACCCAGTGTACCCTCACGGAGGGTCTAGTTTTTTTACAAGAAACAAAACGCAAATTACAAATACACACAACAGCACGCTACTTGGATTACGGGAGCTTTTGCACATTGCAACGTCAATTCACTTTACAATCAAAAGAAAGAAAAAAGAAGAAAAAGCCCACAGTCACCCACACAAACAAGTGTTAATGACAGATAGTGTTCTCTTATGTCCCACAGAGTTCTTTGAAACGGACTTCTGGTTTAGAGTTCCAGGAATTTGGTATGAGGCGCCAAATATGTTTGTTTTTGGCTGCTACCATATTTTTAGCAGAAAATCACTATATTCAAGCCAAAAATCAGGTAAGTAAACCAATATAACATATTTTTAAACCAACGACAAAAAAAATGCACAAAACATCCACACACACGTAAGGACTACAAATGTCTATGGTTATGAGAAATATTTTTTACAGCCACTGGAATTCTTTTTCTATTGTAAACGGAGTTACGTTTGTGACAGAAGTGTGTGATAGGGAACAAATAAACAGTTGACAGATTATGCACAAGGTCAGGACGGGTATTTTCGGGATCCGGGACTCGAAAAAACACAAAAAATGTCGACGAGAATCGAGAAAAGTTGGGCACAGAAGGCAGGTTTTTTTTTCCCGTTTGTTGGGAAGTCGTGACATCGTACGTCCAAGCGGTAAATGTGAATCAACCAGGTGGGCGTTCAGTGGTGCTTCCTTTCAAGCCAAACTGTAGAGTGTTCCTCCAACGCACCCAGCAAAAATGAGCCAAAGGTCGCTCAACCGTAAGGGGCAATTGATTGACAGTTGATGTAAACTTTGTATCACTGAAGGACAGCGTGCGTGCGTACAGGGCGAAATATAAAGCTGTCATAGAGCGCTCTGACGTCATACGGAGGTATAAGAAGTCATTTCCTTTGTCGAAATGGTCAAAATATTAGTCGAAGGACCAATCTACATCATTATTAGCTTTTGCAGAAATTAGCCTCTTTAATTCATTGTTTTTGGAAACGAAAACAGGATTGCGGCAGTTGGGATTCTTAACAATTGTTGTTGTTGTTGTTGTTGTTGTTGTTATTCTGTTCTGTTCTGTCATTTATGTGATTGTATTTCATTGGCCCTTGAAAGAGCCCCTACGGGGAGTGATCAATTAAGTATATATCGTATAATGGTGGACTGTGTGAGCTCATATCACATTCGATTGCGCGTGGCAAAGCGGCGGCAAACATGTTGTTCGATAGCGATATAAAACAGCAAAATTGCTGAGTTGGAAATGTTCTAAGATCTTACTTTGAACAGTACACCACCTAACTGAGTTTAGAGAAGGGACGCCTCAAGTTTTGTCGCCTTTTTGCGTCAGTTTTCCCTGTAACGCGATAGATACTGAGATGTCACTAAATAACGGGAAAGGAGTTTTCATCATTCACGTTTCATCGAAAAGCCACCTTATTCAAGTTATCAGATCATGTCGTTATATATGTCAACCGAGGAGATGGACCACTAAGTGCAAAAGGTTATGGGACAAAACGTTTCTGGCCGTCGTGCTTGAGGTTCGTGAAGAGAGAATGCCATTTTTGTTTGCTATTATATTTGCTGCGAGCCAAGGAAAGCAACACAAGAATTTTTTTGCCCGCCTAGCGAAAGAAATAAGAATGAAAAGGAAAAAGTTTTGCAATTTTGGCCATAAGGCAGACCTCAACTAGCGCAGGAATTTTGATGATGTCACTGTAAATCCCCTTTGTTGCGGTATAGGAGTTGGGGTTAGTCAGTGCTCTGCAGTAGCCGCATATTATGGACTTCACCATGCAAGCGAAGCAAGAGCCTAAGCATCTACTTGCCAGCTCTCACTTGTGGACACTGATCGATGACAGCTCTGATTACACAAATATGGTCATCCAATCGCCATCCAATGTATACCAACCATTCCGCGGCTCTCAGAGCCTGTTCGAGCTTAAGGTATTTTCATACCTTATGACGAGAAAGTAAATGGTAAAAAGAACTTTTCGGAGTTTTCCTTTTTTTTTTTTTTTTTTTTTTTTTTAATTAAACTCCAAGTTAGAGTTTTGGCAGTACCGGAATCTTTATATACCAGGCAGCTGCTTAATAACAAAATGCCTTGGTATTCCGCAGTTAGTCTACTCGATGTCAACTTTGGATGCCCCTGTGGGTTCTCTATTTCATCTATCAATATTTCCATTTTCCAGTTCCTCTGGAAAAAAGAAAGGACAAAATAAAGGGCCAAACAATGTACCTCAATTATGATAAGGGGGGATTACGTGTTCCGCATACTGAAATACTGATTAAGACTAGCGTGGATTTAATGGTCTTCTTCAAAGGAAGAAAATTGAAATGAAACCTGAAAGGTAGAACCAAATCATTTCTTTCACAGATATGGTGGAGTAAGTTTTCTGTTAAGATGTAATTACGATTTCAGTTTTCCTGAGCAGATTGATATGCCACAATTTTATGAATTAATGCTTCAATTTTTCTCAGAATTAAAATCCGCTCACGAAATTGACCTTGGGTAAGATTTAATCTTATTCAATACTAGGGAAATCCTTGTTGATGTTGAGACAAAACGTGGTTCCAGAAGGGTGTTTTACAAATAAAGGACCTCCGAATTACGGAATTAAGGACAACTTCTTGCGATATTTGCAGGTGATTTCGGCCATACCTAGGCACCTTGTGGAAAAAGCAAAACAAGACTATTCAGGAACATTTTGTTTTTATACCAGATGACTTTTCTTTTCAACTTTCATCTACGCTCAACGTTACCCTTCTGAAAATGAAGAGTAAAGACTATTACTGGTCCTTCATGGAAAGTAGATCCAGCACTTAGGGACCTCAAAAATGGTGCATGACTTGATATTGAATAATCAGGAATCAAATGTTTCTATAAATTTTAAACTAGAAGTTTTTAATAGGAAGTTAAGTGCTGCCAGAAAAGTCGAGAAGAGAAGAGGGGAAAGGCGTAAGAAGCGGGGACCCCAGCGCCCCATTTACCATCTACACAAGATTTAACTGGCGGGTGTAGCTTGTGGATAAATGCTACATTGGTTCCCAGGTGCCTATGTTTGTACTTGGAGTTGGTGCAAGAAAATACCACCTCAAACCCAAGGTCTTCTTATTAATTAAAATTTTCGTTTTTGTGTTGGACTATGTTAAGTGCTGTACAATTATTGATTGAATAAAAGAGTTTGCTCAAATTTCTGCAGTTGTGTTTCCGAGATTCCAAACCCTGCTATAAAAATGTGGTCACTGATTTCCTACAGGTCAACTTCAGCCCCCACCCTTCATGTGGACTGATTTAAATGGCACAGTTTGTTGTAGTTACCTTTGTGTCACGTGTTTAGGTTTATGACAATCAGTAATTGAGCATAGGCGTGGGGTTTATTGAATTAGTACTGGTACGTGCTTTAAGGATGAAAAACTGAGGGAAAAAAGTAAATTCTATGGTATTGAAAAAAGCACAGCACGTATCTACTGTCCAGAATCTGATTCAATAAGCCATACCTTCATTTACTGTAGCTGGTCGAGATAATTTTTTTTTCTGCAGTAATTAAATGGTTCAACACAGGGAATGACACCTCGTTTTCACTGAACACAATTAAGCTGCTCTTTGGGAAATTGCCCAATGAAGCTACGGTTATAGCTGGCGGTGATGAAAAAATCAAAGTGTTAAAAAAGTTAAATTTCTGTCTTATGTATGCAAAATATTATATATACGCTCAGAAATTAAGTAAACAATATATAGATTTGCGATAATTTACGAGGAAACTAGAGTATAATTATGTTCTTGAACACAGGTTATCTTCAATCTCTTAAGTTTCAAATAGCATTGGTCAAAAATGCTTCCTGTTTCTTTTTCTTTAAGTTTCAGCAAAGTATTTGCCGGATCCTTCTATCCTAATGACGTTAAAAAAAAACATTTGCGGCTCTTGGCTAAAAATTGAGGGGGGTTCTTCGTGAAAGAACGAGTCCAAATCGATCGTATGGTCTGCCGATGCCGTGCTTCTTTATTCGTTACCAGTCCTCAAACGATGACAATAGAAAAAGCGGGTTCAGTGGTCATTTTTTGTGGAGCGGAGCGGAGCACCATGGGTAAGAAATTTTGGGAAATCTATCGATGCGAGAAATTTTGGTCATGACGTCAGCGTACGCACGCCCGCCTGCCCCAACAGACTTTCGGAGTGGAGGTGGAGAGGGAGACGGCCTTTGGGGACGCGGGTGTTCCTGCAGGTTTCCTGGGCGGGAAATCGCATAGCCAGCATTGCATTTGGCAAGCCGCGTTTTTCTGGCGGGAAATCACATTTACTGTCCATTGACTGTCGTCGGTTTTTATGGTCAATCAAAGCCAGTTTAGCTAAACGATTTGCCATCGAGATGAACGACACTCACGCTCAATGCGTGAGACGTGAGAGCTCCGGTGCTCTGGCTAACCACACGGAAAATAAGGCTCACTTGAAAATCTGTTCAATTATTCCAATGCCTTCTGCTTCTTTTGAAGTAAGTTAATTGGTTTTTGTCGCATTTTATGGTGTTTGAAATTCTTTCAAAATGAACACTTAACACTCTGTAAGCTTATTGTGTCCAATATGGTGATTGAATTTTTAAGGAGAAAGCAAGGACCTTAAATTAGTTGGCATCTCAAGCGTAATAAATTTACTATAAACGAAAGGGATTTTACCAAGATCGATTGTATCAAAACAGGAAGCTTTATTTTATTCAGAAGCCTCCTATGAATAGGTGCCAACGAGACTGCAATAAAATTATTGTTTGTCCTACATGTACACTCTGTTGTTGGTTTCCACGTTATCCTGCCTTGCCCACAGACGTAAGTAACTTTATTTCAACTCGGGTTGATGAGGCTGATTAGGCCCCTAGCAAATACATGCTAATATGCCGAGAAAAGTGAAATAAATAAATAAATAATTGTATATGTATATATATACATGATCAATTAATAACTAACATTCTAACTATATCAATAAATAAACAATCCTAACTCTTAAAATTATTACAATAAATCGTAGAAATCTGTACATTACAGATGTAGTTCTCTCACAGCCTTCTTAAATTCCTTAAGAATTTTCGTTGAACGTAATTTATCCGGTAAAGAATTCCACACTTTGGCACCAATAAAAGTTGTAGATTTTAGGCCGAAGTTTGTAGTTTTCTTACGTGGGACAACTGTAGCTTGTTGGTACCTCTCAAGCACTTCACATTATTACGTACGACGAACAAGTCACTTACGTATCCTGGTAACATACCGTTAACAGCTTTAAAAATTAATATAGCAATGTCCTGTAGGCGACGATTGGACAAAGTTAAGCTGTAGTCATCATCACCATGAAGGGGCACCCGTTTGTTGTAGACACACCTTAGAGCTCTCACTTTAAGCCTTTCCAGCTTTTGCTTATCAGACTCATTACAATTATTCCAGATCGCAGAACAGTAAGTAAAATAAGACATTACATACGAGTTGTAAAGGCACATCTTCAAAGAGATTGAAAGAGTGTTCTTTAGCCTGCTCAAAACGTCTGACTGATTTCCAACTTTCTTTGTAATCTTGCCAATGTGTTTGCTAAAATTTAGCGAGTTATCGATAGTTACAACTAAAAGTTCTAAATGGTCTACGATAGGAACCTGTACATCACTAATGCTAAAGGAAAGATCGCCAGGATAGTTTTTTGGAAGAATAATACATTTACATTTCTCGGGATTGAGCGCAAGCTTATTATCGTCAAACCAACGATTACAGACTTTACCACCTCAGGATCGCGATCACTAAAATAAATTTGATTATCATCAGCATAGTTGGACAAATTAGCACGATTAATAAAATAGAACAGATCATTAAGAAAAATATTAAAAAGAAGGGGCCCCAAACACCGATCCCTGAGGTACACCCTTAGAAAAAACAACAACATCAGATGTTACATCTTCTACCCTGACACGCTGGGACCTATCTCTAAGGTAACTGTGTAGAAGGGGCAGGCTGACTGGAGGAACACCATAGGCAGCAAGCTTAGCGAGGAGGAGGTCGTGCGGTATCATATCAAAGGCTTTACTCAGATCCATAGAAACTGCGCCAACAACAAACTTATTGTTAAGTGCATTCCTCCAATCCTCAATCAAACGTAGAAGTACCGCCTCACAGCTGTAGCCCCGTCTATACGCAGACAGAAACAGTGATAGGATAGAACTAAAATAATCAGAAAGTTGGCGTGCAAGACACTTCTCAAAAACTTTATCCAGAGTAACTAGAATCGACACTGGCCGATAGTTAGGGCAGATTTCGGCCAGCTTCCAAGCAGCCGGCACAGAGCCAGAGTCAATAATCTTGTTGATAAGAACAGATAGCGGATAAGCAAGAGCATCAGCACCATCCCGCAATGTTCTTGGCGGTATCTTATCATAACCAGTAGCTTTTTTTGGATCGAGTGACTTAAGTATATCTTCGACTTCAGGTGGACATACAGAGCGAAACTGGAAAGCTTCTTCCGCAGAGCAGTGGGTCTGCATAGCAAAGATACTTGGATGACTGGTAAAACGGAAATTATCATCGTGATGCCCATCGCTATCATTGTCCTTCAAGAAGAATGAAAAGTGCGCGCTAAAAATTTGTGCTACTTCCAGTTTGTTAACAACAAGACTATCACCCTCTTTAAGATGAATGGAATCCCGGCTGATGTTTTTCTTTGAGTGCATGAAAGGCTTGACCGTTTGCCAAAATTTCTTGGGGTTGCCTTTGGCATTTGCGGCAGTGGTGCGAAAATAGTTAGATACAGCCTTACGCCTCCCTCAATGAAGATGCAACGTTTCGTTGAGTCTTGTATCTGTCCCAATCTAGCGGGCACTTAGATTTGTTGTAAAGGCGCTTTAATTTGTTCCGTTTCCTAATTGCCTCGAGTAGCTCAGGTGTCATAAATGGTACGTGTTCTCGTTTTGCTGTTTTACGTTTAATTGGCGCATGGTCATCGAGTAAACTTGATAACAGGTAACTCCAAGCCCAATAGATGTCGTCAATGTCCTCGAATATGTATGCGATATCAAACGGGATCAAATGCAAATCATTGCGAAATCGCTCGGGATCGTAATTCTTGAAAGTGCGTTTTTCAACGGTTATAGGGCAAGTCCTAGGGCAGTGTGACCTGCTAACAGCGTAGACCAAGTGATGGTCACTTAAGCCCAAATCTAACGTGCCAGACGTTAAAAAAGATCGAGGCCTGTTTGTCAGGATTACGTCGATGAGAGTACTAGATGTTGCAGTCACTCTCGTGGGCTCCCTGATCAGGTTGGTCAATATATATTCAATCATTAAGTCCATTAAAGCTCTTCCCTCCATGGACCCCTTGTCCGGATGTAAGATATCGCAATTTAGATCACCAAGAATCACTAAGTTCTCAAAACGCTGAGAGGTATTAAGCAGCATAGAGTTAACCTCCGGTTCTCACAGATGTTTGATTACATTTGGTGGCTTGTACGTGCACAGAAGCAGAGTCCTCTTCGATGACTTTTTAGGCTGCACCAGCAGTGCGATAGATTCGATATGATCGAGATGATTAATTCTTTGAGTGATCAAACCTCTTCTGATGTAAACTAGAAGACCTCCTCCAAATCGATTACGATCGTTACGGAACATCTTGAACCCTTTGATATAGAACTGTGAATTGGGGATTGCTTCATCTATTTTTGTCTCAGCTAGTACAAAAACATCAAAAGCACCCTCGAGTATCAGTGACTTCACTTCAAAAAATTTAAAGCCGGTCACACAGTTCACATTTAGGTATGCGATTTTCATGTTGTTATTATGACGACGTAAAATCGTAGTGAGCTCAAGGAACTGATTTGCGTGCTTCTTCTTTTCCTGAACAAGGAAGTCGTACGCATGGAGGCAGTCACTACTTAAATTATCGGTCTCCTGGGGCTGTGGTGACGAATTGCTTTTGAAGTAATTTACATTTGATTCCAGAAGTGATTGATTTAAATAATTTTCTTCCTCGGTAACAAATCCATCTATCTCTTCAAAAGATGAATCCCTCAATGGCGGTAAAGAATATGGGGCAAATCCAATCGATTGTTGGGCGATCCAGAAGGTACTTGAAAGCCGAACCTGACATACTGAGGCATGTTGCGTGAATCCAAAAGCCACATTCGGAACACAGAACCGCGTTTTGGTACTTCCTAACACTTTTCCCGCATTCTTTGCAAGGAAACTTTGTTGGCCCCGGATTGAAATGAATATCTCCACGGAGCACCAGTCGCTGGATGTTAAACCAGCTACGTCCATCTGTAGAATGTAGCGCTCTACACGACAAAAATGACTTTCCTCTGCGGCATGATCTTCCTGGGCCTTGTTTACATATCGGACGAAGCACAGATCTTTTGCAGTAAAAGCACTCTTTGGCCATCTCTTGACGATTCCTACCGTCAAGCACGCTTTGAGATAAATAACCAAACGTTCCAAGAACGTACACGATACATAGAGTCAGAAAATATTGACAAGGGCGGCAGCTCTTCGAAACGTGACCGACCGCCATTACGCTCTTGACCATGAACGTTGTAAGGTAGATTGTGCATTATGTTTGATTTCTTTAAATAATTTGGGAATTTTGGTGTACAATGTTTATTGACTTTAGTGACTGAGAAAAATAAACCTAAAAATTTAATAATGCGTTGTTATTGTTCAATCTCCTTTTGCTGATTTTGCTGAAAGTGGAAAGGATTAGGAGTGCTAAGGGCCTGTTCTGGGACGACTGAAGAAGACTGCAAATGAAATTTAAGGCTCTGCAAGTGTCTCAAAGGGCATGAAGCACAAAGCAAAATTATATGCTCTTCAAGAAAGCCAAGTGCCTACCAAAGATAAAATAATGTCCCCAATTCAACTTCGCAGACTTGGTATGAGTGCTCTTGAGAGTATTGATATTAACAACCCTGTTCTCAGCTTTGCAATAAGCGCACGCAGTCACTAAAACAAGGAATGACCTACAATGACCTACAATAAGCTAAAATGACCTACAATGGCCTACGACAATGACCAACACTGAGCTACAATGACCTTCAGTGATCTAAAATGACCTACAATGACCTAGAATGAGCTAGAAAGGCCTTCTTAAATAACTTGCAATCAAAGAGAAAGACAAAAGAGGATCAGGGTGAAGAGTTGATGAGCGGAAAACATCCATTGTGCGTTGTCACGCAACGCTTTTAGTCCATTGCACGACAGCCTAAATGACGACAGCAATAGGCCTTTTGCAACTAACGATCACATGGTACAAAATCTGCCATGCTGGAGGGCACGCTCATTATTATTCCCCCACTGGGACATTAAAACAAAGAGACCTGAACCAGTCAAGCTTGACTTGCCTTTGTTTTAATATCCCAGTGGGGATATAATAATGAGCTTGCCCTCCAGCATGGCAGATTTTGTACCATGTGATCGTTAGTTGTAAAAGGCCTATTACGCATGTGGCCTTGAAGGCAGAAATAAACTGCGAAAAGACCCTTGGATAGTTTTCCTTTGCTTTAAAGCTAAATTGAAAATGTACAAATATCAAGGTTTTGCTCGGCAACGATAAGATAGAGCAGGAAAAAATGAATAGAACTTAATAAATAAGTTACTCTACCCACAATGTTTTCTTTGGTTCAGAGTGCACAATGAAAATTTTCAAATCAAATGAAGCTATGATCCTTGCAGTTATGAACGGAATTTTTGCAATTGCGTAAAGAAGCCCTAAACAATTCAGGACTTCAATGGGGTTTGAACCCGTGAGCTCGCGATACCGGTGCGACGCTCTAACCAACTGAGCCATGAAGCCACTGACGTTGGATCATATATGAACTGCGAGGATCATAGCTTGATTTCATATCCGCAGTTCATATATGATCTCACTCGTATATCATTTCATCGTTGAAAATTTTCAACTTGCACAGCAACGAGGTTTTAATTGGTTCAAAGCTCAGAGTGGAATACTTTTAACCTTTGTATTGCAAACATGCTGCAGTGCCCTCAGAGCTGCAAATTATTTTCTATTTTAGCTCATTACACGTCATTAGCTAATTTTAGCTCAAAATGTACCTCACTGTAGATCATTTTAGGTCACTGTAGCTGATTGTAGGTGCTGTAGGTCATTATAGCTCTTTGTAGGTCATTGTAGCTCTTTGTAGGTCATTGGATGTCATTCCTCGTTTTAGTAACTACGAATAAGCGCGTGCACAGGCGACACATGTGGAGGGAAACTTAGTGCGATTAAGGTGGCCATTTTTGTAAAGTGGAAGGGGCACATGCATGTACATGCAGAAGTGGACTGTTGGATTAAATCTATCCTCATGTGAAATAAGCATACACGTGTAAGAACATGTCGTGCAGGCAATAGTGTAATAAGAACATGCTTGTGCTCAAACATTTACGTGTTTCTCAGGCTTGTGCTTATTACACACCTAAAAACTGGGCCTTTGCTTACAACATTTAACCTACCGGTACTCTTTATTAGAGATAATCAAGTCAAGTAGCCATTTGCTGGAGACCGAATTAATGACGTGATAAGGCAAAGGCTTGTTAATCAATCATTTATGCTCATAATCGATCATAATCATGTAGTCCAAAAGATTTTAAAATACATGTTTGCACTTTATTGAATGGTGGCTATGGTTATGTGGAAAAAAAAGAGAAAAAATTATAATTACACTAAAGACGACCTTACTGGAGCCCTGCATCGAGTCTTGGCATTGACATTAGTTTATCTCTTTAAATTGTAGAAAGAAAGAACTGTGGAGCTCCGCTTTTAGGTTTGGCTAAATATATATATTAGTCATAAAGATATTTGTCACAGCCATATATATTTGTTGCCGTGATATGTATGCAAATTTTCTTGAACTATTTCTCTTTTGTAGTATACAAACATTTCATTGGTATACTGACTTAGCTCTAATTTATGCCATAATTACGAAACTTATACAATCTTGTCCTATTTAGTCCCTCATACTAGGGTACCTGGCCAAAAAAAACAACTTTAGGTCGACTGCCTCTCTTCACTATAACAAAATAGAAGATCGAAGGAAGCATCTAGCAGGAAAATAAATGCAACGCCTTGGCAGTTTGCGGCGCCAGTTCAAATTTTGCAATAATGAAGACAACCGCCACATTTCACTGGTTCGTGTTGCACAATTTCTTACGTAAGCAAACTTTTTCACAAAAGTGGAGATGACGAACAAGTAACGTTGCCCCTGTTGTATAAACCATCAAGTCTGATCAGATTAACGATAGAGTGAGTAGTTGGCCTTATGAACAGCAACAAGTCACTGCCCTAATGAACCTTTATAGTTTGGGTATTTTAGTTTCCCATTTGAGACCCCTTGCAGAAAAGTCATCATAACGGGAACTTCCCCTTAAGACTCAACACGCGCAGCCCCAAAGATCTAATACATAGATTTAGCCAAGCCCAAAAGCGGAGCTCCCCAGAAAGCAATATATTGTATATGGATATAATTATGTTTCTGCATAAAGTACAAAATTAATCGTCATTAGTGTATACAGTTTACAGTGATCAAACACCTCTGAGCCGATAGCAGTAAACAAAAAAGCCTTCCAACAATTTTAATCAACAACTAAAACTGAAATGACATGCACAGCAATCTCTATCACGACATTTTTCGTTTGACTGATTATCTTTACACCCTCTCTCTCTTCAGTTTAGAACAACAGCTAATCTTCCTAATTAGAAAGTGAATCTTCAGAGTCGTAAATTCGCTTAATACTCAACTGCAATTTCACAGTCAAACAAAGCAGCTCACGACTGGACATCCATTTCACTAAAACTATAAATGTGATTATTGAAATTTGCCAGAATCTCTGTCAACACGGAATTGCGAACGTTTTCAGGCCTTCTTCGTTTTTTAGCGAGTTTTACAAAATATGCGAGGAAGTGAGGCCAGGAAAACATCACCTGAAAGCTAACCGTTGTAATGTGATTTGTCTCTCGCTCCATTTCTCTCAGCTTTACGGTGCATATATGTTCTTCATTGAAATTTTCTCTTCTCCTTCCTCGGCTTCTCTGGAGGCTTTCTTCACTTAAGTTTCTCAAATTTCATCGCTTCTTCTCTCATGCTCTTTCGCCTTTTTTCGACTTTCCTCCTCTTTATCCCGTT
>NC_090869.1:47147924-47162924 GCF_036669935.1 Montipora foliosa | reverse complement strand
AAGCCTAATCTGAACGTGCAAACGGACTCCATACGTGCGAAACTTTTTGTTTAACCCGTAAATTATTTTCTCTTATTGCTCGTTTTAGTCTTTACAGAACTTATTTTTATACATTATTGACTTGATAATGACGTTATGTTAACGTCGAAACGTCGTCGATTTTAGCTCTTTATTTTTTTTGTCGTTTTTAACTTTTTTAAATCTTTTAATGTTATTTAAGCAACGTTTTGTCGCAAGTTTTTATCGTCAAATGTTATTCTAGGTCACTTCTTCTACCTTTTGTAAATAGTTTTAAATTTTATAACTTTCAACCACGTTTTGAGGAATCTATTAATACGATTATTATTATTATCATTATCATTATCATTATCATTATCACTATTATTATGCAGTATGTTGTACGTAAGTATGCTTACAGATATAAGTAGGAGAAGGCACTATTGTGTAACAATCCCTACTTTTAAACCTATTTACAAATTAATTGGCAATAACTAACGAACCAACATTTGAGAAAGGAACAAGAGTTTATATTCCTTAATACCTCGTCGAAACCTTGAAAGACCTTGCTATGTTTAGGGTGTACGATAAAACTGCCTTCTGCATACTAAACAAAACCTGGTTCCCTCTATCCAAACCTAAAAACTTCCTAACTTTCTCCGCCGTCTCCATAGAGTCGCCTCCTAGTACATCAACTATCACATTAAGCTGTGTGATAGTGTGGCCAGGGAACTGTTGGCGCATCTCCCATCTCAGCGGCGCATACTTGTCAGCTTTCTCCTGTTCCTTCTGTTCTCTGTTGAAAACCTAAGGGCAGCTCATCTCAATAAGGATCACCTTCTTCTCCTTTCTGTCCACAATTCTCGCATCAATTCTGTTAGCCCTGACTTCCGTATTTTCAGCGAATACTGGCACATCCCAGTACACGCACGCTCGGACATTCTTGTACTCGGGTTTAGGTGAGACTGGAGAGTACCAAGGGGGGATACTCTGGATAAGTTCTAAGTCTTTCAGGAACTCGAAGTAAAGGATTTTCAAGCCTGCATTGTGTCTCTGCGTGTACTTAGTCTGTGCCAAGGCAACACAACCGCTAATCACGTGGACCATAGATTCAGGCCCTTTTCCACACATACGACACGTGGCATCCGAGGTGGTCACCGTCTTCGTCTTGCTCTGGTGGTACAGCTTCGTGGGGAGTAATTGCTGGTATAACTCATAGATTCCAGCAACAGTATGCACAGGTGCAGACTTCCACTTACTAAGCCAAGTGAAGCAGTTATCATCCCATCTTTCTCCGAACAGCTTTCCTTGCCACCTCTGCTCTCTTACTTCCCTAATGCTTCTCTCTTCTTCTCTCACTCGTAATGTGCTCCCTATTCCATTATCATTATTATTATTATTATTATTATTATTATTATTATTATTATTATTATTATTATTATTATTATTATTATCAGAATATGGTATAACTCTTGCGTGGATGCTCAAGATGCGTGAATGCGATGCACCTTATCTTTTGCTTTGATACGATATATATATTTACTAGTTATAGCTGTCGCTAAAGTGCCAACGAGCCAAGCTTGCGTGATCTGGCGCCTGGCGGCTGCAAACATCACGCGGCGTACTCGTGCGGCACTCTCATTGGTTATCGCTACGGTCAACATTTCATCGCTTTGGTCTACATTACAGCTTTTGGTCTACATTACACTCAAATTTAAAGCGCTTCTGAGATTTTGTCCGTCTAAAAATCTTCTCGCGGCTCTATAAGCTGCCGCCTCGCCAGGCCTTCTGTCTTCAGAAGGCCTGACTCGTTGGCAATTATTCATTCAAAATATTTCCCCTTTTCTGATTGGTCAAAACCACACGCATAATTCACCATAACCAGCTGCTGTTCACCAAATTTGGAAAGAAACATATTGTCAATGACGTCAAAAGTGCAGCCCGCTGCAGATTATTTAACCGATGACGTCAAAATGACGTCAAAAGTGCAGCCCGCTCCAAATTATTGAACCGTTGACCGAAAAAAGCTGGGGGCGAGATTGCATTATTTTTGTTGAGCAGAAATATAGATGCGAGTAGGTTTAGAAGTTTGAGCGACGAAAATATTTTGAATGAATAATGAAGCAATTATTGAATTTGACTTTCGTAGAATATGAAGAATTCTGCAGATCTCGGAGGATGTTATCCACCTCGGCCTTCTGCCTTGGTGGATAACACCCTCCTCGACCTGCAAAATTCTTCATATCCTACTCAGCCTCATTCAATAATTGCTAAATATATTTTTTTGTTGATGTTATTTTTTTGTTTTTTAATGTAAATGAACAATGAAGTCGAACTGTTTTTGCAATTGGAAAAGAATGTTTTTGTTTTTAATAATTTCTGTATTATTATTATTATTATTATTATTATTATTATTATTATTATTATTATTGTTGTTGTTATTACTATTATTATTATTATTATTATTATTATTATTATTATGATCATTATTATTATTACATAAATTACAGCAATATATTATTTATGGAGGGAAGTACCTCCAATGCGATTATCCGTACAAAACAACCCACTGATTACAATAAATTTTAATAACGTATTCTGCCCAAAAAAATATTATCAGAAATTGCATGCGATCTTCTTTACCTTGAGGCCCTTAAGGCTGCTACAGTAGAGCAGAGTTGTTTATATTTAATTCTTACCTGGTGACACACAGTCGTTTTGACAGCCATTAAAACAACATTTATCCTCTTCATGGCAGTCAGAATCACGAAGACACATGCTACCACGACGATCACAGATCCCATTTTGGCCTTTCCATGGTCTTGGACACTTGCCAGGTTTCACTGAAACATTACCAAAAGCATGACTAAAAAGACATCAAACTGTTTTCTCCTATGGCATAACACAACAAGAAAAAAAAATGGGAGTTGCTGTGTCTTCTTGTAGTTTGTCTCTGGTCTAAATACAGTGCCCTTTAGATATTGTACGTTGTCTTGTTTTTGTTCAACGCTTGAATATAGCTATTCTGTTAAATGTTCCTAGCACAATTTCGATATTGTTCAAAGAGTATTTAGTTTAAGTTTGGTAGCTTTCCACTAGCAGTTGCTTGAGAAGTTGGTAAAACCTAGACGCTCCGTGAGCGTAAACTGAGCTGCCTGTGGTACGTGTTACACAAAAACAGAAGGCACTGAGTTGGGTGGTATTAAACTGCAGCGTTCCACCCAGAAGTCCTTGCAGCAATGGCCCTTTGACTCACGCGTTCACACGTTGAATTATTTTGTAATGTCGTGTCCCGTTTTGAGCTCTTTTACTTTTTTAAGCTTTGGTAATAAATTCAGATCAAAGATAACAAAACACGTTCTTGCGTGAAACTCGGTCGTTTCTTCTTTTAAGGGGCTATGTCACTAAAAATAATATAATTCCATGATTTGGGGGCAGGGATGGCGCAGTTATGAGAGCAATCGCCTCCCACCAATGTGGCCCGGGTTCGATTCCCTGACTCGGCGTCATATGTGGGTTGAGTTTGTTGGTTCCCTACTCTGCACCGAGAGGTTTTTCTCTGGGTACTCTGGTTTTCCTATCTCCTGAACATTTGCCTTGATTTGCGTTAATTGTTAAAATTTCAGTTTACAGTGTTCCCAAGTGTCCAGCGCTAGAACGACTAGATATATAAGTTATATATAAGTTATAAGTTGCTTTGCTTTCCTTTTTTTTTCAAAATGCCCAAAAAGTAGAATGAAATATTGCAACAACCACTTAAAACTGTTGAACAACGTAAAAGAAAACCTGCAAAAGGAAGAAGAAGCATGGATCGACATAAATGTACAAGATTGAAACGGATTACATTTGGGTAATCTTGAAAAAAGTCGGCCCGACTTTTTTCAAAATTATGACAAATCGCCTCGATTAAGGTCGTTATTTTCTGAGGATCATTTCGTTTGTGATGTAGCGATAATTTTATATATCGGCAAGGGAATTCCACATTAGCATTTTCGAGTTTAAAACTCGTGATTTTCCCGAAACACCCTAACTTAACGTGACATTAAGTTGAAAAGTATGCAAAAAAAAAATTACTGCAAATTACTCTGACGGACGTTTTCCCGCATGTCATGCATATCTAGAGTTGCACTAAGCAAACGTTTATGCCACACACTAAGGAAAGACTGAAAATGGTGTTTCCGCTTCATAATTTCTCTTCTTTCTAGTCAAATCTGATGACAGATGAAGTCTTTTTTTTAGTTTACGTTTGCAAAAAATGCTATCGCAAAAGCCGGCAGTTACGGTGTAGCACTTTTAGTTCGCGGGGTTTAATTTTTGCTGATTTTGCGGATGTACTTGATCCGCAAAAATAAGTTCCAGCAGTAAAAAACACCAGCAAAACTAAAAAACCGTGAAAATTTATTCCCGTTAATATAACTAAAAATGGCTTTTAATCCGCATGCAGTGGAGTAAAAAAGATCGTTTATTTTGCAAATGGCAATTGCAATTGGAGCTTGCTATGAACAAAACGAAACGATAAAAGGTTAAGGCAATACTTTTCCAGTCTCTGAGGCATAAGAAACGAACTCAAAGCAGTCAATCAAAAGGTCACGTTAACCATTTTCTAAGGCCTCCACGATGCAACATTTTTTCCACGTTCTCGATGATTGAGAGGATTTTTACCAAAAAGTAACAGAAGTTGAAAACAATGGTCTTGCCGCTTGAAAAGAAAACCGCAAAAATTAGTTCCCAGCGGAAACTTCAGTCCGAATTCGCGCCGCAAAAAATTGTTCCCGCAAACCTCAAAAAATCTCAAAAGAAAAGTCCCGCAAAATTTTATGGTAACAGTAAAAGGCAAGCCAAAACAAAAGATTAATTAATGACAATCGATGAGCATTCATCTGGACGAATAATGTCACAAAAACCTTTTCCAGCGTAAAATTTATTGAAACAAAGAAAATATTTGCTATCAGCAGCAAAAAAACCCTTCCTATTTTAATTGCGTGCGTGCAAGCAACAGCAACAGCAATTAAGGACGTTCGCTCTAATTGTTTGTGCGCAACGTTACTGCGCAGGTAACGTGACTGTAATATGTCACGCATTACTTCGAGCATTAGTGAAGTTGAGGTTTTAAACCCTTTGCAAAAACCGTGGACGATAAGTCTTGCACAGCGTTGGATCAGAGAAGATCGTGATCAGTCAAAATTGATTTAAAATATTTATGAAAGTCAAGTAGACTACTGCACGACTGATATTCGCGAGGTTTTATCAGTCGTGCACTAGTCTAGTTGACTTTCGTACAAATTTTTCAAGCATCAGTTAAAATAACATGGCGACAAAAACGCCGAGGAAAAAATTCCAGGCAGGCAAAAGAATGGCACATTTATTCCCGAATCATCATGAAACTTCAAAGAAAAGTGAGCGGGAGGATGGAAAAGCTCTGGAAAAGGTAGCTGATCGAGTAGACTAGTGGCTGAAAGTTTGGAAAACTCGAGGACGAACCGTTGCGTAAATTTAATGGGGCTGTTTCTTTTAATGTTTTTATTACCCTACGAACTTAAGTTCAAAGTGAATGTATGTGTTTAAAGTTCTTTTCCTTTACTTTCGTGAAAATCGAGCAGTATTTTCGTCCTCGTCCGCTTGGATAGTGCGGACCTGCGTGGAAACACTCAGCGATTGAGGATCAGCATGACGGCAATGGAGAGATATTATACAAAACACCAACCAAATGAAGATGACCCCTGCTTAAAACTTCGTTGCTATGCTCGAGAAAGGTTTTTTTTCGGTAAAAACCTTTCATCTCTTCAACGATCGATCCTCTCTTGGGTTCCAGTCCTTGCCCGACAGGTCACGCAAAAGTGTGACAAACGAACTTTTCCAAGAGCGTTGCAAAATCACATCGATTTTACTCGTTCAGATCATCGGTGACCCCAGGCCTATTTTTTTAATCATGAATCACTTACTTTCCTTACTATCTACAAAATATGATGAAATGAAAAAATTCTCACCGTAAGAAGTTATCTTTTTTTAACATTTTCTTTCCTCGTGCCATCGAATTCCGGTAGTGGTTGCAACGGATAGAGCTTACGAAAACGCTCGTCGAGGATGAACTCTACTGTTTACCACATCCTTAGCGGCATACAATTATCTAAAACTCTCACTCCTAAAAACCTATGCACGGAAACTTTCACTCCAACAGTTTATTTTTATGATTTTCGATGGATAAGCAGATGAACCTACATCTCGCTATTATGATTCGATTTCTCGAAATTAAGGCATTTTTCCACTGCCATTTTCTCCGTAACAAAGTCGGTGACCCCCATTTTTTTTTTCATTTTTGGAGTAAGTACTTTATGACCTAACTCTAGGCGAGAAATGAAAAAAATCTCACCGTAGGAAGATTTTGGCGCGAACGTCCTTAAATAAATTTCAGACTCACAGTTCAGGATCCTAAATCCCTTTTCGGAAGAACCTTGACTGTGAATAATGAAGCGCAGACGACTCTACGCACGAAGACACCACTTAGCAGGCGAGGGACAGGAAAGACTTTACATGACACGGAAAAAAAAGGAAAACAAGAAAACAAACAAATTAAACGCATTTTCCAACTTGGATTGCCATACTGGGAACCGATTAAAAAGCTTGTAACAAGTAACCACAGCACGACAGAATGCAGTACCTTTTCAGTCGAACGACTAACAACACACCATGAAGATCAAACAATTGTCGAGGTCTCGCAACAAAAACATCTAGAAATGTTACAAATTGTTTCTTGCAGCAATGTTTCTTGGAGCGAAAGAAATGCTCCCAACTGGGAGGCTTCATACCTCAGTTGGTAGAGCATTGCACCGGCATCGCAGAGGCCATGGGTTCGAATTCCGTGGAAGCCGCTTAAATTTTTCTGCTGTCTAAAAGAGACAATTGCTTAAATTGTCCAGATAACTGCTATCTTTCGTTTCTTGGAGGGCTCACCAGGTGATCTGGTGACGTAATTCGGAGGACTGGGGAGAAAAATTTTAACGCCGTATCCCACAACCGCGCGCAGCCTTAGGTGTTGTTTCCAAACTCCCTGCAGTATTGCCATGGCCAAAACTCAACAGATCATTACGTGTCTACCACATTTCCTGTTACTGAATGAACATTCAAGTAGACCCGAAGAGATCTAATCTCGCCTCTGCCATGTTGAATTCGAAAATAAGGCCGCACGCGGTTGTGGGATACGGCATTAAAATTTTTCTCCCCAGTCCTCCGAATTACGTCACCAGATCACCTGGCCTTTGTGGCATAGTTTAAAGAACTACGAGATCTATGAGAGCTACAAAGAAGATAAATATAATAAATGGACATGACTATCATCTTGTCGGTATCTGTATTCATACACTTATCCATTGAGTCTAAACAATACAACATAGTGTTAGGGAACAAAGAACTGTACTATGCACTTACCGGTACTCGAACTCAGACCATCCCGATCTATAGTTCTGTGTCTTCACCACTACACTACAACGTTGAACATGCTTACCCGGCAACACAGTTCTTTTCATTATTCACTATTGTGTAATAAGTCAATTCATATCCATGTGTTAAAACCAAAACAAATCCTAACCTGACCATAATTTTTCTCAGTGTAGGCTTAATTTAAGCTCCAAAAAAAATTTCTTCAATTCGTCTGAGTGTGTATTCAACCTAGGTAAAACGAGGATCACACATTTAACCTAGGTAAAAACGGATTCAACCTGAGAACGGATTTTACCCGCAACAGCTACAGAAGAAAAGGTAGGTTTTCTAGCAGATGAAGAACTTGAAGATGCAATCATTTAGTTTTCGGCAAACCACACTAAGCGTTATAATTTTTTTCAATCAACTATTGAATTGACTATGGAACGATTGTTATTTTAGAGAAACGTCCTTACTGAATCGGTTCAAATTCAAAGAGTCAAGATGCTTGCAAACGCCTTGAGATGAACATGACATCGCGCAAAGGTATAAATTCCCACCTTTCTCTCAGGGTAATTCATCCATCCATTGTCATATTACTTATCACCGTAATCCGGATGGTGTTATTTCATTCTGGCCTCATATTGTCCAGAGAAATGAATTCTAAAGGATCATTTGTTGGAATTCAAGAGCACCATTTTTTTTTCCTAATTCGTGCACCCGCTGCAGGCCTTCACTCTTACACCCGGTCACTTTGTTGGATTGTAAGAGTATAAGTGATTAAGTGAGTTTATGATTCCACTATTACGCCATTTTACCATAGTTGGTCAAGAGAACGCACAAAATATGAGACGGCAATACACTGTAGTGTCCCGGTTTGACCGGTTTAGAACAGAGCAAATACGGACCAAAAACAGGAGAGCAACAATCATGGCAATTTAACGATTTTCTTGACGAAAACAGAAACAAAAACACGACCAAAAAGACGCGAAGTGACATTAACATGTTTTACCGTTGGGCAAAAACTGTTAACGAAACAAGAACTCTTGAAAACATACCAGAACAAGGACTTGACAAACTTTTAGTCCACTTTCTTTTAAATGTTCGCAAGCAAAACGGAGATAAATACGAACCTGACACGTTAACAGCTATGTTACGGAGTTTCGACCCTTCATTAAGGGAAAAGGGGAAACAGTACAGTATACTTCCTGACAGACAGTTTACAAAGGCCAGAGAAGCCCTGTCTTGTAAACGAAAACAACTCCGCCGTTCTGGCAAAGGGAAAAAGCCAAACAAAGCGAAAGGACTAAGTGAAACTCAAATTCAAAAGCTGTGGGACGAGAAACAACTTGGATGCCACACACAACACCCTGTTCTTTGGGTGGAGAGCTCGTGACGAATGTCACCGAGTAAAGTTTGAAGACATACAAATTAAACGCGAAGAAGGCCCCCAAGGAAGACAGTATGTTGAGTGGACAACTGAGCGTGGAAGCAAGACTCGGACTGGAGAACACGAATTCGTCCCTGACCGCACTTTCAAGCCCAAAATGTTCGCTACTGGAGGATCACGCTGTCCGTTGAGCATCATTAAAGAATGTGGAGTCTATAAACATCATTGGACTTGCTGGACAGCTATTCCAGTACGGTCCATTCAATTTTCATCAAAATAGAAAACTGAAAATTAGGAATGACAAATTTCGATTTTCAATTTTTGATATTCAGAAAAACAGAAATCATGGGTGAATTTATAATTATCCTTTGTTTTGGTCTTTCACATTAACATAATTTAGCGACAAAGCTCTATCTTAGTATAGATTTCCTTTGCTTCAGATTCAATGAAAATAGAAATGTGACAAGGTGTGCTAAAATTTCTTAAAGAAACGAACATGCAAAAACCAGTTCCAAAACTGCAACATCAAACTTCAAAATCAATTTTTGATTTCCGCAAATACGAAATACGAAAATTGAAAACGGGACAAAATGGGTTGTGAGGGGAGGGGACGGCAACACCAGAAGTGGAAGAACCAAGATGGCGGCAAGCCGGTCGAACGATGCATGCATAACATGGAGAAAATGTGCGTGGAAAACTGCAGCGACATTTCTGCACAACCTCCCAAATTATTGTTCGTACATTTTTTTGATTGCGTCCTTGGGCCTGATTTCACAGGAGCCTTGCTTTATTAAACCCAGACCGAAATATTGTTTAGGTAAGCGGTAGGTAAAGGTTTACTGTGAACGCGGGAACGCAACTATTAGCTTCGCATTTTGTGCCATATAATGAGTTTGCCTGAATTTCAATGCTTTCCCTGGTGCATTTGAGTTTTCGAATAGTAATTTACTTCTTGAAGACCTGGGGCCCGTTTCTCGAAAGTCCCGAAACTTTACGGGCCATTTTCGGGTGTAACTGTTCCCTCTGTATCTCAAGAACGGAGAGGGTTTAAGTCGTTAAATTTCGCAGTCAGTTTGCTTTTTGCTACCTTGAAAAGATGTTAAAAGATCGGATTTTCAAAACAAGCGGTTGGCAGGTTCACAGATGGCTTTTCGGGCCCGAAAGGTTTTCGGAACTTTAAGAGAAACGGGCTCCTGGCCCCAGTTGTTCAAATGAAGGATAGCGCTATCCGCCGGATAAATCACTATCCAGTGGACAAGTCATAGCGAAACCAATAGTGCGCTTTCCAATGGATAGTGATTTATCCGTTAGATAACAATATCCACCTTTTGAACAACCGGGGCCTGACTTACAACAGCTCACACGAAATGAATAAGAATGGCTTAGTGAAAATGGCATCAATCATTGTAGTTCCTGTTTTAAAGAAAATAAAATTGATTGAAAGTGTCAGATTTTGTTATTTCGTCTAATTAATGAAACAGGAAGGGGTGACCGAGGACAATTTAGCCAGCCCGTTCCATCAAAAGCATTCAGTCATTTCTTTATCCTGAACAGGAAGAACAAGTCGAAAAAGTAATGCTTGGGAGCAGAAATAATAATCAATGTGTTGGCGGAATGATATGTGCGAATGCACACAGCACGGTCGTTATGGGCTGTTCAAGCCAGGTCTTCAAGATGAATATTTCTATTCCAAAACTCAAATGTCAAATGAACCGGGGGGGGGGGGGGGGTGCAGTGCAATTAATTCAGGCAAACTTATTGTAGGGCACAAACTGCGAAGTAAACGCTTGCCTCCCGCTTACCTTAACAATATTTTCGACTGAAAGACGCAAACACAACATGTTCGAACAATAATTTTGTGCAGAAATGTCGCTGCAGTTTTCCACGCACATTTTCTCCACGTTGTGCAGTCATCGTTCGACCGTCTACAGCAGCTACATGCATGTGAAGCACGTAATAAGCCTGTTCTTGAAAGCCAAATACCCACGCCAAGAACTTACACAACGCGATGGAAATGGAGAAAAAAATTTGTTCACTGGAGCTGTTTTTAACAACTGCCAGTTCAACTTTACCGCTGCAGATGCTGGCTACGCTATCGACCCTGCCGCAATTCCAGTGAAGAAATTCAAGAGACTCCTTCCCCTCATAGATAGCGACGATGAACTGTGAACAATCTTTTGTCGTTCCTCTTTATCAGAACTGAATTTCCACTATTAGTTGACGATACTTTCTTGATTTTGATACTTTTTTGACGTAAGATTATTAAGCATTGTTTTCAATGAAAGAACTCTTTTCGACAATGATGCCAGCTCGAAAAGGTTTTACTGGCATGCCAATTATCTGTCATTTATCTTAGCATTTTACCCAATCAAATAAAGGACATTTGGTTGGCTTCTTGTGCTGTTCACATCGTTCGCACACACCCTGAAGGACAGATTATGTTTTTTTTTTAAATACTCTTACCAAATAAAATTGAAGCAAAATAACACAGTTTTTGTAGTGGAATAATAAATATCTTATTCGATGGTTTAACATATAAATACTCGCGGGTATTTTGCTCATTGCTCGTATTTTTCCTCCCCCTCCGGGGCTCGGAAAAAGTACTACGCAACTCGCAAAATACCCACGCGAGGATATTACAGGGTGGCTCGAAGATATGAATTTTATGTTCTCGTGGCAAGAACAATACCTCACGAGTGAGCGAAGCGAACGACTGAGATATTGTTCTTGCCACGAGAACATAAAATTCATATCTTCGAGCCAACGTGTAATGTTCTTTTTATTATATGGAGAAACCAATTCAACAAAAGCAAAAGGCGGGAATCGTGACGTCATTGAACGATACGGCACTCACAAAGGTGACATACGGAAAATACGCCACTCGGACCCCGGATGAAGTGGCGTATGGAATCTACGAGTGCTTTAGTTCCCAGTAAGACACTCTCCTCCATATAATAATTTATGTTAAACCATCGAATAAGATGTATATATATTGATATATTGTACTTTATAATCCATCAAATATTTTCGCTCGTGCGCGATTGGTCTAAACGCGTCACGTGGGCGAATATTCCCCAGCTAAAACTGGCTATTTTCGCGCCAAATGAAAGGCTATTGTTTATATAAGTGCACTACTTGCAAAAAATACCACTGTAAGAAGTTATCGTCTGTATGATTTTTCTTCCTTTGGCCCACCGACCACCGAATTTTGAAAATTGTTGAGTTCTAGTCATCACTAATGACATGCAATTTTGCAGGGAATTTCCATGACTTTCGATTGATAAATCAAGGAAGTTTAATCTCGTTTTGTTGACCAACTGATCGAGATATAGGTCACTTTTCCATTGTCCTTTCCTACGAAACAAAGTCGGTGACTTCCCCAATTGTTTCTCATTTCTTTAATAAATGTTACATTTACAAGCGGAACGGGGTGGTTCCTTTTTTGTTCAAATGGATTCAGCAAAAGCTCCGGAATGCAAAATTCCACTGGAATCAGTCTGTTTCATTCACAATTATTTACTTATAGAGAGAAATTTGAGAAGGCAGATAAACAGAGAAAATCATCTTGACTACGTTTTCACACTTTCCAAAAATTAATAAATTTAACCTCCGATCAAAATTTTCGGGATCTTTTGGTAAATGTTAAACAACCAGTAACTCATGGCCTGGCACTAGCTAGGCCACTGAGAGATGGATTTCACGCGAAAGACTTTAAGTATCAGGTGTTTGTCCTTTGAGTTCAAGTCCGAAACAATTGAACAGTTTCACTTGAGTAAAATACACGAGATCAGTCAGGATCTTTCAGTACTTCTAAGATCCTGCTTAGCGCATCCACATACAAAGAGAACCACAATCTGAACTCGGCGTCAAATTTGGCTTGAATTTGTTGGTTCTAGTTTCGCTTTGAGAATTTAATTCCGTTTACTCTGATTAGCGGCTCCTTTGTTTTTCGCGTTGAGTTTTCTTGATTTTTTCATTGATCAATTTAGCGCTGAAGCTAGCGCTCCATTGATAATAAAATTGCTCACTTATGTCCAGGTTTGACCCTAATTAGATGCACGCCCAATTTTGACATCCAACACAAAGTGTCCCTTTAAGTCTAAGCATTTGCTACCTATTTTCAACAATAAGGTAAGGGTAAAGGTTCGCGTTATTTTTAGCTTTGGGTAAATGCAGCAGTTAATCTTCACATAAAGAGCAGCATTTGGGGGACACTTTGCGACATAAATTGTCTGTATTCTGAGACACAAGTGATGTTGAAGTTGACTAGAAGAGCAAGGGGGCACTTCGTGACACTTATTGAAATCCGCGTGCATCTAATTAGGGTCAAACCTGGACATATCTATTGCTGTCGTAAATCAGGACGGAACTTGTCTTACCTCGAGGATGACAGACTGCAGAGTTTCCACGTACATCTGTGCCTGGAATCTTTTGTCCATCTTTGTCAACGCACCAGCAGTACAGCTCATGACACTGCTTATCTTCGTACTGTCCATCTGGTTTACACTTTGGCACAAAAAGGCCTAGCAGTGGAGGATCCTGAAATAACTTGCCCTTAGCCACCAGCCTCTCCTCCTCGCATTTTGTCAGGTTGACTGAAGCTAGGAGAAAACACATCACAGGTTAATCAAGTTGAAACACTGACAAAATAACAACAAGAAGTATTGTCAATTTTCTACTCCTTTGTTTCGTGTACAGTAATTGCCAATTGTAATATTCTTGGCGGGGTTATTTCTTCTGAAGCATGCCAAATCTGGCCTCAATCGGTGATGATCTTCAAAAGCACAAAGTCAATTGAGAAAAAACTCAGTTATGACATCTGGTTCAGTGAAAAGCCACGTGGAAACTCAAAACACTTGGACATGTTCGGGTAAAAAGTAATTTTATGCGCTACTTCAGACCCATTTTGACAGGTGGTCATCAAATGACGTCATCAATCATAATATAGAAGAATGGAATAGATGCTTTATTAATAATACATAGCAGTCAGAAGGCTGATTCGCGTATTATTAAAATACAATATAAATAAAAATATCAAAATTTCATTGTATGTACAAATTTAAATAGTTATGGTGAAATTTTGATGAAATATATAAAACTAAAATTATGTACAAGTAAGACTGCGAGATATAGAATTCGTTAAATTATATCATAGTTAAGACTTGCCGATAAAATAAAAGTGTTCTTAGCTTGATTAGTTTTCACTTTAGGGACATCAAAGGTTCTTGTGTGTCTCAAAGTGTACCTAGTGTCTTTAAGTAATGGTGGGAGAAAATAACGCAGTCTATGACTCTTATCAGTAAGAATGTCATTAAAAAGGGAATTACATAAGTTACGATGATGTTCATTTACAGGGACTAAATCCGTGCGAGTAAGTTCTTCGTTGTAATTAAGCCCGGGACCAGTAATTGCTAACGCCCTCTTCTGTATACGTTCCAGATCATGCCATAAATACTTTGGTCGCCAATAGTTGAACACAGGCACGGCATAGTACAATACAGATCTTATACATGTAGTATACAACAGCCTCAGATCTTAACAGGGTATCTTGGCCCTTTTTAACAGAATCAAAAAGTGTGATGCTTTTTTTATGACTTCATTTATATGTTCCTTCCACGATAAGTCACTTGAGATGGTTACACCTAATAACTTTGCGCTTGTTACTACCTCTAGATTTTTTCAACCAGCATTAACTGGTTCAAATACTTGTTTCTTTCCAGCAAATGAAATTCTGAGTTCTTCACATTTGTCTGGATTTAACTGGACTCTATTGTTCTTTGACCACTTTGATGTGCACCGCTGATTTCACATTTTGGGACAACTTCTGATATCGTCGTATCATCCACATACTTGCAGACAAAGGCGTCGCTCAGTACTAGGTCGTTGATCTTTATAATGAACAGCCAAGGCCCTAATTTAGTACCCTGAGGGACTCCTGATGGAGCTGAGTCCCGTTCCGAGTAACAAACATCTGCTAGTTTGGTTCTTTGGAAGCTGTTTTTGAGGAAATCAATGATCCTTGATAATGCTTGTTGGTAATTCTAAGTTGCACAGCTTGCGGTGGTCGATAAGATCAAACTCTTTTCGATAATCGAAAAGGATCGACCTGACAGTAGACCCATTGCCATAAGTTACAAATGTCCAATCGCGAAGCATCCTCAGCAAGGTGATGGTAGTGAAGGATTTCGGTACTGCAC
>NC_090869.1:47137924-47142924 GCF_036669935.1 Montipora foliosa | reverse complement strand
GTCAAAGAGGTGCAGAGCAATCGCACGATCATGGGTTCAAGCCCTGTTCAGGTCAGGCGTTATTCGCAACGGCTTAAGTTACGAAGTTATGTCTCTAACTCTTGTACATTTTCATCATAAAAAGCACATTTCTATCACAGGTTTGACTTTATGTGACCAATAAATGTAAACAGGAGTCTCCACAGATGCTGTACTTCATAGAATCGGAGCCCAAAATGACCTACGTCCTCACATCCTTTAAAAGGTCAGGTGATAACAAAGAAACATAAAATGCCTGTTCCATGACTCTAAAACTATGTTTTTCGGGATAAAGGGTATGTACGTTCAGTTGTATTTCCGCATACATACATACATACATACATACATACATACATACATACATACATACATACATACATACATACATACATACATACATACATACATACATCAACAATCAACGAAACTACAGAACACAACAACAACTGTTAAGAATCCCAACTGGCCGGAGGCAAACCAGTTGGCTATTTACAAGTGCAGCTGGGAAGTTGAACCTAGGAATACCAGGAACAAATTCAACGAGTGATCAGAGTGAGTCTTGAACCCGGGATATCCGGATCTCAAGGCAAGCGCCCTAACCACTGGGCCACACTCCTACTGCATTGCGCGGTTTCTTGGGTGTAAAATCTCATTTTCAAGATCATTTCTATTGCTCCTGGCCACGCAGACAGGGTAGGTATTCGACAGAATCTCACCATTAGAAAAATCAAATACTGTCTTGGGTAGAAATAGTCCTCATAAAAACCATGGAAACGTTTCCGTCAGGAATTCGGATACCACTGAAAAACTTATTCCGCCCAAGAGAGGAAAAAAATTCTAGAAATGACGTTGATCCATTACAGACTAACGTGGCTTACAGACGTGGAGTTTGAGGATTTTTTTAGTTGTTAACATTTTGGACGAGGGTCAAGTGCCATCTTGAGCCCCGAACTGGTACGTTTTTGAGCTACCGCCCCTCTCGAAATGGATGAAACGGGACACTTTTAAGATTATGTCAGGCACATAACCAGATGCAACCAAAATTGTTTCTCTAGTGGGAGATAACCCTGGGAATAAAGTAAATCGTTGTACCGCCACTGAAAAAACGGGATGCTTTGAAAATTCATCCAGCGTGGCTTTTACGATAACAACATACCTCTTGTACCTTTGGTGGATTGTTTAGCAACAGGTACATCTGTAAAGTAGAATTTTTATTTTGACAAAAATGAATTCTGATACCTGAGTCTAAAAGCACACAATACAAACACGTGTTTACTTTATTCAAATATTGGTAGTACTATTTCAAACACGTGTGTTTGATATTGAAACATGCGTTCTTAGATGAGATCTTTACTAGCTGATTAAACACCACCCTGGACTTTGTGGAGCCGCCGAATGGATTACTGCGCACAATTGCAGAAACATTATTTCGAGATAGGTAAATATTTAGGACATGCAATCTGTCCTGGCCAGAAAATACTCCAATTTGCTTTTAACGCGGCTGTAATATTTGATTAAACCTTTAGGGAAGATCTGTTTACAAACATTGCTTTTGTTATTCAAATTTTGCAACCTGCGAACGCAGACCTATTTCCGCCATTCGACCGCCGGAAATACGTCTGCGTTCGCAGGCTTGCAGGACATACTCGAAGGAATATACTTATTTCATCGAGTTTTTAAATTACGGTGTTCTTTGATTGAGATAAAGAGAATGCTTGTTCCTACAAGAAACAAAACAAGAAAAGCGACAAGGTAGTTTCATGTTACCAAGTGAAATTACACGATACTCATCAACTTTGCACCGTTTTCAAAAAAGAACGAAACGATATTTAAAATTCATGAACTTCGCAAAAACTTCTTGAAACTCAAAATGTATCGAGCTAAAGCAACAAAAAGAAAAGTTGTAACAGTATAAGGACAAAAACTAATATAGTAGCAACTTAATATATACGTGTCATTGCTTACTTTTCTGGCACTTGTCTTGACATAATTCCAAAGTTGGAAAGTTGTTGCTGTTACCCTGGCAGCCACCATAGATAAACTTTTCACACTTTTCGGAGGTCTTGTTGTAGAAATATCGGGTGAAGTATGCCCTACACGGGCCAGTTTCAGAGGGTAATCCACATATTCGTTCAGCTGGCAAAAAAATACAGGAAATGAATTTATTATCTCAGTTGTTTGGTTGTGGCGGAGAAACTGGCTGGTGGACAATCATTTTTAATCTTCGTGCTGCAGTTGTATATGTTAATGTTACGATTGCTATTGCTATTTCCGCTGCTGTTGCTTTTTGCTATTTCTACTGTTATTGCTATTGCCATTTCTGTTTTTATTTCTACTGATGTTGCCACTTCTGTTGCTACTGCTTTGCTATTGCTACTGCTGTTGAGATTTCTATTGCTGTCACTGTTTCTTTTGCATTGCCAGTGTCATTGGCGTCGCCGTCGCGAAGGCGATTGCTATTGAGATTGCTATTTACGTTGCTGTTGCTGTTGCTGTTGCTGTTGCTGTTGCTATTGCTATTGCTATTGCTATTGCGTTGTTGCTTTTGTTGTTATTTTTATCATAATATCGAGACTCAAGGAATTTCTCGACTATTTCTAACCAAGGGTCCACTATAAGAGAAAAACGAAGCCCTTGTAAGAGTACCTTTGTAGTCACAGATGAATGCCCAGAATTTCTAACTCGTAACATTATCATTAAGATAACGTATAACTATATTATAACGTGGAGCTATCCACGTGTAAAGTGCGGATTTAAAAACATGCCAAGACCACATCCGTATAAAGCACGGACATTTAGAAGGGCCAGTTCAAACGAAAAAGCAAAGAAGAGACTACGGATAGTCTTAAACTGTTTTTGTGATAGTGCACTGTAAGTGCCCTACACACTATGTCACCGAGTTGTAAGTGTGTAAAGGCCTGGCCAAACGCTCGCAACATTTCAACGCAACATCTTGCAACATGCAACATTGTTGGGCACAACATGTTGCAAACGTTTGGCCACCCTGTTGCGATATGTTGCAACATGTTTGATGATGTTGGATCAAGTTTGAAAACAGTCAAATTTTTCGTGAAACATTTTGAATGTTGCATGCCTGTTATACTCGTTCGGCCACGTTCACGCAACATTGTTGCGCTAGGGAATGCGTGCCAGGAACCTGGGCACATGAACATTGACATTTTGCGTTGAAAATGATGAAAATGTTGCGTGCGTTTGGCTACGCCGTTCAACAAATGTCGCAACATCATGCAACAATGTTGCAAGATGTTGCGTTGACTTGTTTCAAGAGTTTGGCCAGGCCTTAAGGGTGTAAGGACGCGGTGGCAATAGGCCCGCAGTGCGTGCATAGGTCACGAAAATGAGCCCCAAAATCAGCACGAATTTGTGACGCTGATGAATAATAAAGCAGCTTCTATTTCCAAAACGATGGAATTACCTGGTGATAAATAACCATGTTTAGAAGAGTGAATTTTTGACTTTGCAGAAACAATGGTCAACCTCAAGAGTTGGGCGATTGTGATCTTTGTGTTATATTCGCACATTTCTTGTCAAACACTTGATTCTTGTCAAACATTTAAAAGAAAAAAAAAAACAAAACCCGGTGTCTTCACGTCATTTTGACACAGATGTATCCTTTGTTTCGCGACTTGTAAGTAAACCCGCAAGGTAACTTGATCATGACGGCCGCTGAATTCGATGTCACTTTTTTGCAAAAAAAATCCCCAAAATGATAGCAAAATATTTTATTCTCAATCGACCGTCCTGAAAACTTCCTTCTGCTCTTCCTAAAACTGTGTATCAATAATTAATTACTTTTGCATCAATATTTTGCATAAGCCGGTTAAAAAAATCTGTACCTTGCTTGGTTCGCATTTTTGAGCGCTAAAATATAATTTTCGATTCTATGTTTCTGATAGCAAGTCGTGCATTTTGAGGTCTCCCATCCAGATAATAAAACGCTGTATTACTTCACTACCACACGTGCGCAAAGAGTCCCTATGTTTTATAGATTTCTACCGGAATTTCGCCGTAATTGGTAAAAAAAATGTGGGCCTTTGAACAGACTAGGATGAAACCAATTGTGAAAGGTGACGAGCGATCAAGCACCTTTTGCCGATGTAAAACCATGGAATGCAAAAAAGACAATAATTCAAAGCATCTTTTTTCCGTTCAAAGCGAACAGTTTAGTGGAAACGAAAAGGTGGCGGCGACACGTGTTTTAACTCTCGTCACTCTGGTTATGCTTACGACTACCACGAACTACATGGAAAAGATATCAAGAATTGACAATTGCCGAATTTGGCCCGCACACTGCCATGATTCTACAATTACAAACGACAGAATTCAATCACACGTCGCGTTCTTGCCTTGGAGGATACGGTTCACTGCCTTTAGAAGGTATTTTAGTGTGGGATTTCCCCACACTTTGTCAGCATCGGCGATATTTATTTATTTATTTAGTTATTTAGTTATTTATTTATTTATTTATTTATTTACTTATTTGTATGCGAGAGCCAAGTGCTTGTCACGTGGTCTCTATTAGGAAGAGAGAGGACCCTGGGAATGAGTGTTTGTGTGTGGCGGCCATCACTCTTCTCGGTTGTTGTCATTTGGCAAATTTCGACTTGTTTTCTCGGTGCGATTAATTTACAAGGTAAGGAGAGTCGTATGAACGAAGAAAAGTTGAATGAAGTCTAGTAAACACTTTGAAATGAATTTGAGTTTTTGTTACTCTCACACAAAACGAGTTAAGAGGCTGTCCGCCTAAGAATTGACCACTTAATTCGGATCAAAATTTCGATTTCCTTCAAAATTTCTCCACGAAACAAGGTTGATATAAGGTAAAAGAAATATACATTTCTTTGGTTTTTAAGACTTTAAGGAGAATGTGATCGATACCGCAATCCTCAAATTGGACCATTCACGAACCCGAAATTACCCCTCATTCGGATGCTTGCCGCCAAGCGTATATTTAGCGTACG
>NC_090869.1:47120424-47127924 GCF_036669935.1 Montipora foliosa | reverse complement strand
CATCAGCCGAAAACAATTGCAAATGGTAAGCGCCATCTCGTTGGGCTGGTTTGTTGATTTTGGAAAAACTGTTACCATTATTCACCAGTACTCCTAACCGGTTTATTCTGACAAAAGGTAAGCACCCCTAATTCCTCGAAACTAAAAGTGCACTGAAATATGTTTCTCCCCTAACCGTTTCCTCGTCTGCAGGTTGGAACTCTACGGAATATTTATTCGATCTTTAGCACTAAAACATGACAAAATGTATTACATTTACTGTAATGCTAAGTATCAACGGTTATTTGACTGAAATCCAACACAAGTACGCATTGCGGACCTATTTTTGTTTTCGTCGCGTAAGCTACTATTCTAACAGTTCGTCAACTTTCAACCCTACTTTGTGGAGTCTGACCAGTTCCCACTAAAGATCGAAAGGAGTGCCTCTCTTGTCGCAAGACTATAAGAGCAAATACAAGACCATTCAACTGTAACGAGTGTCATGGAGTGTCAAGGAATAACGGATACTCGTTGGACATGCTGGGCTTGTCTGCAACCATTTAATTTCTCTGACACATTCTTTGACGACTCGAGCAATATCTTGTTGCGAAACGTGAACGACATTGATAATAAAGTGCGAGAAGAAAATCAACTTAAACGATATGCTAATAATATGAAACTAGGACATTTAAATAGCATCGGAGGATTTAAATTGTTTGAGGTTAAAACCTGCTTGCGAACAATTTATTTGACATTTTAGTTCTTTCTGAGACCAAAATTGACAACAACCTTCCCGGATAGCCAATTCTACGTCAAAGGTTACAAGCCTTAGCGACAAGATAGAATGAATTTTGGAGGAGGCCTCATAATTTATGGAAGATCGGATCTTTTTACCAAACACATCAAGAATATCAAAACAACAGGTTTGGAATCTATCACCATTGAAGTAAGAACTCAAAAGACCTCACCAAGATTTATTCTTGCCGGTCTATACAGACCACCAAAGTGGACTAAAGACAAATGGACATCTCAATTGGAACAATTAATGATGTCGATTAGCAAGCTTTGTGACGACTACACGAGCACGCTACTTGGTGACCTAAACTGCTGAGAAATTGCTGACTGATGAACTCGACGACCATGCTTCCCTGGTTGAAAAGAAATCTACGAAGCCTAGACGACCACCTTATCTTAATAGCCCTTATTCACGGTAGCCGCCATGTTGTTTTTCAAATTGTCATGCAAATTAGCCATGTGTTATGCTGGGGGGCAAACATTGGAATAAAGGCAAATTGCGGAAAATCGGCTCGTCGAAATATTGAATTAACATTGCTAAAAGTACATTTTTGAATTTAGAATTAAGTACCTTTTACAATAATTTTATATCTTTTGATTGCCTTCGACATTCTGACTTTCTACTTCGTTATCTGCTCATTTTTCACACAAAAAACATCGAAATAACTTGTGTAAGGATTCTATTTTACTACTTAGGTGATAAACATTCAATGAACGTGATACAAATCATATGTGTGGCTAAGATATTCGTTATAACCTCTCGAACTTGTGTTGTTTGCCCCCTCAGAAGTGTATAGCTAATTTGCATGATAAAGGCAAATCCAACATGGCGGCTATCGTGAATAAGGTCTATTCAAAAATGATGGCAAACCATTCGCTATAGAAACCAATTCAGACGAAAATATTATACTACCAAAGAGCCAAACGACTGGGAAAATTACCGACAACAAAGAAATCATGTTGCCAGCCTGAGGAGGAAAGCAATTAAGGAATATTTAGCACAACAATGCAGTACTTCACATGGAAATCCTTCAGAATTCTGGAACGTATTTAAAAAAAACCGTCCATTTTCTCTAGAAAAAGTCGCATGACCGAGTCAATTCAACTCTCTGAGAACACAAACATCATTCAAGACAAACATCAGATAGCAAATATACTGAATACACACTTTCTCAGCATTGGCATACCATCAATGGAGGACTAGAAGGATCATGCCAGTATCTCAAGGTTAAAAGAAAATTTCACACCTGCCGAAGAATTTAACCTTAAGCGAGTGAGCAAAGCACAACTAGAAGAATGGTCAAAAAACATTAATATTCGAAAAGCTACCGGATGTGATCAAATTCCTGCCAGGGCCCTGAAAGAAGGTTACTCTAGTCTCAGCCTTCCAATCAGTTCTTTGATATAACAACAACAGGTGAGGTACCTAGTACGCGGAAACATGGCGAAGTGTTACCATCCTTCAAATGTGAAGTTCCAATGGATAAAACAAACTATCTACCTGTCACTATTTTGCCAGCAATAAGCAAAGTGTTTGAGAAAAGTGTGTGTCCCCAGTTAACAGCACACATTGAGGCTATTTTCTCAGGGTTTCTGACTGCATGTCGGAAGCAGGTTTAAGAAGCTGTTGAGTACTAAAACAAAACGTTTGTTGTGCAACGCCTATATTCTACAGCATTTTACCTTTCTTAATTGTGGCAACGCAAGAAAAGCTAAACGAGCGTGCTATGCGATGTATTTTTAATGACAAAATTAGTACCTATGACGAATTACTAATTAAGGCAAAATATGCCAAGCCTACACAATAGAAGGATTCAGGACATGTGCATAGTCATATACAAAGCTATCTATGCAACTACAACAACACCTATTAGTGGTCTCCTGTCATTATGAAGTAATAAATGTAATCTGCGTGGGAAAATGAAGCTGATTCTACCAAGAGCAAACACGTCTAAGTATGGACTGCATACTTTTAGGTATTACGGTCCGAAGATATGGAACTCCTTACATGATGAACTAAGAACTGTTCCCACCATTAAAAATTTGCATCAAATTAGAAAAATAACATTCGATACTTGTAATTGTTATTTTTGTTGTACATAGACTTTTGTTCAATCTTCTCGCTTTCGTAACATTTATCTTTTATTATTAAGTTGTATATCATGTATAATTAACTTTACTTCCTTTCAATTTCCTGTGTAAATACGCCGCTTATTTTTTGCCAATTTTTGTTAACTAATATACTCTTACTTCTCTACTAATTTTCATAAAATTATTTGTTAACTCGACACATTAGCTGTACATGCTAGAAGCCTAACAAGCTTTAATTGATTCGAGTATAAATAAAGTTAGGTAAGTATGTATGTATTACCTGAACAAGTTTCATCGCATTCGTTTTTCGTAATGAAATTGTTGGCATTTTTAAGGCATCCACCGTAGATAAAACGCTCACACTTTCCCTTGGCGGTATTGTAGAACCATCGCGGAATATACGCCATACAAAGGCCAGGTTTTTTGGGAAGACTGCATATATCACCACCTACAAAAAAAGCAGTAACAGGCGCCTTTACAAACAAAACAAATACACAAAACAAACTCTTTGACACAGGAGAAAACTAATTTTGGTAGAAAATAATAGCCCTCTTTCTCAGACCCCCTAACAACAGAAATAAAATAAAAGGCAAAACAAGCTGCTGAAATCTTAATATTCTTACGAAGATAGTAGAAGCCATGAGGCAGACTAAACGCGTGGTAGGGGCGCAGCGTCCGCACAAGGCATTACACAAGGCTCAATTGTTACACTTTCGGCTTTTGTTTTTGTGATTGGCTAACGAAAGAGGCAAGAAAGGATTTTCAGAGCGCGCGCCTAAGCCACACACGCAATGCTAGCGCTTGCGCTGCTAGTGACAGCCGATCAATCAAAATGGGTGACCAGAAATAAAACTGTGACCTAAAATCGTGAAAATCGAAAAAAAAACCGTTAGATTCGTTGTGTAAGTAAGTAAGATTCGTTTTCGTCCCGTGGTGGATAGTCATCACGCGCTAACCTCTGTCTGCGTGGATAATACTCTTGCGATCTTTTAATTTTCCGTCCAAAAGTAACCTACATACTGTGGAGTTGGCGGAACGAAAATAGAGCCTGACCAAATTTATTTTCGAAATTCCTTCCGCCTTTTTTTTTGATTGATTGACATGGCTTTCATCAGCCAATCAGATTTACTTTCGTTACACAAATACTCGCGATTCCGAGTGGACTCAGTGTGGTGACAAGGCAGGTGCACGCTATTTTGTTTTGACAAAGAATTTATTGTGAGAGGAATTTTGTCTGTGTTGTGTTGCCATCAATGAAAATTTCCAAGGGAATTTTTGGCTTCAAAATTTACGAAATTCACATTTTAAGCATGGGGAATGTTACTATATGTACCTTTCGACTATATAACACTAACGGCCAGTGTAATCCTTCCTCTGAACTTCTCCAAATATACAATCTTGCATAATTGTAAGCTTGACCTTTTAACTGTAATTGAGATCACCTAAATTGTCGTTACTGATTTCAATTTTTCAAGCGTAGACAACTTGAGGAGTGAGGTACGCAACTCAAGTTTTGTTCAAGTGAAGCTATGATCCTTGTAGTTATGAACGCCATTTTTGGAATTACGTAAAGAAGCCTGAAAAATTCAGGACTTCAACGGGGTTTGAACCTGTGACCTCGCGATACCGGTGCGACGCTCTAAGCAACTGAGCTATCAAGCCACTGGCGTTGCGAGCTGGTCATTTGTGGGTTCTAATGTTCCCATGAGGAATGAATCAATGATGAAATGATATATGAAATGGATCATATATGAACTGCGGATATGAAATCAAGTGAAGCTATGATCCTCGCAGTTATGAACGCAATTTTTGCAATTTCGTAAAGAAGCCTGAAAAATTCAAAATTGCGTTCATAACTGCGAGGATCATAGCTTCACTTGATTTCATATCCGCAGTTCATACATGATCCATTTCATATATCATTTCATCATTCAAGTTTTGTCGTTGGTAATATGTGTTAGATTGACATTGTCTGCTCAAGAGTTTGTTCGGTGTTAAAATCTCACCTTCCTCCTCAGATAAACTCCGTTTTACCTTAGTGGTCATTACGTCAAAATTAAGGGAAGAAAGCTGCATACCATTTTGGTTTCTCGAAAGTGAGTTTTTAAGTCAACTTAACTGGACATGACGCAATCTTGACTCGTTGGTGTAGAAACAAACCATGTAAATAAAGCCGTTCCTGTGCAGATAATTAAAAAATGTTACACATTCATGTAACTTGCGATTTTGTCTGCAACTCCTCCTGTTGATATATACGTCCTTCGTCTAATTAAAGAAGCCAATATACACTTTTATTGCCACTTGAATGAACCAGTTAACCTGTTTCTCGGCTTTTCTTTCGCTATTTGGCTTTCAAAACAACAAGGAAGTGGCCAAGTACGTTCGACCGCATGGCCACAGAGCTTGCCAACGGAATCGCTAATTTTGCTCTTCAAAAGGCTTTTCAGAGATTGAAGTGAAGAGAAGCGAAGCGTGATTCAAACCAAATTTTGTACAAGTGATGATATGTCTGAGATGGGATATCAACATTCAAGTTGCGCCGTCATTTTAAGAAAAAAGGTGGAAAAATTCTTCGTACGCTAATGGCGGATCAGTCTTGAGGACTTCGCGAGAGCTCCGCGCGATCACGAAGGAGACTTCACTTCCGGCGTTTTTTAAACAACCAATCAGATCACGAGTTTGGACTGCCCGGAATTCTTGAGAGACTTTTGGTCAGGCCCAATTTTTGCGAGCGACGACATATTAAAAAGAGAGCATATGAGTTAAGCCAGATCCCAGGTTATCCAAAAGAAACAAATCCTTTTCATCTTCTTTATTTTATGTGGAAGAGTCAGTTGGTACTGACCATAGAAAGATAGTTTAATATCCTGTTCCGGAGAGTACAAAATAGTCAGATTGATGTGTTGTCAGCGTCTCTGAAGGCGAAGAAAGTTACGAGTAGACTTTCAAATTTAGTCCTATGCAAGTGAGTCATTTTATAAAATAGATATTGATACACTGTGTTTACCAACTGTAAAGTAAACCAATCGTTCCCTTCCAACTCTATCAACTGTCCACCTTCAACGTGAATCCTTCAAGTCCTCCAGACTTTGGACACTTCGGAGATTCACGGTCCAAGTGTAAATTTTTTAGCCCTCGCAGTGACAATTAAAATGATTTGAAATCGTTTTGGCTGAGACCGACAAACTCTTTTTCAGTAGTTCTAGTCCAGTTTTGAACAATAACGACAAAAGGCGCCTTGTTTTCGAGTTTCCACCGCTATAGTTTATTTCACATGACAGCCTGTCAAGTAGTACTACATCCAATCACAGTAGAAATAAAGTCGATAAAACCAATCAAATATATTTGGTGTCATCAATTTTACGAGCGATTTTTTCCTTGGCTGAGAGATGGTCCTCAAAATTTCACACTTGCCCACGAAGCTTCGCTTCTCGGCCAAATATTCATTTTCCGGACAATATCTCAGCAATCCCACATACCATCCGCCTCAAGGAGTTTATTTACTAAATATTTTGAGCTTTCTCTGCAACAAATATGGTAAAATGGTGAAATAGTGGAATAATAAATAACAATCATTCCTTCCAGGTGAACACCGGTGAATAAAAACCGAGACAAAGTCGAAGTTTTTATTTCCTCGATATTCACCGAGGTGAATAATTGTCTTAGACTAAGTATAATTACATTAGGTGATTATTTGAAAAATATGTATTTTCTTTAAAGCAATTAATTTCTTTATCTGGCACCTCGACAAGACGGCTTGCGGCCATTTTGAAAAACCACGTAGGTAATCATCGCGTAATAATCACCTCAAGTGCAACCAATTAGCGCAGATAATTTTCAATAATCATCTATGTAATTATACTAAGAGCTCATATTACCTACCTAAAAAATTCCTAATCAAGTACATCTCTTACCAGCGTGGGAACACTTTCGCAAACAAATCCATTCGCTCTTAAAATTGTTTTCGTTGCCACCAACGCCACTATAAGAAAATGGTTGACAGTTTGCGCTTTCCCTCTCAAAATACCACCGAGTAGTAAAATTGTTGCCAGTGCCAATCAGCTTTTCCAGATGGCAGATTGAATACGAGGCAACCTTGGTAACCATTGAGAAGCGATCTGAAATCAAACAGAATCTGGATTAACAAAATTAAGGTTTCTAGGGTCCCCGTCATGCATTTAGACAGCCTAATGACAGCAGTTATACATAAACAAACAATTAGGGAGCTTAATTAAGCAAGCGATGTTCTTGAGACATGGAGGGCAACCGGAAGAGAGAATTTCGCATGCCAGGACAGTAGGCTCCCAGATTTTTAAACTATTCATCCATAATGGAGAAAAGATACTTAGCAACATAAATGTGGTTGTGTGAAAACAAGTTAAAAAGGTCAGTGTCATGGGAATTTGTCTATAAATCAGTTTACTAAATCGATTTTTCAGTGCCTTTTTCATTCTTAAATTGCTTCTGGATCACCGCAGTGAGATAAAAAATCTATTATATTTTAAAAGAAAGATGAGTCACACTAAGTTACTATGGAGTTCATCTAAGATGCAAGAGGAGAACTTTAAAACGTAGGCCCGACATTTTCAAGTTGACATTCATTTTAATTTGGCTGCGCGTAACTAAAAACTTAAG
>NC_090869.1:47097924-47107924 GCF_036669935.1 Montipora foliosa | reverse complement strand
TTAGTAACAAAGGGAAATAAATAAAATAAATAAATACTCTAGCAGCAATGATCTGAATTACAGGATTTCGGGTTAGAAGATGCATTAAATAATTAATACTGTAATGAGATAATGAACGGAATTACATGGTATTTATATTCAGTTCAAGAGCAAACTTATTCGTGACGAATTCACTTAACCTATTTGTATTGCAAGGCTTCAAGAATCTGCGGTTGTTGCTTCGAGGCTTCAACTGATAAGAGGAAGCAGGCAAATCGAAACGGTCTAACACAATGCAGAGCTCGGGTGAACAGCCGTTAGTGGGGAGGAGCGTTGCGTGACCTCCCTAACAACGGCTGCGAAAGAGACTAACCTGATGAAGGAAAATAATTAAAATTGTTTACTCTAGTTTTTTGTGTCGTCATGTGAAAACCAATACTCCTCGGCTTGGTTTAATGTGCTAACACTCAAACGCTACTTGAAACAATATATGGGCTACATTCAAGGACATGTGAGGAAATGTGAATTAGCTTTTTTTTATTACAGTTGACGTCCAAAGCTCGTATATTGAACCAATTAGGTCTTCCAGCCACTCCGTGTCTATCCCTTCTGGTCTTACGTCTGCCACTCATTGTGACTACGCAACAAAAAAAGCTCAAGAGTAGTGGTTCCTAGTACGTTCCATTAGTGAATATGACTCGGTAGTTTTTGCTGATCCCTCCTAATGCCGTCATACTGTATTCAAGATAATTGAATACAGAAGCGGGCTTTACCCATTAGATTTCCATACATAAGCTACGATGAAGAACTGATCTGGAAGGGCGTTTGCTCTTTATGTCCTGTATAAAGTTTATTCATAGATCTCCCTGTCCTCTACGATCAGCGCCCAGGGATCCAAGAAACGTGGCGGGAAATGAAAGTCAGAGCAGAGGACAGTCTGACCACTTTTAACCACTTTAATAATGCTTATCAGGGAAATATTTAATGCACTACTGTAATCAGTGGTGATTCGTGCAACTGATCCAGCAGCATAAAACATAACAACTGAAAATTTTAAATTACTCACCCACAACATTGACAACAACAGTAGCCCGAGCATTAGATGATCCAGAATATGCACGGCATTCGTATGTCCCCGCATCCTGCTTTTCAACCCGTTGAAATCGAAGTGTCTGTAAATCAGTTAATACTCTTGCTCTTGAGTACAGTAGACGACGCTTCGTGCCAACCTTTCTCCATAAGACTTGAACAGCGTTTCCCTCAATATCACAATGAATACTACCTGGTCTACCCAACGAGAGAGTTTGTTCTGCTCGGTGAGCAGTACTGACTTTCAGTGAAATGTCTAAGAAGGGAAAGTAAATAAGGTAAATTTCAAATGTCATCCATCAGTGAAACAAGAAGCACGTGACTTTGAAGTGTGTAACTAGCAACACTATTCTTGACCGTTTGGGGCTGGGCTCTCTAGATTTGTGTTACAGTTGAATTTCAATTCAGGTTAATTACTGGGTTGCCGTATGGCAATCCCAGTCGGAAAATGGGTAGATTTTCCGTTTTATTATTATTTTTTTTCCGTAACGGTAAAAGTCTTGCCTGTCACTCCCCTGGTAAGTGGTGTCTTTGTGCATAGAGCCTTCTGCGCGTATTTTCTTAGGATCGAGAGGGTAGTGGAAATGCGTACCTTTCTCTGGTGGACACAGGAGAATCATTAACTTAGCCTGCAATGGCGTCGACGGGAATGGCGTTTTAGTGGATCCTTAAATAAAATATACCCTTATGGAGCTCAATAATGGAAAGTCAGTTGGATAAACTAGGAGGCGGTGAAAAACCAACACCTGGAATCTCAAAAGCGACGAGTAATGGACTTCGACAACAATCTATCGCCCGTCGAGCCGAAATCAAAGTGAGCTGTAATTCTAAAATAATATTTAACCAAGTGTGCTGTTATATAGAACACTGAAACCAAATGGAAAATTCTCTGGTAACTTATGGGTTCAACAAAGACAGAGAACGATTGAACGAATCGAACACCTTACGTGGATCTGTGATCAACTTTGCACAGTCTTCAGGTAAAAAAAATAATTGGAAATGTAACAGCCAAGAATTATTTGAAAGAAAGCTTATCGTGTATTTTGTGCTTCATTATTCAAAGAAAAGGTTCATCATGGAAACGGTTTGATCCTGAAATTTAGTTTCTTGCAATATTGCGCATATTTGACACGACTGAGTTTCTTCTCTTCACGCACGTAATGAAATAGAAGGGGTTTTTGCCTCTAATAGCAAATATGTTGTTTGTTTCAAAACATTGTTCGCTGGAAAACGTGGCCTTTATGAATTCATCATGTTTTATGATATGCGAGCTTAACTGGATAGTTTTTATGGCAATAGTAAAGCATTTTCTTGTCAAAATGAGGTTAGCGTCTTTCTGGTGTGTTAACTTAATTAAATCGTGAGTTTGCATTTGCCGTCTACCGCGTAACCTTGATTTCCACTCTCAAAATTACCTCCAGAACCTACTTTTTGCGTAGAATAAGCTTTTAGAATGATGTTCTTGTTTTGCATAAAGCAAGCTAACAAAATCTGTACCTTGCTGAGTTCGCATTTGTTAGCGTTAATAGTATTTTCGGTCCGATGTTTCTGTTTTATGAGGAGTATGTTGTTTTGGTCTCCCATCCAAACACTAACCCCGCTGGACAGGGAATAACTTCAGTGAACTTTGGTATTACAAAGCTGTCAGATGCTCAGAGGGCACGCTTAAACTTGTGGCGAAAAGAAGTTGTGAGGAAACTTGAAAATTATCAACATGTCAGCCCAGAAGCCAATGTCTCTCGCTTCTCTTTTATTTGTTATTCTTCAGAGACTGGAATGCTGTAGTTCAGTACCACACAATTCAGTGCCTTCTGATTTTCTGTAACACGTACCACGGGCAACCCAGTGTATGCTTCACGGAAGCATCTCGTTTTAATTTTTCAAACTAGGTCATTTTTATTTTAAACTTGGTTGAAATTGAAAGTAGGAAAACATCAACAAAAATCCATCAATTATTAGCAAGCACGTGTATTATATTGGTAAGTAAATTGGTCCAAGAGGTGAGTGGATGAAACCCCAATGGTTGTTAAGTCTAGGCACTGATTTTAAATGGTTAGCATTAAGGTTGGGGCTAGGCATATTGTGCATGATGACCGGTTCGACTCTGCTATCCCAGAGCTTTTTAGAAGGACATTATTCATTGAAGAATCCCCTTAGGAGGGCAGGGGGCAACAATATTGAAATATCTTCAAAGGAATAAAAGAACTGAAACATACATGATGTATGTAGTTATTCGCTCTATCTTTTGCTTACTTCGAATTCGTAACAATCAAAAGCAAGTGAAAACAAAACTTTGAAAAGTCAGGAAAAAGGATTTCACATCTATTAATCAGAGACCACTTTGTAGGCTCTTGTAAGTGTTATTTCTTTTAAATTATCAAATAAGATATTTTGTTTTTTTATATATATTTATTTTGCTGAGTCTGTTTGTAGTGATGAATCGAATTAATATTCGAGTTATCTGTAAAATATTATATTTGACCTGATGATGGTGTCATGAGGACACCGAAACGTTGTCTTAAGTATGTTTCTGCCCGTAATTTTTATCATCAAATAAATCCAAACGTTGTGATTATTTTGGCACAATCCCCTACAAGCTCTACAATTTGAGCAAGTAGCACATCTGGATGAAGGGCGTTTCCTTTTCCATTTTATTAACTTTCAGCGCCACATAATCCCGAAGTTCGGACTTCAGTCTTCTTTTTCTTCTTCCTCTTCAGGTGTGAGAGAACTGCAGACTGCCTCAGTACAAATAGCGCTGATAAGCAGTATTTGAGTCTAAGCACCCATTTCAAAAAGTGCTGAAAAACAGTATTTAAGTTTAAGTACCATTGGAGCGGCATGGAACTGCATGGAATGTTGTGGAAGCTCAAGGTTTGTTGGTAGTAATTTGGGGAGCAGTGCAAAAGAATGGTAGGAAAGTAGGAGAGAGGAATTTAATAAATGTGTCTTTTTCATCATTTTCTTTGTTGTCCCCCATAAAAATCCAAACCCCAAAGGTAAATCCTTTTTTGGACAGTTCATAATAACCTAGGTGAAAAAATCTGACCTGCAATTGTAGGTTGAAAAAATCAACCTAGGTTGAAATTAAAATTAACCTGAATTTAAATTCAACCTGTAACATGCGTTCCAACACTCGATTTTTTCCGTTGATTTTGGGAAGATGCAGTAAGTAGGATCAGCGGCATTAGATGCATCAAATGCAATGGACATTTACACCGTTTTCGAGGCCATATGGGTTGGAGGGGAAATACAATCACAAAGCATTAAAAGCATAACACCAAACCCGGTGTGGCCATTACTTCACGCATGCGCACAACCACTTCAAATAGTTCCTTGGCAGACATTGGAAATGTGAAATTACAAAATTGCCATGGTAACATCTCTTGTATCTCGATCAGAGCCAAGATGGCGTCTAGATTTAACACAGAAGGAGTTACGAAATTAAAAGAAGCGGCAGAAAATTTAAATACGTGAAAGAGCACAATTAACCTCGTCTAAAGGCTCGGGAAATTATCAGAATTTTGACAAAACGCGCGTGAAATTATTTCCTAATTTCACTCGTCGCCATTTGATTACACATACAAATCTATCGCATAGTCTGTCGTACGAGGCACAGGCGTAAGCGCAATTTTATACCTCTAATTAACTGAAACGTTCTAGTGGTCTGTGAGCGAAAATTTTGCAATATCTATAATTTTCTTTAATATTCAGAATACAGGTAATGACATGTGCGCACGATCTTGATAAAGTTTACAAAGTAAGTGAACGCCAACTATCTTCACTCTAAGGCTTTCTTAACTGTATAGGGGACACCGCAAGCTTTTCTAGATCGATTTATGCGGTGTTCAATTAAGGAGAGGGGTAAGATCACGGTGACAATTCATAAGATTTATCATACAGATCATGTATATAATATATATACATATTATATATATATATATATATATATATATATATATATATATATATATATATAGCTGTCATTATCCTGCATTTTTGTACGTGTTTGATGATTTTTGAGATGCGCTACTCTTTAAGTGGAATTTTGCATACATGTTCGAAGAAAAGGGATATAAAAAAAACAAAGCATACCTGGGCATCTCCCATTTGAAACCATTGTGATGCGGTTACTTGTACCTGACAACTTACACGACGTCATATCCAAAACACAGCGGCTGCGATAAGTTATACCATCTGATCCACACACTTTAGCATTGAAGGACCTTGGGCAAGATTCACGGCATTTGCATTCTGCTTGAGAGTCGTCGTTGATGACACAGATTTGTCCCTGGACTGTGCATTCCTTGTTATCGCATAAATCTGAAGCTAAATCATGAGACAATACAGCACTGAGGTTTCCATCTAATAGGCCACTTGCGAATTGTGCGCGCGCAATTCTCTGCGTAATTCTCTGAGTAACTTGCACGTGCTTGGTCCCCCTCCTTTGAGGTGAACCGTTGTTGTCTGACGGATTAGTCGGTATGTCTGGTCGTTCGCCTCAAACACAAAAAAAACCCGTTATTGCTTCAAACTCAGAAATGTTCATCTCAGCATTTGCAAAAGTCTTGTCATCAGCAAGTCGCACTTTTTTTTCAGCTAATTGCTTGATTCTCGGTGATGAGGGCTTTTTAATCCATTTTGAAACAACATAACACGTATTTATTTGTGTCCCGGCCCAATAAACCTAGGCGCAATACTGGAAGAAGACGAGAAAAGCTCGCGAGAAATAAGTTACGCAAAAGTAAGAAAAACTACGCGTGCAAAGATTCCAGAAAAAAGGGTGAATAAGAGGGTAGGGGGGGGACCATCCTCGAAGTCTTCACTTGCGAAACAACAGCACAAATAGCACTGGTTGTTAATAGCCCGTATAAGGCGAAACAAGATGGGTTTACCCTCGTATTTTCATATTGCGTTAGAGTGCTTGTTTTTCTTAAACCACAGCCTCCTTCCCCCATCAAAGAGCAACTGTGTTCCAATACACTTTTTATCAACAATGACCTAATAGGTCATCCACAGAGGAATCAGCGGCAGACAAAAATCTTAGACTCCGAGCAGTCCCTTCATAAATCAGTCGAGCGGCCCGCTTTTCTGAGGCAGTCGTGTTTTGTCACACAAACAAATAAAATGACCGAGGGAGGTCTTTTTATTCGTTTGCGTGACAAACACGACTGCTGTAGAAAAGCGGGCCGCTCGACTGATTTATAAAGGGAATGCTCGTAGTCTACAAAAAAACTCTTTTTACCTCTTACAGTCACGGTCAAGTTATGTCACGCGTGACCAGTATCCACGAGACTGTAATTTTAGTTTTTATCCCCTAAAAATTTTTCACCTGTTCGGATTCCCCAGCTGAAAGTCTAGTGATCCGAAAATTATAGGGATCAAAACTTACCTTTTCCAAAATTTCAGCCAGATAAAGGTTCCCGAAAATTCTAGGTGACCTTTTAGGGTAGAATCCGTTAAAAATGGGCAATTATACCATGTTTTAGATGTTTGAAAATCCTAGGATAGGCAGGCAAGAAAGAAATTTTACAACAAATGCTCCGAAAATTCTAGATCTCAAATCGTCTTCCGAACAGATATTTTCCGAAATTGACGTTGGGTTTCCCTGTTGAAATGGTTTTCACTTTTTAAAGCATCGCTTTATATTTTATAATAAAACAAAGTTTATGACCAACTATTTTCGATTTATCAAGTAAATTAATCCACAGGAATTCAGAATCTCGAGCGAAACGTTCAAAACTGGCACGCAGAATTGAACTCTCATTTCACGGGTTACGCGTGATATAGCTTGATTGTAATGAGTTAAGATTGAAGCCAAACTCGTTTCGAAACCAGTCATTGTGTTTTGTTTTTCAAGTATCTTTCGTATTCCACTCGCCGACCAAGACCTGGGCCAACCAATCTTGGAAGCTGTACACACCGGACTCACGCGGCGTTGGCGGCAGTGGCTGCAGCAAACCCGACAAATCACCAGGAAACACGCTTGACGAGTTTTGTTCAACAATTTTTAAATTCTCTAAAGTTAATAATAATCCAAATCTGTGTATACTACGGAGGATTTCTAAAATGCAGCAAATATTGTTGATAGCAAATATTGTTTATAAGGCATTCATCAGACGTAATGGTTTTCGTGTGTGTGCACAACAATATTATCACAAGAAAAAAGGTGATAGGTGACGAACACTGAAGATTTTTTTTTATTTATCACCTATGCAAAAGATATCTGCTTACAAATGTTCTTTCGGTTATTCAAATGCGCCAACCTACAGAACAAAAGAACCTTCATTTCAACAGCCAATGATGCTCTCCTTAGCATGAACATTAATTTTCTGAATTTCTGTATTGAATCGATAACGAAGATATCGATAACGAAGCGGTAATACTTCTAAATAGGAGACAAGGGTTCTTGATAGGTTTGATAAGAATATCAAGATAACATATTACTAAGTAACTTAATTCCACTCTTCTTAGATAAAGTCCGACAGTATTGCTAGGTCCCGATTGGGGTCAATCTAAAGAGAAGTTGATCATGGATCATAACTTGACTATAGATAAAATTAACCTGTTCAGGACTATAAACTTTTAAATCATTGTGTATCAAATATGCAGTGTAACATAGGAGCACCCTTTATAGCTGCAGATCAGTTCCATCGGCGTCGGAGGTACACCGTCCAATCCAAGATGAAAGCGAACGTTTTTAAATACCACAAAACAGTAATCATTCGATTTTCTCCGTATGTATGAAAAGCATTTGAAAGTAACAACGAATTGCACGAATTTGGTCGAGAAGAATTGATATCCAAGGGAATTCTCTCGCACTCGAGAGAATGCTCAAACTTGAACCCTTACTTCAACAACAAAAACCTGAAGACGGATTTAGACAAAGACATACCTTTACATAATGTGGCAAAAGTGCAAAGCAAAACGAAGAGCTCCTTCATCATGCTGTGTAGTTGAACTACTGACAGGCTCTGCAGTATTTGCCCGTTAATTATTTGGATCGTATTTCCTTATAAGCTTCGTTCAGTTCCTGAGTGTATAGGCGCGGCAAAGTAATTCCGAAATGCAAAAAAAACGCCTTATCTTTGAGTGATAACATAAGCGCGACCGACACAAAAATGTTTTCTTTATTTTTTCTAAAAGTTTCCTCGAATCAAGTCAATTCTAAAATGCAAAATGTTTTGTTTTTATGTTTTGACAAAGCCTCGGTTTGTTTGATTATCTGTTTATACACCGGAAATTAGTCCATCGATTTTTGTTTTTCTTTGTCAGTCAAAAGAAAATGTCATGGGATATTTCGAGACCAATCCTGTGACATATGACTCGGAGAAGGAGTAATTATATAATACCTATCAAAGATTACCATAAAAAGGGAAAGACTAAAACACCAACCCAGATGCTTTCTCTTATCCTTGCTAAGCCAGTTAGTAATCTTCCGGTAAATAAAGACCAATGAAACAAGAGTCGACTCGAACGAACATCCTTTACATCATTTCCAGATGACACTTCATTTTGGTATTAACTTTTTTTTAACTGTTACACCCACAACAAATCTACCGCCATCGATGGAAAAGTGAACGACCAAACGAAGATCATGGAATGCAATTGAGCACGAGAAGAGTGCTAAAGTGTGCAATGAGAGGGTTTCTTTCTTGACGAGTGGTTTGGCGTCCGTATGGCATGACCTGCGAAACGAACCAAAAGCGAAGGTTGATTAAAGAATTTTAAATGATTCGTCTGGAAATCTAACTGATGACAGTCAAGGTCAGTCAGGGTTGTCTGCAAACTAATTCTCCGTGGACCTGCTGTAACGATTATTGACCGAGATGAATGAACAACTTCGTTCGCTAATACAAACTTACATTAAGCAATCTAAAATAACATCAAGATCTCGATCGAATCGACCTGTCATCGTTGTCTTGTACGCAAGAAAAATTATAATGCATTACATTAAACAAAAACACTATCGCGACGGCCTCCTTTATTTTTGCGTTGGCGCGATACAGTTTTCATTTTTCTTTTCCTTACAGTCATATCAAGAAAGTGCTTCAAATCAACGTCACTCAGATAATGGCACAACAAATTAAGACACGACCTCTACATAGTTCATGGGATCGGGTCTTTTATGCCGTTGTTCCTGTCGTCATGTTTATTTTTTAAACTAATCCGGAGAGCAAGTAGCCTGCGAACGCAGACGTATTTCCGGCGGTCGTTTCTCTCCCCTGCAAATAAAGTCTAAAGTCTTTCGTCTCCAAAGTCCTTTCTCCGACTCCAGAAACGACCGCTGGATATACGTCTGCGTAAGGAAACAATACGAGTTGCTGCTGGATAAAGAAGTACAGACCAACTTTTCAAGTAGATCGAGACTAAATCGGAAAGAAAGAAAGTTCATTGCCACCTAAAAAATTAACCAGACAGGTATTTTCTATCAAACGAATTCTTATTACAAATCTTATCCGGCCAAACCCCAAGTGAAGACCAGCCGAAAGATAACTCTCAGGTTGTACGCAAGCCGACAGCTTAACCCAAGGTCGGCAAAGTGCGGTCAAGTTTCATCAGAGGTGTATACATCATAATGTTATCGTTATAAATTTGTGCAGAGAAAGCTCTTTTTCGGCATAATGAATTTGACTGCGGTGGATGGGGCAATAAAAAGCTAAAAATTATTTATTAATTCCTTATCCTTAATGTGGATTTTTTCTTTTCATTCCACACCCACGGTAGTGAGATTTGGCATATCGTGGACGACGCAATTGCTCTAAGTCAAGATGAATGGATGTAACACAACGAACAATTTATTAAAAAATTAATAAGACAGAAAAAGTGAGTAAATTGGAGCTAAACGAATTGTAATAGCGGAGCTCCGCGCGCGCGGAGCACCATTGTTAAGAAAACATGATAACCCATCGATGCGAGAAATCTTGGTTTA
>NC_090869.1:47075424-47090424 GCF_036669935.1 Montipora foliosa | reverse complement strand
CATCCTCTGAAGAGATGGATCGTGCACTATCTGCGTTATGTGCTGCCATTGCTGAAGTTCGTGCGTGGCTTATCTCTCACAAACTAAAATTCAATGTCACCAAAACTGAGTTTATCATTATTGGTACTCGCCAACAGTTAGCTAAAGTGGAAATACCTTCTGTGAAAGTGGGGACAGCTGACATAGCACCCTTGACCAGCATCAGGAATCTTGGTGACTGGTTTGATGATAAAATGTCTATGAATGATCCCATCAACAAGACCTGTAGTAAAGCCTTCAGAGGACTTTACAACATTAGACAGATCAGAAAATTTCTTTCAACCGACACTACTAAAATACTAGTCCACGCCTTTGTAACATCGCACCTGGACTATTGTAACTCGCTACTGTTTGGCCTACCTGCATATCAGCAAGAACGTCCTCAGAAGGTGCTTAATGCAGCTGCGCGAGTCATATGCTTTATTCCCAAGTACGACCACATTACACCATCGCTTATAAAACTACACTGGCTTCCAGTGAAGCAGAGAATTGAATTCAAAATTGCTCTATTAGTGTTTAAAGCAGTAAATGGCTTGTCTCCTGTGTACCTGACTAATTTACTTCAGATTCAGCCAACACGGAGATATAAACTTAGATCTGATGATAAAGAACTACTGTTCATACCAAGATCTAAATCAAAATCAGGTGACCGTGCTTTTGCTATAGCCGGACCAAGAATATGGAACGATTTACCACTTGACATTAGACTATCGGCAAATTTGGAGACTTTAAAAAGAAATCTTAAGACCTATCTTTTTAAAAAGGCTTACCATTCACTCCTAATTGCACAATTGTCTTGAACGTTTTTGATCAGTTTACATATATATATTTTCTTTTCTTTTATGCATTTAGATTTATTTTATATATTTATAATTTTGTATCTATATGTACATATTTTTTGATGTTTTTATATCCACATCTTATGAATCAGATTACGTTCGTAAGCATTATATTTATATATTTTGTAAATATTATTTATTTATTTATGTCTTTTCATTGTAAAGCGCTTTAGAATATTCTATAGTTTAAGGGCTATATAAATTTATATATATTATTATATTATTGTTATTAGGGAACTTAAGCAACGACGACGGCGACGGCAACGAGAACGTCATCTCAAAATGTAAATTCGCGTTATTGTAATCGCTTCGTTATTATTTTAACTTTTTTAATATGACGGGGGTGTGGTAGTTCCTCAAAAATGACGCTCGTAGGAACGGCGCTCAATTAAGGGCAGAAAATGAAAATTTATCCTCAAGTAATGACGTTGTCCATAAAACCTCAAATTTGGCTATTTCACGTTGTAGTTTTGCTGACGACGGCAAAGAAATGGGCAAAAATGAAAAACGCACGTGCAGGGCGTGTAAAGCTATTGTTTTTGCCTGCTAAATATGCAAATTTGTGACGTTCTCGTTGCCGTCGCCGTTGTCGTTGCTTAAGTTCCCTTCCTATTAATAGGTGTGCGCAACCTCGTTCCCAGGACCTTTTCCCAAGCCAGGGAAAAGGTCCTGGGAACGAGGTTGAGGTGTGCGGTGTCTAAAGGAGCAGAGCTTTCTAGTTGGACGCCGCAACGTTTGGTGCCAAAAGATGTGTTAACACGTTTGAATTATTGGTCACAGCCCATGATAAAACAAAAATACTTCTGAGTTGTGAAGCACTCATTCATCCGCAAACAAATATTTACTATACCAACGTTGTAACTTTTCGTATATTTCAAGGTTCTATAAGAAAACTGTACCAAACGACTTGAAGTTGTTTACTTAGAGTTTTTCCAGGGAGAGCAACGTTTAATTCGTCTCCTTAACAGTCCATTAGCCGCATCCCCCCTCCCCCCTCTCAGAGGCTACAGGTTGAGCCCGTATCAAGGAAGGGAGGGGGGAGGGGGGGGGGGGAGGGAAAATATATATTTTCCTTTTTCTTCATTTGACTTAAGCCCGCCGCACACGGTGAGGAAAGAGCTGAGCAAACTGCCTCGCGAGGCGGTTTGCTCAGCCGTTTTGTCACCGTGTGCGGGGAACTTTTGGTGAGAAATTGGCCTCGCGAGGCCGTGAGGAATAAATCAAACATGTTTGATATTTTTCGCCTCGCGAGGCAAATTCCTCATTGTGTGCGGCCATCGTGAGAATCGAGTTGAGTTTGGTCAATGAAGCATCCAATAAAAATACAGGGCATTCTCACATGACTTCAGTGACGTCGGAATTTCTTCTTCCGACACAATCTTGAACCGCTGGAGTCACGTGAGTATGCCACGTATTTTTATTGGATGCTTGATTAAACCAAGCTCAGCTCGATTCTCACGATGGCCGCACACATTGAGGAATTTGTCTCGCCTGGCCAAAAATATCAAACATGTTTGATTTTATCCTCACGGCCTCGCGAGGCCAATTTCTCACCACAATTTCCCCGCACACGTGAGGAAACGGCTGAGCAAACCGCCTCGCAAGGCAGTTTGCTCAGCTCTTTCCTTAAGTGTGCGGCGGGCTTAACTTGCCAAAGAAAACGTGCAACACGTGACCGATTCAAATTCCTGAAGATTCGAGCTCTTAAGTAAAAAGGTAGCCTCGCTCGAGTTTTCTTCTCGTTTATCCGAGAAATTCAGAGACCAGAAATTTACAAAGGTGAGTAACATCAAAGACAATCCATACATTATAATTTTTGTTTTATTACTTTTATCAGTCCTTTTTTACTTTTACTGTCAAATTGGAGAACGAAACAGTTTATGGGATGTACAGGGTGATCTGTTGCTTTTAGGAACATGTGTCACTGACAGGAAGTAAGTAAAAGCGAGAGGGCACTGGGTCAAATTGCTCCTCCTCATAAAATTCAAGGTTCCGCGATTTATTTCGGGAGATCCCCAGTATTGTTTATAGATCCATCGATTCTCCTTCTTCTCCTCTTGACTTGGAATGAATAAGCTCTCGACGAACCTCGGCAGTAATCTACGATTGGAAAATATCTTACAGTTGGTTTAGACAACAATTAGAACCTGGGCACTGTTTCCAAACAACCTGCAACACAGTATATTTCGGGTGCCACCTTCGTATCTTTAAAAGGAAGGGCTTTCAAGGCATCAAACTAATCAGTCGTGTTGGGTTCTTTTTTCTGATCTTGAAGACCCAATTTACATACGATACGATACATACTTAATGGACCACTCTCCCTAGGGGCATTTCAGGGCCAATGAAACACAATCACGACAGAACAGAACATTCAACAACTACTGTTAAGAATCCCAACTGGCCGGAGGCGCGCCAGTTGGCTATTTACACGTGCAGCTGAACCAGGGACTACCACGAACAAATTCAACCAGTGGCCAGGACGTGTCTTGAACCCAGGGATCCCCGGATCTCAAGGCAAGCGCCATAACCACTGCGCCACAAATTCGGTTTAAGAAATCGCTTTCAGAAGCCGACGTTCTGTGGATCAAAACGGATGGCCTCTGCTTCTGCTCCTGTTAATTACCTGTGCGTGGACCTGTACTCTACACAGCTCTATAAGAGCATCCTTCTGTTCACTGGATATATCTTCCTTGTATCTGAAATCAAACCACAAGATCAAAATGAATGTAGCCTTGCTTAAGATATCAGAACAGCATCCAAATTCGCAGAGTCAAAAGGAAATTAATTTCCAACAGCACATTTAATATTGAAAAGCATTGACAGCACTAACACGACTCCACTACACTTGAATGAGAAACTATTTTTTGTTATATTTTATGACCGTTACCTTTGCACAAATGTCAACAAACTTTGATGCCAAAGTACTGGAAGGTCGCGCTGATCGGATAAAAACCTAAAATGAGAAAGTAAAGTACGACTGCATCCAACTTTTTGTAAAGTGGATAACGGGAATACAGAAATCTACAACTGCTCGAAACTGTCAAAAGACTGAATAAAATGCCAGCTTTTAAGTGAATACGGACGTGGCCTATCGTTATACAGAGTACATACATGTAGTGATGTGCACATAACGAGTACAACAGATGATGGTCCAATTGTGTAAGGGCGTCTTACCATTGACAACGCAAAACAATCCGCACCGATGGTAAGAGTCGATTCCTTCTTATTCTAATTCTTATTCTACCCCAGTATAATAGCAAAAGCACATCAATCAACAATTGTTATGATGATTTACAGCACTCGGTAAAAAAGTCTTGTAACTTATCCTTCCCTCATCTCAAACAAGAGAAAAAAATCGTTGAAATCAAGATGCATTCAGGAGCACCTATAATAGCACAGTTAGTTCGAATAGAGGTCCGATATAACACTGACTCCTACTCACTACCCTCACCCCTCTTGCCTCTCTCTTAAAAACACATTCATTCCTACAACAAGATGTACACGCTATTTTCCATTCGGAGACAACATTTATACTACCATGTGAGGCAGAGAAACCATGTTGACCCGAATTAATAAGATGGCGTTGTTTACGAGGATCTCTGTGCATGTAGCGAAGACTTATAACTGACTCTAGGCCTTACAATGAGAACTTCAGCAACACCAAGAGTCAACAACTTCAGAGGCAAAGTCGGGGCTGATAAAAAAGAGTTTACCCTGATAAGATCAACAAGAAAAGTGGAGCAGAAATTATAGAAGAATGGACGGCTTAAATCTACAAAAATCGCAAAAGAACATCCGTAACACAGCGAACCGCTAAGAAAACAGCCCCTCAAAACGGAGAGGATTTAAATGCGTCCGTAACAAATGAAAAACAAAGAATCGTACTTTATAAATGAAACGTAACATTTCGACCTCGCCATTATCACTTGAACTAGACTACAAAATAACAATGGAGACCTAAAACTTCACATCTGCTACATCAATCAAAGGCCAAAGATCTATTTACGTATTTATAATTACCACTGGTCAACTAAAAACATCCCCTGAGGGCAACCATGGATCACTCCTTGATCTGCTCAATTCTAAATATTTCAATCACCTTCATCCAATTGTCTGTCATTTATGGGCATTTCGTGCGCAGACAAACACAAGAAAGTACACTCACCGTAAAAAATGGTACACAACAGCGTCAATAACTCTGTAAGGTAAAGCATACTTCTTGTCCAAAAATTGGCGCAAGAAAATACTGTTTGCACCTACAGTTACAAAAAAACACATGTAAAATTAGTAATCATTCCACAAAACCTGGGAACAGAGGACATCAAGCTACAAGAACTTCACAATGACTAGTAGACTGCGAGAAGTCTCTCTTGCTCTAAATCGTTGAAACCAGCGAACACTTCAAAATGGCTGAAACTGCGCGTCGCAAATACCGCGGGCGTTTGTTAGAGCGAAAAATTGGTAGAATCGGAGGCTTTACTCGTAAAATAGGTAAAGATCTTAGAGGTATAAAATCGGAGAATAGTACCTGTAAATCGGTGTATACTATTTCTGCGATTTAGCGATAATCGCAACATCCTTGTGGTACGACATAATAAACACGGTTGGCGCAATAGCGTCGATATCTCTTTTCACAACACTGAAACTTTGACTAACGAAGCTTTTAATGAAACCTGTGGGCAGAATCGCCAAAACATCTTGCTTTCAAGAAGAGCGAATGCGGCTCCTGTTCTTGTTTTGTCTCACTGTAAACGGTCTCCAACTTACCGCGAATTGACATTTATCAAAGTTGACGTCATCGCTTCTCCCGAGATCAACCAATAAGAAAACTCTGGTCGGGGTTCCAAAACGCAATATGAAACCATTGCAGTCTCTTTTTTCACTCTAACCAACACCCGCGGTATTTGCGACCTGCAGTTTCAGTCATCAAAAGTTCAACGTACGTGTTCGATTTAACGATTCTAGAGCAAGAGCGACTGGTCGCAGTCTAAATGGCTAGTGAAAGGTAAACAGCTCCAGGACCACAGGTTTGTGTGTGCTGGCCAGTCTGTTGGTAACGTAAAAAACCTTTGGAGTAAGATACGGTAATCACAGGGTCCCATAATCACCATTTCATTCATCATATAAAGTCATTGGATGGATACGAAAAGAACTGTATAAAATGATATGTAACTCTTATTACCTGAATAGTCCATCTCAGCAATTTTCAACATTGCAGCACTTGAATGAAGAACTGGAATACTTGTCCTTGAGATTACACTACCAATGATAATGGCCTCACGAAGGGTACATGTTCTGGACTGTAAATAAAGGAAAAAGAGAATTAACAATTATTCCATGAGCGCACGCCGGATATGAGATGGCAAATAGCAAACGAGGCTCGTAGCGCTGAGTTGGCTATAACCAGGCTCATATCCAACAAGCGTGAATGGAATTAAATTTTCAATAAATTCAGAACGCTTGGACTCTTGGAAATTAAAGGCAATCAGTTTCCAGCTTAGCAACACTTGAAACAATCAGTTTCCATATTAGGTCACATGGTATATGACCTGATAGCCGAGAATGAGTGAACCAATCAGAAAGCTGGATACGCAATATCACAGGTCGAAAACTTAACATTTCTTTTCCTATTTTAAGAGAGGCACTATATTGAACAATTTAAAATACTGTTTAAGGAGGCTCAAAAGGGTGAGAAGACGCACTTAAGCCACACAAGCATCAGCTCATGAATTATAACAGGTGACCGGAAATAAGATTGTGATCGAAAATCGCGAAAACCGGTAATAAAATTGCTTAGAAATGTTAAGCAATATCTCGAAACTTACCTTGATGACCTATATGTACCCTGATTTATTCGCATACGAGTAAGGTTCGTTTCGTCGCACTCTTCAAGAACATGCTTTTTAAAAAATGTCGAATGGAATTGGGTCTTTTTAACCTACTAATAGTGTTTTCATAAGTGACTCAAGTTCTAGTACTTGTCGGAGGCAAGATCCAAGGTTCAAGACCCGTTTTGACCATTTCTTGAATTTGATCCAGGTACAAATGTAGTCCCTGGTTCAATTTCTCAATTGCACTTGTTAATACCCAACTGGTTTGCCTCCAGCCAGTTGGGACAACTTAACAGTTGTTGCTATATAGGTATCCCTTTAGGACTTCATTTTAACCTGCTTCCAGTCGTCAATAAATGAGAAGAAAAGATTGAGTAAATTTAAAATAGCACAAATATTACCAACCTGCTAGCAGAGCCTTTCTTAACTCGACGAGAGAGAAAGGACTTGAGTATGCGCAAGCTGTTGCTTGGAGACAGTTTCAAACCCTGGCCAAGTCTCGATCACACTCCAAGAAGCCATGTTGATTTTCGTATTGAAGGCTCGATTTTTGTCAGAAATATGATGCGCGCGTTGCCTAAACCGGTGTGACCGGATTGACCAGCCCAGAAATTTGGGCTGCGGCGACTTAAAAGACTTGGCCAGTTTTCTGCAGAGCCTTTGTTTTTCGCCCTCTGGCGAGTTTTGGACCGGCTCTGCTCGCAGGGTGAGATATTATTAACATATGAAAGAGAAAGATGGTGACCCATAAATCCTTCCCTTAGTTTCTAAAGGACTAAGTAAAATAACAATAGCACATTTAAGGGTCACCCACCTCACACAAAGGCAATAAAATTCCCTTGAAGAAGGCAGCAGGTTTGAAGAGAGCTTTTTGCAAAGACTATAAAGATGACAAAGCACTGATCAGATTAATTTAGACTAAAAAATTATTTGACTTTTTTGGGGAAAGTGACCCAAATTGCATTAATTTTTTCGAAGCCATCAACAGCATCATTTCACCAAAAGAAGCAGTGGACCCTTTAAAACCCAAAACGGCAAAGTGGATAAAAATAAAAAAAAATCCAAAACTAAAGTGATTGATGGACGCACAAAATGAAACCAATGGTTAGAATGTGAAGGTGTACACTACAAAAAGGCACTGCAGTAGTACAGTAGATTACTCCCAACTCATGCCAAAATACTGTCACAGATATGTTATTTATTTTAAGTCGCCATACCATATAGAGATGATAATTAAGACGCTTGTACTCTGCAATATCATCTCTTATTCTTGGAAGTAACACCAAATTGAAGAATCTGAGGAAAAAAGGAAAAATAATTTACTTAACTACAGTGTACAACTGTTGTTCTTACTCAAGAAAGAAAATTTATAGAATAGCAACAATAAATTGTATACTGACAGCCATATGAAATTATTGTAAGTGGCTTCTTTATAAAATTATAAAAAGTTATAAAATTATTTATAACTTTTGACAAAATTTCAGCAGTAAGCTGTGTCTTAAAACAATTAATTTTTATTAATATTCATGTACTTCTGGAAAGTAAAGAGTGTCTTACAGTTGTACAATGCTCAAAGGGGTTTCATCAAGTGTTTGAATAGGAGGTCCTCTAGATATTGCAAGATGCATATGTCATATTTTAGCACAAGAAAGTAAATGGAGATAATGAAAACAACCAGACAAAGCCATTTTAATAGTCAGTCAATTTGCCTGGTGCCCAGCCCTTGAATTTTGAGTCCACCAACTTGGTCGCTCATTCAAGATACATGTATTCCAATGCCATTGCAAATTGGAAAAACAGAAAAAAACTCACTACCGGTAATTCATTTGGCTTACTTGTCAATTGGATATCTACATCAAGCTTCTTAATACATTGTACATGTATTATGAATGAAATAATAATGTAGAAAATTTGCACTTTTCAAGGGAAACCAGAGATTTACAGTCATGCTGCAGATACTACCAATCCCACGGATTTCTACCAAGCATACATGTACAGTGCAGTACTGCTTGAAAATTATTCATCTATTTTCATCACTGAACATGACAGCTGCTGACCAGAGTTATCATAGAACTGGATATGAAAAGAAAACTACTGGATCAACACGTTAAACTCTATAACTGATTTAAAGTATTAAACGTTTTACAAATACCTCTGTGCCATTTTAGCATTTAAATTTGACACAAATATCCTTGTTGCCTGAAACATTGCAGCTGCAGTCCATCGTTCGGGTTGAGTTAAATGCAATACCTGAAAACGAAAGGACATTACAGTTCAATTTTAAAAGCTCCAAACAAAACAACATTAATGAATGCGGTAGTTTCTAAAGAAACTGTGGTGCTACGTCGGTGGGGAAGTAGTATACAAAAATTCCTGTCTCTGTGGTCAAAGCGGGCCATCATCGCGCCCAACAATTTGATCAACAGTCATCACGACAAACGTCACAAAAAGATAAGAATGACAGAATTCCATTCACCCTCACTTTCCATCCTCATAATCACACAGTCAAAAGTATCATTCTTAATAATTTTAAATTACTCCAAAATGATCCCGAGACTGGTAGAATCTTTTCGCAACCTCCACTTATTTCATTCAAACGGGACAAAAACGTAGGCAACTTTTTAGTTGGAAGCGTGCTCAAAACTAACGAGCAACCCGGCACTTTCAAATGCGCGTGCTCACGATGCAAAACTTGTCTTTTCATTGTTAACACTAGCAAGATATCGGGACCTAAGCGACTTTTGCTAACTTGTCTAGTACCTACTTGTACATGTACATTGTATTAACACCCTGACCAAAGAAATCTCTCTAGGGATGCATGCAAGCTACTGTATATCTGAATTCACAATGATTTTAGTCTAAAAAAGCAGAGTTATGAAACAATGCAGTAGCCAAAACATACATAATGAACAGCATGACAAAAACTACTGTACTACACTTACAGTCTGTATATTAAATTTTTACAGAATGGTTTGTTGGTTGAGATTTACGACTACTCTGCAATCGAAAATACACTTAAAAGTCAAAAATGCTTTACTGAGCAACTTACATCTTCCCAGTTGGTGAGAGATGGAACCACTTTAAAGGCCTTTGGCACCTTTCCAGACCTGTATTTTGCCAAAATTTGTCCCACTCTATATAAAAACAATAGTAACACACATAAAAATTAATGCAAGATACAACAATATTCTAATAATTTTATTATATTTTAATCACAATTGAAGGGCTCAGGTATCTATAATATTTTTAGCCGTTTTCCATTTTCCTCAAAGGGGCAACGTTCTTAAGATCAATTCTAGGCCATTTGCAAAATTACAGCTGATTTTGAGCAAAATCGAAAAATAGCCAAAAATTCTACAAGAGCTCCTTACATGTATACCCCAAGCTCTTCCAATATTGTTACACTGTAATTTTCAATCTTGTTGTACTGTGTTTCTAGCATTCTGATTGGTTCACTCAGTCTATGCTATTACTGTAAGTTATACATGTAACTTATCGACTCAGCACAGGGCTTTCAATAGAATTTGAAGTGGGCGACCGGTTTGTGTAGACCACCCAACTGTTGTCATCGTCAAAATGAACTTTTACCTTAGGTTTCAATTATTGTTTGACACAAGGATGTAAGACAAAGTATGGAAAAAAATGGAAAAACTTCTAGGTGTGGACAGGGCTCAAGTGACAAGAGCTATGATGACAAAAACAGATCTGACGCGACTGGTGGATGCAAATCTAACCCCACCAGGAGCGCCCCAAGGCCAGACATGTGCCCAGTGGGAAATACAATGACGATGATGAAAGAATCTGTCTTTAATTATCTCAATTTAGGGAAAGAGTAGCTGATGCCTCTAGGTGATATAGCCAATGCTTTTCGTCAGCTGTGAGCAATTTATTATTCACCTCATACTCAGGTACTCAACCGACATCATTCAATAATCCCCAAGATGAAAATTAATATTTTAATTATTAATTTTACTGAGGCCGGAGGTAAGTAATTTCATTATCAATATTAAGTGACAATACAGAGTAAAGATTAAGCAGGTAAGCTTGTTTGCGAAAAAACTACGTTAATTTAACTTATTTCTGCCAGGAACACGAAAACCTTAAATCACAGTCACTCACCCTCTAAAAACTCTCACTAGTCGAACATCCATCTGTGGAGCTGCAGTTCTCTCTATCATAAAATTTTCAGAGAAAGGATTCAGTAAGACACTGCAGAAAAACAACAATTATGAGCTTATAGTATTATCTATGGAATTTTTAGGTGAGAGGCACAATGATGTCACTGCATTAAAATAACATGCCCTCTATCAATCAACTACAATAAACTTGTTTTTTCACATGTTATTTAAATACAGTACTCTCCAAACGAAAGTCATTTGCTTAATTTAATGATATTAAACGTGAAAAGTACAAAGTGGAAACCTATATTTCTAAAACGAAAACAAGATGCCAAGTAGGTCTTCAAGTGGGATGCACTGATCAAAGCAACAGGCATGGCTGTAAATAAAACTGCTATGGTCAGTGCTTCTAATTTTAACCGATTGTGCGATTTCCCAAAATCTACCTCAAATCGCATCCGCTCGCACAATTTATGAGCTATCGCACAAATTTCACAAAATGAACCAAAATACATTTTTTTTAAAAAAAAACCTCAATCTATGCATCATTTTAAAAATGATTTACCTTTGGAAACATGCGGACTGCTCGTTTTTGTAAACAATCAAGTTCGAGGCACTAGTATCCTGCACCTATGAGCCCTGGTTCTAGTTTTCAGTCTAAAAGAGTTGACTATAGGCCCTTTTGCATGACCGCGTCATGTGACCTTGTCAATCATAAAAAAAAGTTGTGGTACAAAAGCAATGTCAGAAATGGAAAGAGAGTGATGAAATAAGTAAGAATGTCAATTTTCAGGCTTGCCATCCAGCAGCTGTTTTCCACTGTTACTATTTTTTTTTAAAGTATTAAAATCACAGTGACTGTAAAATCTCTCACTAAATGTCACTGGCCTCAAAATTGACATTCTTACTAATTTGATCAGGCTCTTTCCATTTCTGGCATCTACTTTATACCATGACCATTTTTTTATGATTGACAAGGTCACATGTCATGGTCATAGAAAGGGCCCAACAGCACAAACAAATCCTCTTTTTCAAGTTGCTGAATCAGAATTCCTGACATTACATGTAAAGTAAAAAAACTATGTGAACAAAAATGAAATGTTCATGTCAGTAGCAGAAGATTGACCGAAGATCAGCAACTTATTTTAAATATCAAAGTGAAAACACCTGCTCTTTCTTTGAATCAGAAGACATGATCGCATCGTCTGTCAAATTTGTGACATAAACAACATGTGCAAGAAACTACTAGCTATTTTCATAATTATGTATGTAGCTTAACTGTGCTTCCAATCCAGTTTAGTTGAGCCAAGGTCATGATTTGTCTTTTTATAAATCCAAGTTAAGCATAGATGCTTATTGTTCCCTAATGTTCAAATTCTCTTTACAGCAACAAAAGTGGTTTTCTTACTCTGAAACCTAGTCAAACAGGCTTAAAACAACTCAGGAAAAAATTGCACAAATGACTGATCGCACAATAGTCCTTTTTACCTTGCTAGCATTTGTATTGACATTACTAAGTAAAAAAATATCTGAAACATTAACCCATTGACACCTGAACCACCCTGGACCTCCCCCATTGACAAGTAAAATCTTTTGGCATAAGCTAGAGTAAAATCTTTTAAGAGCGAATGTCAGCATTGATCAAACAAATTTGCAAATTCACAGCAATTGTGACACTTGAAAAATCTATTATGCTCAAACAATCATCACATATTTGGTTTGTTCAAATATCAACTTATTCTCGGGAAATTCGTTAATAAAGACGACCCTTCAAAAACTGACATATTGCCGCTAAATTTTAGCCTAGATTTAATGAGCTAAAAATGTGACTAAAAATACAACGTATACAAAACATGGACCCCAGGTGCATGGACCACCCCGGCAGACCCGGTCCATTGACTACCTCTGAGGACCACCCCACATTTTGCACAGTTTCAAGCAGAAAAATCTTTTAAATGAAAGAGAGAAGTAATTCTAGCACTTGCCTGGACAATTTAAGCAAGTGTCTCTTACAGACACCTGAAAAATTCATGCGGATCCAACGGGATTTAAACTCATGACCTCTGCGATGCCGGTGCAATGCTCTACCAACTGAGCTATGAAGCCACTCAGTTGGAAGCAGGTCATGTTTTGCATACGTCATCCTCTTGAGGCCTTAGCATGCCTTTTTGGCCTGGCCTGTCTTATGTCACCCTGGTAGGGCTAATCGGACTTCCGTGCAGGAGGTCGCGGGATCAAATGGCTGGTCAGACTAACACTCAGGATCTTTAAATAACTGAAGAGAAAGTGCTGCCTTTGTAACGACATCTGCAAATGGTCAGACTTTCTAGTCTTCCATGAAAAGGACGATAAACCGTAGTCCCCATCTCACAACACTTGCATGGGCCGTTGGTATGCAATTCGTTGCATGTTTATTTGGCTTCCCCTCAAATCCAGAGCTGACCTTAACAAAAGCCGCAGATGAAGGAAATTGCATTCTCGCTTCTTAAATAAAGTTAGAAACGATGCACTTGACTGCTTTTTGGGATTCGTGTTGTTTTTACTTCCTCATCAATCCAATAGCACAACCTCAAAATACATCGTAACAAATTGCGGCTGTGGTCAATGATCACTCCTCCCCTGTGGTCTTGGTGCAAAAATACTTCTCGTTGCCATTTACTTAGTTTGTTGTTGAAATTTAATATTACAAATTTTTTTAATTTTCTTAAAATAAATTGGGGGGGTTGATCTTTTGTATATTTGCTTTTTTTAATAATAAATAATCTATTTTGCATCATCATCAAGAAACACATTTGTTATGCGCAACTCTCTATGAAGGTATAGAATTACAAAATGTCACTGCTCGTCCTCCCTTGTCTTTATCCTGTGGATAGGGATTCCTAGCTGCGACAATGTTCTTCCTTCAATTCAAGTTCAGTCAAAAGTTCCTTTAACAGATCCTCCATTTTCCATTTGTGATGGTTCTTTCCTCGCGTGATCTGCAATCGCACCCCTTCCGCACCCCTTCCGGCACAACAATAATTCCTCTGTATGTACATGTAGTAGATTCCACATTCCACATTCCACATTTAGAGCCTTCAGTCCGCGATGATGGACTTAAACTGTGTCATAGAGTCTTCGAAGTCCTGCTGTGTCCTTGTCGTGGTAGACTGGGCTTACTTTCAAGCGGCGGTTTACACATGTACGTGCACTCTTTCAATCACAAAGGCCTTCCTGAATCTTTCCTTCAAAAAGTCAATGGCGACTTGAGAGTTTGCCGTTGTAAGGGCAAGTCCAGCAATGGCTGGTTTTGCGGCTCCACCTAAGAGACCACGAAGATATGAAAATTTATTGACACTCAAAAGGGCCGTATTCGAGTGGATAGAGCTTTCATAGCAGTCCCAGAATTCTTGCCACTCCTCGATTTTGCCATTAAACCGCTTCGCCTCTAATTTTGGAAGCCTGACATGCATATTAGGTTGAGAAGTGGCTGGACTAACTTGTGGACTTTCACTAACATTAGCGTTCTGTATGTGCTCTTGATGATGACCGCCAGAAGATTTAGGCCTCAGAAGATCATCCAAGGAAATATTTGTTGCACTGATTTCTCCTCTCAGATCACTAGCAGTACGAACTTCTTCTGCTATTTCTTTGTCAGTTACTCCATACCTCCCCCCTCCCCCCCCCCCCCCCCAGGCCATTCAAAATCCCTTCATCTAGCTGTCAAAGGCTGGTTAATTGTTCCTCTAGACTTGCCTTCAATTTCGTAAATCTTGGTACGTGTTTCTGGTGTACAATGTCCAGTTGCAACAAGCTCCTTTGCTTCGGGAAGGATCTGTGTCACATAGGCCTTATGTCCACCTCTTGTCTTTCGCTTTGCTTTTACAAGCTAGTCTGCCATTTCTTCTGGAGTCAAAATGTATCCGGCTCGAAGGACCAAGAGTGCGGGAATATATATCTCCCGGCGTTAGTTCCCGATCAAAAGGACTGTATCTTTCTGTTTTAAGATAATTATTGCTTTTTTATCATTTACTCAATTACACTTTCAAAGCCTACTACACTTGTTAGTTCGTCATTCAATCTGGCCAAAAAGCCCTTACATCAATAGCTTTATGCAATATTGAAATACAATAACACTGCGGTTACCAAAGGGTTTGCGGAACCAACCTTACCCTTATCTCATGCTATCATAAT
>NC_090869.1:47062924-47070424 GCF_036669935.1 Montipora foliosa | reverse complement strand
CTATGTGCATGGCAAATTCAATCAACTATTCGGAAAGGAAACCGCAGAAAAACTACTATAAATTATTATTTACATGTACAATGTACTTTGAATTTAATGAGTGACACTCCAAAGAAGCCCGGTAAAAAGAGCAGTAGAAAAGCCAAGAGAGAGACCTACAGGTAGATGTTTGCTAGATTTGCAGAATAAAATAATGTTAAATTGAATCTTGGATTGTTTTGGCAAGTTTTGATGGTGACGTTCGTGCACAACCATCAAGGAAAAATTCTAGTTTAGAACGGACGATTCGTCAATCATAACAACTGAAGTCAAGACAGAGCTTGTTCTGCAGAAATAATGACTCAATACTTGCTTGAAGCCATTTCCCTTAACAAATTCCTTTTCTTCTCGAAGGCAACAACCCATAGATATCATGTGAAGCTATGATCCTTGCATAGATAATCGTTCGACTGAATCTGGTCTTCAGTGATGCTGCAACAAGGAACGATTACCACGATCAGATGGCGTTTGATTTTGGTCACCCATAGACAAAGCTATCATAAATAATGGTCTCGCGAAAACAGTTGGTAGCACAGCCATAACACACTTGCCCGATAGGAGCTTCAACCGCAAGTTTCTGCTCTTGTTTGTGTTCAACGAAATCTTCTGCAGAAGCCATATTGTGCTTATACATGTAATCGAAGCACAATCTGACAAGATGTAATTAACTTGTCAAAAAAATCTGACAGCAGTGCATTGTCAACGGACCAATCCGAATTTCCGATTGCTGGTGCAATGGGAAATTCTGAACGTGACGGTTAGAGCAATGGGTGCAGTTCCTTTTTTCTCTCCTCTTCCCAAGCCTCCCTCAGTCTTTCTATTCAACTGCGGGACAAAACACGACTGCCTCAGAAAAGCAGGCCGCTCGAATGATTTATGAAGGGACTGCTCGCAGTCTAAGTGAGTGATTAACCCATTGACTCCTTGGGTTCCCCATTGACGAGTAAAATCGTATAGCGTTAGAGTAAAATACTAAGTATGGCTGGTTTGGGCTGGTTTAGGGGTGAAAGTGTTAAATTTCTTCAAATTTATTATAACTTGCAATTATGCCCTGCAAGCTTACTGACAAGTAGTGAATCAAATAAGGGGATTATACAGACAAAAGAGCATGGCATGTCTACCTTTGAAAAAACTACTGTATTGACCTTAAGAAAGACAAGTTGTTGCCAAAATTTGACAGTCGTGTTACAATGTTCATTTGGGTTCAGAGTTATAACGTTCACTTACAATGTTTTCATAGAACTGTTCACTGGCTGGTGATTTCACACCTTCCTCATTGTCCTCAGAGTCTGACTCATCACCATCTAGCCCATCCTGATCAGGAGAACCAAGTATCGTCTGAGCCGTCCTTAAGGGCTTCCCTGATCCAGATCCTGCTCCAAATTCAGCCTCCAGTTCATCTTGCTGTTTTCTTGCTTGTTCAAGGATCCTTCTTGACAATTTTTCTTCAACATACTATTGTAGGATCAAAGACATGTTATTAAAATGCATGTGCTACAGCTGTTGATAACTCATCAGGGAGAGTAATTTAAAAATACACATTACTGAACTTATGACATTGCTTATCTTCTCCCTGGTACAGGTGCAGTCAAACCTCAATTATCCAGACCTCAATTATCCCGATATTTCGATTACCTGGCCTTGCTTCCCTGGTCCCAGTTTTTCATGCATATTAATTAGTCATATCTTATGATCTGCTGCAGAACAATTTTCCTTCAAATTATGAGGTGAAAGTTTGGTTCGAAATGAATTTCTTTTGCTCCAAAACACAAATCTGTACATGTTTCATGCTTACACGTGCCATAACTAATGCAGTGCATTTCATTGGCTCAGATTTGGTCAGTTGCTAAGTGAAATTTCATGCTACATTATAGCTCAACAAGTGTGCTTTGAAGAACACAAAGTAGATTCGCGTCAAAACGAATTCATCATGTCCAAAACGTAAGTGATCAATTCTTTCCATAAACGATAAACAGTCAATTATTATGGGATTAGAAAAAACAGAAAAAGAAAAACAATTTGTCAATTGAGTACGGTGTTACAGGTGTAGAAAACTGATTTACTTCAGCATTATAGACCAATGTAAAAACGTAAAGACTTACAGCAGATAATTATTGGGTAACCGTTAATTAATAGTTTTTCCAACAACGATGTGTGATTGTGTTTTAATTAAATGTTATTCTTCTCTAAGTTACTCAGTTTTGTTTTTGGCTCATTAACATTCATGTTTTCGATTATGGATCCAGACTCTTGATTATCCCGACTATTCATCCCAGTCCCGGATGATCAAGGTTTGACTGTACATACTCAAAAATTAATGACATCAACTTTATTTCCTCATAATTATTATAATAATTATAATTAAAATGTTATATACACAGTACATAATTACACACGATACAAAACTTCTACCTAATTAAGTATAAACGGTTGAGGATGAAGACCAAGTCAACCATTTTGTTTATCCTACTTGACCTGTATAATTATTACCTATTTAAGTTTCAATTAAAAACCAGGTATAAGGAAACAAAAACATAACCTACACCATGTGAACAAACAAACTCATAAGGACAAGGAATTAATATGCAAATCTAAATATTAATAGAGCATAATTCAGCAATGGAAATTGGCGCTCACACACTAGCCTGGTGATATAGTAAGTGCACTACCACAACAACAATAACAACAATAACAACAACAACAACAACAACAAAAAGCCAGCATAGCAAGTATTTGGTGAACCAGGAGAAGAGGAGAAAGAAGAGGCTAAAGTTCAGTTCAATAATAAGGGTGACAATGAAGCAGATGATGAGGGATAGTGTCAGATAACGAGTCAGAGCCTGAGATGTCCAAAGAATCTATGCTAAAATACCTTGAAAATGAGCTGTAGAGAAACTGTTACTCGACACAGATACAGCAGATAAATAGTTTAAACTACATGTACACTGGGAACCCTTGTAAATTTCCTTAAATTAGCCAATCTCAAGGTTGCTCAAGCCAGTTTCAAAGATTTCAAGTAACATTCTTATTAGAAGGTTTGGCACTACAACGCTATATCACGTACTGGCAATGTTATAGTACCATAAAAAAACACCAAATATTCCTGATCAAGATGCACTCATTATTGTGACATAATACATGTAAGTCACTGCGACAACAGGAAAGCCCTGTAATAACACCCTTTCTTTTGTCTTTAGTTGCACATATCTCAAAAACAAACAGCGGATTCAGAGCCACCTTAAATCTCTGATTAATTTCTTTAAGGTGGCTCTGATTCTGCAGTATTTCCAACCCTGCATATAAATGAAAAATAGCTAAATGTAAAAATTAAGCAGCCATTGTTAGAAAAATAATGTTCAAACAGCTAACAAAAATGTTTTGAGCAACCAACTACAGCTATAGTTTGCTTTCAGCTACATAGTATCACACATCTATAAATAGCTGCTGTGTTCATATGACTGGCAGCCACTTAAAGCATACAACCTGATTCCCAGGGTTTCTTTTCTCTGCCTCCTTTGTCCTTGAGAAGAAAGACCCTGGTTCAGGCTTGTCACGTGACACCCCTCTACAAACATTTTCCCATGAGGATAGGTTTTTGTTTTATTTTGATTCCACTTGTAACTGGACGAAAGCATATTCATTTGAAAGGGCATTTTTTAAAATAAATAATCTTTACCTTACAAGGTAAGTTTCAAAAAAGTCAAAAGAGCTGATGATATATTCCCACAGGAGATGAATTCCCAAAAAAGTGGTCAAGCTTTTGTGACCGAAAGACCTTTCATGTTAAGCGAGGATTGACGTTCACAAAAAAAATTGATTTTGTTAGTACATCGTAGCTAATATTGCTTCTAAAGAACATACTATCATAAAACAAATGAATACAAAAAACACTAGATTAATTTTGCTTGATAAAATGTCTCTTTTATTTTTCCAGGGTTAAAAATAATTATACTTCATGGTTTGTGTTATGAATTAAGGTAGTTACTAAAACATGGAACCAGCCAAAACCACCCAAAACCACCTACAAGCACCAACAAAACCATCCAAAATGACCCAAAATCATCCACAATATACCTTAATACGACCAGTTTGTGTGGTATTTGCGTGCATGGCTCTCTGTGTGATGTTGCGTGATTGTCACGTTGGTTTTGGGTGGTTTTGGCTGGTTCCACGTTTTAGTAAGTACCTATAAATTAAACGGTAAATACCATATTTACCCGTGTATAAGTCGACCTTTTATGGCCTCAAAAGAAGCTCCAAAAATCGCCCTCGACTTATACACGGGTCAAAGATTTTGAGCCAAGTTCCAGCTAAGTAATTTATTCAAAATTAACATACCGGTAATAATGTTAACGTTGTCTTGGGCATAACGACGGCAGTGGACAAAAGCCGACATAAAAGACTTCAAAATAAATGACAAAAGACTTCAAAACGAATGTAAGCAATTCTAGTTGAAATGAAAAAGGATTTGACCAACTCTAAATGTTGAAGATACTCACAAGCACAAATATGAAATAGACACTGGAAATTTTCGTTTTCCAAAGGCAGAAAGCTCTAAAAGTCATTTCTGTTTCTTCGAATAAAACACGATCGTTCAACGGCTTAGTAACCTGGCGCAATACCTCGTGTTTGCGTGCAAGCGTCGTCACTCGTGTTGCGTGAAAATGCTGGTTGGTAATGAATGTTTTTTTATATTTTATACAAACCTGGCAGATTTAAATGCTTTGGAAACTTCGTATTGTTTGGTTTATGAGTTTTGTTGTTTGTCATTTGAGAAATTATAAGTCAAGGACCAATTAAACCTTGCACATTTTCGCATCGTTCGCAAGTTATTTTCAAAGATTGACTCCTGCTTCTTTGATCTTGCATTGTGCTTATCCTCTAAAGCCCTTTATCCTTGAACAACGAAACTGGTGAGTTTGAGGTTTACAAGTTCGATTTTCTGAGAACTTTTTTGAAACTCAAGGACAAAATGCCCGCATATACAACAGCTGCTCAACAACAACACTATTAAGCGCTCGAGGCCCTGATTTTTTTGTGTATCCACATTTCCAGAAATCGAAGAATACAAGATTAGTGTCCCATGAACATTTAACAAAGAAATTAAGAAATTGCGTTTTTTGCCATCAAAAATGGGGGGTCGACTTATACATGGGATCGACTTATACACGGGTAAATACGGTACGTGTATCTCAATGACAATTTGCACGAAGTCGTTGAAAAACTGTCTACTCGCTACAAAAGCTTGCGACTTAGGAATCACTTTGTTTAAACGTTCAACAGAAAAATGAAAATCAAAGAACAAAATATAATACCTGCATATGTTCATACAGTTTGATTTGAGGTCGATACGTGACATAGGTAATTATAAAACATGACACCGGCTGATCGACCTCTGAACATGATTGTTTCCCATAGATAAAATAATGTTTCGCTTGTTTTCTTGCAAGGCAAAACCTTCTTTTCTTCAAAAGTGTCACAAGCTATTAGCATTCCTCATTATCACTCACTCACTCACTCATGCCCCACAGGGGTGAAAATTCGAACGACTCTAGCGTATTTTCTATAGAGTCCAATCAATTTGTTGACAACCTTTTGCCTTTCATGTCGAATTCCATGTGTAGTACAGTACCGCCTGAAAGTATTGACCCCTCGGGATGAGGCAATACCTCGTCTTTGTCGCGGGTAGTGGTCGCGTGCCACCAAGGTATGCAAATTTTTTTCCCTCGGTAAAACCGAGGTGCAATTTGCCGCGGGAAATTTGCCGCGAGAGAAAAGACAAGGCTTGCCGCGGGAAAGAACAGTGATCTGCTGCACGTGTGAAATAAGCGGAAGACTGTCAAGTTTTAGATCTCATGGTGAGAAGAATCGATTCTTAAAGCAAGAAATCGTAATCAAAATGAGAAAGTGCGCGATTTCCGTAAGGACTCGAATTTTATTATCTTTACATAACGTAAAACCGAAGACTTCTGTACTGTAAAGATACAAAGATACTGTTATTATTAACTACAGTGTAAGCGACAGCTGTGTTATCCAACCAATGAAACACTCGTTGTTATCCAAGCTGTAATACTGTATGTGTGCGTGAGAAATTAAATTTTGTTTGGTTTCGAAAAAGGTTCGCTTGTGTCTGTTTTCGTCCAAGGCTGACCTTATTTTATTTGGAAACTTGAAATTCAAACTTGTGCGATTGTCTTCGTTTTATCATCGCCATTTTGGTGAGAGGCAAGTACGGTATTCTTGCGAGGCATTGGAGCCTTTGTCGGTGCTATTTTGAGACTTGACGTACCAAAGAATAATTTAAGAATGGTTTCTTTTTTCATCTCTTTCATCAGCAATAAATTGATATGTGTAATCATAGCAATTGCAGCATGTTGACTGCGCATGGAAAACAAATATAGGAATAGACAGTGATTAATGGAGAAATGAAGTCTCTAAATTATCTGAACGCTCATCGTTTGCATACGAATTATAAAGACGCAAAAACAGCAAGCGAAACAAACTTGGGAAATTTTGAAATTTCGCCTAAAGAACGACATAATTCTCAACTTGACATGTGCACCAATGATCAAATGTTAACCAGAGCACGAAAACAATCTTTTCATTCGAGATGAAGTAATTTTCTACTAGTTTAGGGGTTTGGTTTCCTTGGAATGTTTTTCTTTTTGCAATTTGTTACTGTTAATCAACTTGAGAATAATATTTACATAAGTCTTACTTTGAACAACGAACGGTTGGTCACGCAAGGTTTTCGAGGATATGTTGAATGTGTTTTGTAAATTCCGTGACCAAAAACCGGATATTTCAGTCAATTTAAAGTGAATCTGCAATAGTAACGTTTTGGACAGTGATTAGCGATACTATCTAGCTTGAGTAGTTGTATTCATGTACCTTTCAACACCGGCATTGCAAGGGCGGGTCACCCAGACCCTGGACATGTAAGCTTACAGTTTTGTATATATATTGTCAAAACCCTCTCCGGCTGCAGGATATCGAGATAATAAATGTATGTTCCGAGCGCTGAGCTGCAAAAAAAAAAGCGGACATATTCTCCCATAAACTGAAATGAACAAAACTTTAAAATGCGATGACAGCGAAGTCCACGCAAGCGGGAAAAGCGTCCACGAAATCGACTCTTCAAACCTTCGAATGAACAGTCCACAAGAAGTCTTCGAAATAATCACTGCAATCAAAATATGTCACAAAGAAGGTTTCAAATGTGGTTGGAAGATTCTGGCTACGGATATTCTATTCGCATGTAAAAGGAAAGTATAAAAGGCAACCAAGGTCCATGACGATCGGCTATGATCCTCGATCTGTGTTCGCAATTTTCAACCGAAACTTGTTCATTTCCTGTCTTCGGTGGGATTTCAACATTATACTGTAATCTGGCTTATGGAAACACAAAGTCAACGGAAACCATTTACAACTCCACCGCGGAATTTTAATTGCCGAGGGTTT